>NW_008353342.1:5051928-5061325 GCF_000622305.1 Nannospalax galili
GGCCTCGCCCGTACAGTCCCGCCGGCTGCCCGCACAGCCTGGCCGCCCCGCGCCGTGCTCGGCCGGCAGGATGAACCGCGAGCTCTCGGCGTCCGCACGCCGGCTCTGCGAGGCCGACGGGGGGAAACAGCCGGGATGCTCGGGCCTGCGTCCCGGGCGCGGGCACCTGTCACCCGCGGAGTCCCGCGGAGCCGGCAGCCCACGAAGCAAAACGCACGTGGAATTAAGGGCAGAGCGCTTGTTCAGACGAACTCGGCGGTCGTTTCTAAGCCAGATAAAACTTTCAATTATAAGGATACCGGTCCGTTTCCCACCCACCGGGCTCAATATAGTGTGTATTCAGCTCCAAAGCATTTCTTTCCAATACTACTTAAAAACAAACAAACAAACAAACCTTTTATTATAATTAAAGCACGAAGAATCGTTACATAAATCGTTATCATTTTTTAGGAAAACATTTAAAGCCATGGATTTTAAAATTCTAGAGCTAGTTCTATCTTTAGCTAGTCATGCTGCTTGCTGTATTGAGGGGAATGTTACTTCAGCGTAATCATAGATTTGCACCTCTGCAATGTGTTCCCTGAAAAACTATAAAATTGAATCAAACACCTGTTTGGTGTATCGGCCAAACCAAAACCGGGAGATTAAAAGTTGATTTATTTTAAAAAATCTAGACGTTGATACGACAGATCGCTAACATTCGGTTTATATTATACATGAAAATAAATACCTAGAGATTTCTTCGGTAAGATATTTTATAAACTGAGAAGATTGTTGGGGTGGGTTTAGTAAGTTTGAAAGCAAAATTTCACATGTTCATCAAGATCTTAAAAAATGTATTTTAAGTGCTTTCCTCCCTGAGGGCTACGTAGTAAAAATAATCACTATTCTTAAATACAGGGTTTGATATGAACTGTTATTAGCTTAGGGCGCATAGGCAAACTTATCTTCTAGGTTTGTTTCTATGTACCATTAATTACGACCTTCAGTCCTGCCAAGAGCACACTTTAGAGCACACTTTGTCACACTGTAACAGATGTAGAGAAGACAAGGATAGAAGCAGTTTCCCAAGATTCTCCTAAAGCTCCAAAACTGACAACTCATAACCTAGTCAGTTGTCTTGCCACACCGGTGACACGTGACTCTCCAGAGGCATCCTAGGTGAAAACACATGCCATTGATGGAAAAAGGCAGAAATGCCATCAACCTAATGAAGTATTCATAAACGAGTTTTGGGAGCTGATACCTAAGTAATGTAGACAGGCATGGGTTAACTGAAAAATGAAAACAGAGAAAGATGTCTTGGGCAAAGGCTGTAGCCCCAAGAGAACTATCACATTCGCTAGCTTATCACATTCGTGAATGCCTGCCAGTTCCAGCCACTGAGGAATCTGACACCTATTTAGCCAGGTTCAACGGGAAATACTGGCGGTCCTGAAAATAGTAGTAGAATTTATGGATGAGGAACTGAAGATTTTAGAGAGCAAAATTGTGTCTGTAGTCATGAATGGGTCAAGGAAATGAATATTCTAGCTTTCATTAGAATGACAACCTAAAGCTCTGTGGAAGGGGACATGGTAGCATGCACCAAAGCCCTGGGTTCCAACTCAGAGCAAAGCAAAAACAGGTTGAGGAACTGCCTATGGATAGCTGTTTCCACACCCTACATCAGCAGTAATGGACATTGTAGAAATAAATTCCTTGTTCTCTAGAAACAACATCATTCTTCATGACAAACTGAAATATGCTTATAAACTCAGCGTGTCTTTTTAGAGATAATACCCCACTGAGGGGCGCCTGTTTTGTCATCAGTTCCCTTCCCATTCCACCCTCCAACTTCGGGCCAGCATTTCTATCTCTTAGGTCCTAGGTTCCCCAGGACCCCAAAGGCTAGACTCCGAATCCTCTACCACATTCAAGTCAGCTCTCTCCATTTTAAGGGAAAAGACCCGAGCCAAGAGGGTCACATTTAATTTTTCCGTTTGCTATTCAGAAGTTCATTGGTTAGCCCTGCACTGTCTTTAACTTTTCATCTACTCCCTGCTTAAATTTTCCTCTTTCTCAGCTGGGCTCTGTGGCACACACCTCCAATTCCAGCACTCAGGAGACCATGAGTTCAAGGCCAGCCTGGTCTACATAGTGAGTTCCAGGCCAGCCCCACTACAGGGAGACCCTGTCTCAAAAAGACAAAGAAAAAAAGAAAAAAAAGAAAAAGAAAACTTCCTTTTTCTCTAATACAAGCAACTTGAAATTCTTGATGTTTCAAAAATGTATACAGGTGCTATATGCTAAATATACTAACTTTCCTCAAGCAGAAACATATTTGGGAATAGATTTATGGTTAAAATAGCTATCATTCATAACACAAATATGTACTGAGTAAAGGGGTAGTAGTAATGTTCCATGTCAGTAGGGAACACAATTAAGACAGGGATAAACCAAATAGCCCCGCAGCAGAGTGAAATGCAGCCAGAGCATGCAGTGGTGCACTCCTGTGACTCCAGTACTTGGGAGGCTGAAGCAGGAGGACCGTCACACTGAGACAAGTTTAGACAATATAGGAAGACCCTGTATTTAAAAAAAAACAACAAAACATCCGAGTTGGAGAGAGAGATGGTGCAGTGGTTAAGGACACTTGCTCCTCCTGCAAGAGGACCTGGGCACATGGCAGCTTACAACCATCCATAATTCCAGTTTTAGGGGATCTGATGCCCTCTTCGGACTCCGCAGACATCAGGCATGCACATGGGTAGACATCAATGCAGGCAAAACATTCACACACATAAAATAAAAATAAATAATCTAAAAACAACCAAGCAAGCAAAACATACACAGACTCAGAGGGAGGATGTGGTGGCAACCAGATGGGTTGACTAAACAGTCTGGAGAAGGTAGCACAGGATTTGATACTGAAAGATGCCAGGGAGAAATGAAACAGTAGAAAAGGTATTTGCAGAGAAGCAATGCTGTATGAGCAAGATGGAGGGAGGAGAAACTGCCACTTATGGATAAAGATGGGGAGTTATTTGGCCAGAGTTATTTGAGACTCCAGCCACAATTCAGTTATAAAACAAGTGGTGAGAATTTGAGCTGACATAGTAGAAGAAGAAAGTAAAGAGATTTAAGTCTCTTTAGAGTGAAGTCATAGGAATGCTTGCTGTTTGTTTGCTTGTTTTGAGACATGGTCTCAATATTGTAGTCTAGGCCAGCCTGAAACTTGCAATTCTTCTGACTCTGCCTCCTGAGTGCTGGGATTAAAGGCGTGCACCACCATTCCTGGCTGCTATTGTATCTTTTCGTTTAGTTCTAGGCTGTCTACTGAAATCCCATCTTACAAGTGTCTCAAAGATTAAACAGAACAACCCATGAAAAGCACATAGAATGAATGGTCTCTGGCCCACAGTCAGAAAGTGCAATTTATTGCTTTTTTGGGGGGGTGGGGGTCTTTTGAGACTGGGTTTCCCTGTACTGGGGCTGGCGTGGAATTCACTATGTAGACCAGGCTGGCCTTGAACTCATAGAGATCTGCCTGCCTCTGCCTCCCAAGTGCTGGGAGTAAAGGCCTGCTTGGTCCAAGTTATTGCATTCTTATACGCTGAGAACGGAGGCAAGGGCCTTGCACGTGCTAGGCAGGTGCTCTGCCACTGAACTGCATACATCCCCAGCCCTTGGTTTTCCCCATGTACTTCATGCTGGCCTGAACTCTCCATCCTTCTGCCTCTGTCTCCCAAGTGCTGGGATTATAGGCACACACCATCAGACTGAGCTAAGATATCTTTATTATTCTTCAAAATCCAACTCACTATCACCTCCTCCATGAAACACTGTGTAATTACTTTCTCTAAATTCTACTTTTCTAATCTGAAAAGTGAATAGGCAGTTAGACGAACTAAAAACAATTGTTAGGTTTACATGAACCTTTCTCAAGTCAATTACACTTTCAATCAGCAAAAATGATATCTACTGTTTACTGCACACTTATTACATGCCAGGCAAACAGAAGAGCTTGGCATTACCTCACTAATTTTCATGATAGCCCTGTTTGGTATCTGCTGAGCTAGAGAGGTTCTGTGAACTGCCTGTGGTCAGGAAACAATGTAGAGGTTAGAATCGAATCTCTGGTGTCTGCTTCTCAGAGGAGCCTCAGAAATGAGATTAAAGTGAGGAGGGAGGACACAAAACAAGGAAGGAGAGATGGTAGGGGGCAAAGGGGTAGCTGCCAGGGTCAAGGGTTTCACTCTTTTGCAAGGTGGGAGAGATATAGACATGTTTATGTTGGAAGCAAACGATCATGCTGATAGATAACAATAGGACTGTCTTCTTAGGAGGCTGGAAGGAATGAAGGCAAGAATGGATAGCAATCCAAAGGGTTAAATTCTTTGTTAGGACAACAAGATTAAAAATCATAATACTGTGTTAGGTAGTAAGAGTCCAGATTCCTCATTCCTTTAAAGCACCGAACAAATATTTACTGAATGATTTTATTCAGAGCTGGGGCGGAGTAGTTGGTGCTAGAGAACTGAGAAGACATGATACGTAACCTCACAAAGTAGGATGCTACATTTGTACTGAATTGGGAAAACAGGGAATTCGCATTTTTAAAATGTGTGAATGAACGATCTCAGCATTACAAAGTGGCAGTGCTATAACAGAGCATTGTGCAAAAGCAGTCATAATGAATTGATGTACTTTACCTCATAATGGATTGATGTAGTCTACCTGAAGCAGTAATTTCTCTCAAAGTCCTGCTTTTTATTTTCATAATAAGCCATGTAAAGAAGTAACAGTAAATAATTCTTCCAATATAACATTGAACAAAATATAGATTGGATATCCTTTATGATGGACTAGGTTTTTAATATAGAAAATGCTAGAAAGGAAATACTATACTTGCACTGCAATAATTTCATAGAATGCCACTGAATGGCATGCTGAGTTCTCTATATAGTGATCGATGCATGTACATCATATTTAGAAACTGTGTTTGATGCCAGACGTGGTGGCGCACACCTTTAATCCCAGCACTCGGGAGGCAGAGGCAGGTGGATCTCTGTGAGTTCAATGCCAGCCTGGTCTACATAGTGAGTTCCAGGCCAGCGGGGGCTACAGGGAGACCCTGTCTCAAAAAGTCTTTAAAAAAAAAAAAGTGTTTTTGATATAAAATACAATAACTCAGAACACATGTAGAAATGATCATTCTCTAATTTAGGAGATAATGTGGAAATTGCCCTAGCAAACTCTTAGCATGAGGGTCTGAAAGGAAGAAGAAGCAAGAGCCAGAACAAGGGAAAGATTCTGAGTTTCAGGGAACAAGTTCAGGTGCCTTACAAAGTAGAGAGAATACACAACTTGTGTCTGCATTTTACAAGCAACACATAATTGAATCACTATGGCATGGTACATGAGGGTTTATAAAGGAGTGAAATTTAAAGGAACAAATAAGAACTATTAGTAATGACTAACTTTGGAAGGCTTAAGTTAAATTCGTCAGTGAGTGATGAAACAGGAGGACTGGAAAGAGATCAGGGCATTTGAGAAAGAGGTCATACTGAATTGCTATTGCTTCTATGACACAAAGACAGAAATTTTTTCTAGTTTCTTTCTAAATCTGGGTACAGAATTATTTGTCTTATCATCAAAAAACTAGCCTTAGTGAAATAAAATGTCCTTTTACACTGTATTCATTTTCACAGACATTTGAGTAACACAGCGCCTGCATGTGACTGTATCCACTTCCTTGTTCCTTTCAGAGGCGGGAAGAGAAAGTGATGACTCCAAACCCATG
The DNA here is from genome assembly GCF_000622305.1 of Nannospalax galili. Taxonomy (NCBI): domain Eukaryota; kingdom Metazoa; phylum Chordata; class Mammalia; order Rodentia; family Spalacidae; genus Nannospalax; species Nannospalax galili. The sequence continues at coordinate 5,057,714 of NW_008353342.1, forward strand.
GGAGTAGATTATAGGTGTCAGAAATGAGTCACATTGTGAAGAGGACATAGACGATGGAGCCCCAGAGAATACCACACTCCAGACAGCAGAGGCAGAAGAGCTGGGGGCGGGGGGGTAAAGTTTGGAGACAACCGAGTTCAGCATTTTAAGGACCAAAGAAATGAGAAGGGACCACAGTGTGATTTCTGTAGGATGCTGTGGGCAGAAAACAGGCTGGCAAGCTGGAGAAATAATTGGTTGTGTGGTAGCCGGGGCCTGTTAATCATTTATCCAGCAAACATTTCAACTGATTTCCTGGAGCCCTCCTATAAATTAAAAAAAAAAATTATTTATGTACTTACTATTTATTTTGGGGTGCAATGTCACAGCCTTTGTGTGGAGGTCAGAAGATACTTGTGGGTGTCAATTCTTTCCTCCACCATGTGGCTCTTGGGAGTTGAACTCAAGTTGTCAGGCTTGGTGGCAAGTACCCTCGCTCACTGAGCCATCTGAGCCATCTTGCTGACCCTGCCCTCCCATAACAACTTTTTTATAGTTTCTTGCTGTTATGGTTTGAAAGTGAAATGTCTGCATAGGCTCATGGGTTTGAATACTTGGTCTCCAGAGGGTGGTGCTGTTTGGAGAGGCAGGGGGCTAGCTGGCAGACAGGGCCACAGGGACAAGCCTTGAGGATTATATGCCAGACTTGCTTTTAGAAAGGCTCTCTGCTCCTGGGTCAGTGCCATAAGCTCCCACTGCCATGAATTCAGCCATGCCTTCCCCATCATGACTGCCATCCCTCTCAAACAGTAAGGCAAATGAGCCCTCCTCCCTTATATGTGTCTATCAGGTATTTTGTCATGGCAGCTAAAGAAGAAATTAACATACTTGCTATAAGAGGAATAAGACCACCTTGGGGCTTGTACCAGCTTAACGATAGGCCCCAGTCAGAGGCTCCAAAAACCCTCACGGCACCTCTTGCATTAAAGGAGAACTCATTCTGTGTATACACATCTGCAGCATATCCTGGAGAGGGAGGAAATAAAACATGCCTTTCACATTTAATGATGCAGAAGCTAGACCTGCCTCTGGGGGAATTACTAACAGGTGTAATTCACATTTCTAGATGAATGCAGATTTCTAGAGAATTAAGTTTCCCAAACATGAGACTGAGACTTATAAGTCAAACTCTAAGACAGTTAATACTGTGTTGCTACATAGGGATGTGGTAATATATTTTTGTTTGATTTGATTTATTCACAAGGTTAGTATTTTGGTGATTTCATTTCTGACAACGCTTTTGGACCTGCTTTGTTAGTTTTTGGTTTTGCTTTTTTATTTTCTTTTACGATGTTAGAATAACATTATATATTCTGTTTTGTGGCCTTTATAACACAGTACAATCTGAGGATGTATCCATATCATTAAGTATTCTTTCAAAATATCTTGTTTGAGGGGCTACTGATGTTCAGCAGATAAGAACACTGGCTGCTCTTGCAGAGGACCTTGGTTCAGCTCCTAGCAATCACATGGTGGCTAACAGCCCTCTATAATTCCAATTCTGGGGGATCCAACACCCTCTTTTGGCCTCTGTGGGTATTGTCTGCATGTGGTGCACTTACATACATACACACAAAACACTCATACACATAAAAATAAATAAAAATATTTTAATTTTTGAGACAGAATCTCACTATGTAGCCCAGGCTGGCCTCAATCCTACTCAGCCTCCCAGTACTGCTAACTTCGCTCACAGTATGAGTATACATAATTTTCTTAAACATTATCCTTTTCAGGAACATTTGGTATCCATTGACTTGTTTGCTATAAAGAACACATATAATCTTAATGGAATACTTAGTATAAAAAATGATTTAAAATTCTCATGGTTTAGGCACAGAACAAATGTGGTTCTTTGAATAATGATGGTGTCATGTTTACAAAAATTAAGATTGGGGCTGGAGAGATGGCTCAGCAGTTAAGAGCACTGGCTGCTCTTGCAGAGGACCCAGGTTTGATTCCCAGTACCCATATGGTGGCTACGAACCGTCCTTAACTCCAGTTCCAGGGGAATTTGATGCCCTCTTCTGACCTCTGCGGCATTGCACGACATGGGTGCACTCACATACATGCAGGTAATACACTCATACACATAAAATAAAAATAATAAAATATTTTTAAAGATTAAGATTGACAACGTTGTTCATCTGAGTAGCTGGGAAAAAATCTTGATCTTAAATACTAACATTTCTTCCTATTCATTTAGCATTTTCCAAAAGTATGTTTCATAATACACCAATCTCAGATGCTCTGAGATGAGAGCTACATAGTTACATAAAAACCACTAAGGACTGGACAAGTAGCTCAGTGGTAAAACACCTTGCTAGCATGCTAAAGTCCCTATGCTCCATCCTTAGCACTGAAGAAATAAATGAATATGTAAGTACATAAATTAAAAAGCCTAGGAAATACTACAAATCATGTTTTCCTATGAAAAAAGGTACAGGTTCATGATGTACAGTCTCAGAAGTCTTGCAGTAAAGAAGACCATTTACTGGTGTAACACAACACACTTCAAATGTTCCTGATGATTAACACGCACACTTCATATGTATCTGAACATGGAACCCCTTTCTATGTACCACTGATTATTACCTTTAGTTCTAGCATAGCATACTTTGGGAAATTCTAGAAGAAATTCAAGGAAATAGATTTACCAATTGAGTTATGCACCTAACTAACTAAGATACTTGACATGTAAATTTCAAAAAAGCTTAAAGATTTATAACCATAAAGTATCATCTTTATTATTAAGATTTTTTAAAGATTTACTCACTTTTATTTCATATGTATGAGTATCTGCCTGCATGTATGTTAAGTGCACCACATGTGTGCAATGTCTGTAGAAGCCAGAAGAGGGTATCAGATGCCCTGGAACTGGAGTTACAGAATGGTTGTTAGCTGCCATCTGGGTGCTGGGAACTGAACTCAGGTCTTCTGCAAGAGCAGCCAGTGCTCTTAACTGCTGAGCCAATTCTGCAGCCCTCATTTTAATTTTTAATTATGTGTATGTGTCTGTGTCTGTGGGTGGGTATGTACATATGAATGCAGGTGCCAGGGGAGGCCAGAAAAGGGCATCAAAAACCCTGGAGCTGGTCTTATGGGTAGTTGTGATGGGTGCTGGGAACTGAACTTGAGTCCTCTGCAAGAAGCAGCAAGTGGTCAGCTCCTAACTGCTGAGACAACTCTCTGGCCCCTATCCTATTAAAAAAAAAAAAAACCAGAAAAACAAAACAAAACAAAACAAAACAAAATGTGGAATTTATTTATATTTAAATAAATATAAAACTGGAAAGAATTCTGACAATAACTAGTACTGAGCAGATCACTACCATTGGCAATATTTTTGGTGCTTAAAATCAAGTTATCTAAGGGCTGGAGAAATGGCTCAGAGGTTAAGAACACTGACTGTTCTTGCAGAAGACACAGGTTCAAATCCCAGCACCCACATTGCAGCTAACAACTGTCCGTACCTCCAGTTCCAGGGGATCTGACAGTCTCTTCTGTCCTCCACGGGCATTGCACGACACGGGTGCACTCATCTACATGCAGGCAATACACGCATACACATAA
>NW_008353342.1:5061355-5079698 GCF_000622305.1 Nannospalax galili
AAAATCCAGTATCTAAAACGGTTTAGCTGTATTTCATCCTCAAACTTTCTGTGCTTAAAAGAAACAAAGAAATCCTCAAATTAACCAAAGATCTACAATATATTTTACAAAACTAGCTTATGAAAGCATATTCTTTTTCTATTTTAAAGGGCTTTGTTTGTTTTGATTTCTTTCCACTTCGTACTTGTACATCATTCAGGGACATAGGCTAACAAGGAGCCTAGGGGCACTCTTTGCTTCACTGCCACATGATTCAGCATCAACCAAAGGGTTATCCAGTGACTGCTCAATCTCCAATCAAGCCCAAAGCTCCCGAGAGGCAAGCTCCCTGGGGTGTCAGGGCTTCTTGGCACAGCTTGCTACTGTTCGCCTCAGGGTCAGTGCTTTGAAACACAGGTCAAATAAGCAACCATCTGCATTCAAGGCACCCAGGAAGTGTAGAGAAGCAGTTCCATGAACTGGAAGGAATAGTGGCTTCCTGGGTTGAAGATCTGGATCTGTAATATCTACTGTTTACCAGCAGCATGACTGTCGTGGTTTAGATATGAAATGTCCCTCAAAAGCTCACATGTTGAAACCTTGATCCCCACTGCAACAAGCGTTCAGAAGTGAGTAGGGTTCAGAAGTGACCTCAACAATGATTAATAATAGGTTTGGAAGGGAAAGGGCCTTGTGGTTAGAGGTGAAATTTCTCCCCCATTCTCCCCGTTTCCTGACAGCCACAAGGGTGAGCAGTTTAGCTCCACCACATACTTCCTACCAAGATGATCCACCTTGCCACAAGCCTAGCAACAATTGAGCCAAATTACTATGGACTGAACCCTCAGAAACTGTGAGCCAAATCTTTCCTCCTCTAAGTAGATTTTCTCAGGCATTCCCTATGACACCCAATCAACTAACACAATGGTCTTATAGAAATTATTTAATTTCTGAGCCTGAAGTATCTCACATGCATGGTCTAAGGAATACTTCATCCTTGTAGGTAATTACACAAAACAAATGAGAAATTTCCAAAGTGCCATACAAATATAAGGAAGAATACATTAGTTACTTCAGCTTCCTCATAGTGGTTAGCCAAGGGCACATTCCCTGAAAAAATAACACATTAGTACATGAAATCTATGCCCTGATCAATGCATGCAATTAATCACAGAAGAGTTGACTTTAAGCATGGGATCTTCTACACATGTCCTTACACAAGAAATCTTTCAAAGAATTTTACTTATTTTAACAGTCTTTCCCCACCCCTTCTAATTCACCTTGTCACATTTGTGCTTCAGAGAATGTCTAAACCAGGTCCTAATTATCTTCATTTTTACATAAATGGTGGACTGGATTTGTATTAGCTGTTTAGTCTTTCTTTCTCTTGAAGAAAATCATAAAACCCAGACCTTAAAAACAAAGAAATGATATTCTAGATTTTAAAACTGTATCTCTCCCTCTCTCCTTTCCCTCTTTCCTTTCCACTCCTCCCTCCACCTCCCTCCCTCCCTCTCTGCCTCTCCATGCCCATCTCCATCCCCCTTACCTAGGATGGACCCCAGGGAACTGCACATACTAGGCAAGCATTCTCTAACCCCAGTAAGCATTCTTGACTAATTTTCAAGTCTTACCTTCTATTCACAACAACAGCAATGCACACACATTTCTTTGTATCAGGCTTTGGGGAAACACCATTTTGTGTCTTGCTCATATTTGCTTTCCCCTATCTTAACACAACTTTCAGTCTTTGTTTTCTTGAGTTGTTCCAATAGCCATGCTTTTTCAGATAACTTAAAAGTTCATAATCTACTTGAAGAGCAATGCTTCTTAAACATTAATTTTGAACTAGAATACGTATAAAAGTCTTTCTTGAAATTCTTAATTCTCAGTGGGAATAAAAAAATAATTTTACATAAGTATAAACAAGAGGATGATTTTACAGGCCTGCCTCCTCCTGTTGGTCTCAGACCAGTCTTAAAAAGCAAGAAGCAGGGTTGGAGAAATGGCTCAGTGTTTAAGGGCGCTGACTACTCTTGCAGAGGACCCAGGTTCAATTCCCAGCACCCACATGGCGGCTACGAATCATCCTTCAGTTCCAGCGGAATCCGAAGCCCTCTTCTGACCTCTGCGGCATTGCACAACACGGGTGCACTCACATACACGCAGGCAATACACTCATACACATAAAATAAAAATAAATAAAAATTTTTTTAAAAAGCAAGAAGCATTTTAAGTCACATGAGATTTTTATAACTGATTCTTCAATAAGCTAAAATTTAATCCATATCAATCTACTGTTCCTATTCAAAATAGTTATTCGTGAGCATCTTACTTTAAAAGATGCAAACTCCAATGATGGTGTGATACCGGCAGCTGAGGGATCTCTACCCACTCCCCATGCTACTGGGAACCAAACCCAAGGCCTTGCGTAGGCCACACTAATGCTCTACCATTGAGCTATACCCCTAGCCCTGACCTTGATCTCCTGGTTGTCCCTCGCCTCAGCCCTGAGAAGGGCTAATTCATAATGATGCTTTTCTACTCTCTCAGCTCCTCAATTTTATGAATTTTTTGGGGGGGAGGGGGGATTTTTTTTTTAGACAGAGTCTCCCTGTAGCCTCAGCTGACCTGGAACTCATTATTAGACCAGGCTGGCCTTGAACTCACAGAGATCTGCCTCCCAAGTGCTGGGATTAAAGGTATGTACCACCACACCTGGCTCCATGTGAGGTATGTCAATACAAATAGAAAGCAGTCTATCAAGTAAAGTGGGGTACAGGAACAGTATGAAGCACTGTCTAACAGCAGAGAGACTGAAAATTCAAGTGGGGTTAATGCTGCATTTACAGTGGCAAATTGCAGCACTTAAGAAGGTATGTAAGGGTCCAGCGAGATGATGGTTCAGTGGGTAAGATGCTTACCACCAAGTCTGATGACATGAGTTTGATCCCTGAGACCCACATGATGGAAATGGAAGGAGAGAACCAATGCCTACAAGTTGTTCTCTGACCTACACACACACATACACAAATGTTAAAAAAAAAATTAAGGTGTATGAGGAAAGTTACAGGTTTCATTGCTAACATCACTAACAATTCAAACATTTTAAGAGTTCATATAAGATCCATTTCACCAGAAATAGCTGATCATGTTTAATGCAGATAGTTTTAAATTTAGACATTATGAAAAATTTCACTTAAAATTCAAAAATTGCCAGGCACGGTGGCATGTCTACAATAGCACTCTTGGAGGCTGAGGCAGAACAAAGTGGGCTTGAGGTCAGCCTAGGCTATTTACTGTCTAGAAACGCCAAAGGTAATTCCCCAAAATTTCATAGTTATAAGTTTGAAATTTTTAAATTCAATATATTCTGTATGTAAAATGAAATGTACATTCAAATTTAAAAGGTAATAATTTGTTTTGTTTGTGTCATCCTCATGTAGTCCAAGCTGGCCTTCACCCCATGCTCAGCCTCTACTGAGATTACAGTTGTGTGCCACCACACCTGGCTCAAGTCATTATTTAGCTGCAGCTTTATTTTCCAGAGTTACCATGCCTGTTCACTATTTCTTTTTACCAAAGTGCAGCTGAATACTTTAAAAAAATACAAAATCTGGGGCTAGAGAGATGGTTCATTTGCTAAGAGTACCTACTGATCTTCCAGAGGACCTGAGTTCAGTTCCCAGAGCTCACATTAGGTAGACTCATAACCACCTGTAACTCTAGCTACAGGAGATCTGACTCCTTCTTCTGGCCTGGGAGATGACCAGTACTCACATGCACATGGACACATACATATATACACACATGGAAAAAGAAAATAGCTGGGTGTAGTGGCACACACCTTTAATCCCAGCACTCGGGAGGCAGAGGCAGGTGGATCTCTGTGAGTTCAAGGCTAGCCTGGTCTACATAGTGAGTTCCAGGACAGCTGGGGCTACAGGGAGACCCTGTCTCAAAAAAGATCAAAAAAAGAAAAAGAAAATTTAGTTATAAAAGTGTAAAAATTTAGAATCATATAAATGTGCATATTTTCAATTGAAATGTACACATCTGTGTGAAGCTCTGCGTTCCTATTCATTTGAAAGGAAAGAATACATAGAAAGCTCTGTCCCTTCCGATAAATAGCATTGTTGTTCTGCCATCAGCAATTAACTACACCGCCTGTTAATTTCTATTCATTTTGGGAAAAGAATAATAGGGTATTAATATGTTATACAAATATACTCACAGTTGGCAAGAAACGTTACAGAAACTATCTACATGTTCTGTTGACTTTTTGGTGCCCTTGTGCTGCCCCCTGCTGCCCTGTGCTGAAAACTGACCTCTAACTTTTCCATCTCTTATACTCCTTTTGTAGTTTACCTGGCCAGAGATCCAGCCCACTGGAGCATTCCTCTCCAAGCTCAGTGGTGAGCAGGTTTCTACAGACACAGGCAATCTCCTCCTGTCTATTTCCCCACCCTGCCTGGGACAGCATTTGAACTGTTCAGTGAGCGCTGACTTCCAGATTCCCACCCTAAACTGCTTTGTCTTCAGGGCTTAAATTCAATCCTGCTGCATTCTAGTTTTTCCCGGAGGCCTTGTGCTTTCTTTACCTGGGATGTCCTCTGCCAACTTCTGCAGGCAGAGAGTCCAACTGTCCTTCAAGGCTCCAGTCACAAACTGCCTTCTCTATGAACCTCATTCCCAAACAGGAGTGGGAACTGCCTGTACTGTAGTAACTTGCTCTTCTGCTTTCTTTAATCCTCAGCAGTTTTTTTTTTTTAATTTTCAATAACTACATGATTAGAAGAAGCATTTCATTACAGCTTTAACATATTCAGTAACACGCTCCAGAGCAAGAGTAGCCCTGGCTGGCCTCGAACTTGCTCTGTAGCTAAGGCTGTTCCTGAACTCCTGCCTGCCTCTGACTCCCAAGTGCCAATATTGCAAGCCAAGGCCACCATGTCTGGCTCATAAGTACTTGAAATTATTTATTCATTTTTATTTTATATGTACAACTGTTTTGCATGCATGTATGTAAGTATACCCATGTCAAGCAATGCCCATGGAGGACAGAAAAGGGCATCAGATCCCTTGGAACTGTAGTTATAGAAGGTTTTTAGCTTCCATATGGGCGCTGGAAACTGAACCTGGGTCCTCTGCAAGAGCAACCAATGCTCTTAACCACTGAGCCATCTCTCTAGTCCCTCATAAGCACTTTTCTTTTCTCTCTCTCTCTCTCTCTCTCTCTCTCTCTCTCTCTCTCTCTTACTAGATCTCTACGACCTGGCAGCAATGGATCAAAGACACTGCCTTAAACTTCAAGAAACCAGGCTGGCCTTGAACTCACAGAGATCTGCCTCCCGAGTGCTGGGATTAAAGGCGTGCACCACCACACTCGGCCCTCATAAGCACTTTTATTGAAAGGAATTGTACTGATTAAGAACATTTGACCCAGTAGAGTAAGAGATCTGCCCATTACACTCTTTAAAAATACATTTTTTAAATTTATTTTTATTTTATGTGTATGAGTGTTTTGCCTGCATGTAAGTGCATCAAGTGCCCACAGAGGCCAGAAGAGGGTGTCTGATCCCTTGGAACTGGAGATACTAACATTTCATGGCTGCCAGATGGGTGCTTGGGAACTGAACTTGGGTCTTCTTCGAGAGCAGCCAGTGGTCTTAACCGCTGAGCCATCTCCAGTCCCCATTATGCTTTTAAGCAGAATTCCTCCTAAGTTTATGGATAACACTGAAACATTAAATAGAATTGGAGACCTACTGTATTTAGAGTTAAACTTCTTAAATATGCAAGGTTTTCTTAACTTTCAAAAAAATGTTTCCTGAGAACTAGAAAGGACAATCATACACAGTAGATATATGAACTTGGTATACAGAAGTTGAGAGATGTTTAAGTTATGCTACAGTTGAAACCACATATTATACAAAGGACCACAATTTCTAAAAAGCAAACATTTATAAATCGAATGAAATGGGAAACTACATTTACAAACTGAAGAACAAACTATTACACACAAAGATTTGGTAAGTTCCCCTTTTTTTTTTTTTTCTTAAATTTGAATGAACTTCACAATCATCCTTCAATATATGAGACTCACTCAAGGGTGGAAACAACTTACAACTGAACAGAAATTGCAGTATTGTTTCCCTAAAGTGTGTGTTTCTTGGGCAGCGAGATTACGGCTTGATGTCACAGAACTGGCTTGATCGTCCAGTTATTTATTCACTGTAGCTCTCTCTCACTATCTAGGAGATGGATTATAGCTTTAGAAAGAGGGAGCATGTGGTAGCACTGACTCACTCACACCGTCCCCTTTCATGACTTGCTTCCATAACTGTAACCCATATATATATACTTCAGAGATTCTCATCTCAAGCTGCAGATTAGAATCATGAATAGCTGTTGGAAAACACTTATGCCTGGACCTCATGCAGACCAATTAAATCAGAATCTCTCAGGGCAAGACATAGTCATCTTGTTTGTAAGTTTCTAGGTGAATCCACATGTGGGCAAAGGGCTGGGAGTGCAGCCCAGATGAAAGTGCTTGGCTAGTATGCATGAGGCCCTGGGGTCTATCCCCAGCACCACAGAATAACACAATACATGCATACACACAGGCAGAGTTGAAAAGTATTGGGGTAAGAGTGTAAGCCTACCATAGTCTAGAGGATCCAGGGATATTGTAGACCAGGGCTATCCAAGAGAACTTTTTGGAATCACAGAAATGTTACACAGATCTGTGCTGCCCAATATGGAAGCCACCACCAGGGAGACCTTTGAAATGAGAAACTGAACTTTAAATTTCAAATTATGGAGCTGGATAGATAGCTCAGTGGTTAAGAGCACTGGTTACTCTTCCAAAGAACCAACATGGCACCTAACAACCGTCTGTTACTCCAATTCCAGGGAGCCAATGCCCTCCTCTGGCTTCCACAGGCATTGCACTCACAGATGACCTTATATACATGTAGGCAAGACACTCATACACAGAAAATAAAAATAAGTAAATAAAAATAATTAAATTTTAAATTAATTCTAATTAAAGTGTACATAAGCTCATATGGCAAGTGCCTACTGCATTAGAGTTTAAGTAAATAAATAATTAAATTTTAAATTAATTCTAATTAAAGTGTACATAAGCTCATATGGCAAGTGCCTACTGCATTAGAGTTTTACACTGCTGTAGATGATCTGAGTCTATTATTAAATAAGTGCTGAATGAGTCTTTAAAATTTATTTATTTATTTTTTTTGTGTGTGTGTGTATGAGTGTTATACCTGCATTATGTAGATGTGCTCCTGTCATTGCAGTGCTGGTGGAGGACAGAAGAAGGTGTCAGATCCCCTGGAACTGCCCTGGAACTGGAGTTATGGACAGTTGTTAGTTGCTATGTCGGTGCTGGGATTCAAACCCAGGTCTTCTCCAAGAGCAGTCAGTGTTCTTAACTGCTGAGCCATCACTCCCGTCCCGATTCTTTTTTATTTATCTGTCGTGTGTGTGTGTGTGTGTGTGTGTGTGTGTGTGTGTGTGTTCAGAGAACAACTTAAGGGAATTGGTTCTTTCCTTCTATCCTGTAGGTTCCAAGGATTAAACTCAGGCCATCAGATTCAACAGCAAGTGAACCCTCTCACTGGCCTCAGATTCTTTTTGATTCTAGACCACACTGCTTGTATCTCTTGGTGGCATTTCACAAGTTTCTCGACAAGAACACTGGTGGAGCAGCAGGACAGAGTGAAGGTTCCATCAGCTTCTGAGGAAAGTAAGGGCTTTGAATTGATGTGGGTTTACCCGCCCCCCCATTTATGTTAGAAATTTGCTTGTCAAAAAAAAAAAAAAAAAGAGTCAAGGCCTTCAGAACTCAATATTCCTTAGGTCTCATAGCTTAATAACGGAGCAGTGAGGTGATTAAAGCCTTGGAAAAGTCCTCTTCATTCCTTGGCATAGTACAGTGCTTTCCAACTGGGAGCTGTGACCTTCGCCTTGGAGAGTGGAGGGTTTCCAGTGATCTGTGGCAGTAGCCTGAGTTTCAGGGCTAAATATAGGTCACTGGCAGGGCAGCTTCCTTTTCTCAGACACATGGAAACTGAGTCCTGTTAATGAATGTGAGGCATTTGTGGTTGGTACAATACTTGAGAACAACCAGGAAAACGGCACAGACAGACAAGTCTTTCTAGCGAGTTCCAGAGAGAAGCTTGCTATTGAGTAAAACTAAATTGTACCTGCTTTCACAAATGATTTGTAAATTGTGGATTTTTTAAAATTAAAATTTTTTAAAATTTATTAGTTTACTAGAGCAAGAACACGTTTCTAAATCTTAATAGCATTCCAGACCAAAATACTCTGTTTAAAAATGTCATTGTTACATTTTTAAACAGCTGAAAGCACAAATATACATGAATTGAGGTCAAACAGATCTCAACTGTGGTATTACTACCCATCAAGTCTTGGCTCTACTCTGGCTCTTTCAGTGCGGCCACCCTGCCATCCCTATCTAATACAGCATGATGTATTCATTCATTATGTTTGCCACTTATTAATATGACAATTTGTGACCCATTTTTCAAGACCAAAATAAGCATCCTGGTACGGCAGTGATCTCCAAGGATGTTCCCCAAAGGAGAGGCATTCAGGTTATATGGGAATGACTTAGAGAAGCAGATTCTTAGAGGACACTTCCTGAAGCCAGAACTCGAGGGGTACAGCCCAGCAATCTGTGTTCTTATCCACCCATGTGGCTGAACCTGAGACCCGCTGATCTAGGGTACTGTAAATCCCCCAGGAAAGAACTTCCTTGTATCTTGAAGTTAATAAAAACTGAACATTTCATTATTTTTAATTTTTTTGTTTATTATTATTTTGCGTGTGCATAGGGTGTGTGTGGGCGGGGGTGAAAGGACAATCTTTAGGAGTTGGTTCTCTCCTTTCACCGTGTGGGTTCTGAGGATTGAAGTCAGGTCATCAGGTTCATACAACAAATGCTTTTCCTGATGAACCATTTTTGGCCTTGTAAACTGTCCAATAGAAACCAAGATTCTACCTGGATTTAATTTTGAGCTGTGAACTTCTCTACTTCAACAAGGCTTCATTGACTTTCTAGTCTTTGATATTTTTAAATGTAATTCAACTTCAGAAATTTAAGATTTGTAAAATTAATTTCTGATAGAATCTCATCAGATGTTCCTGAAGGGAGGAAATGCAGTACAAGTGCACCTTAAGCAAATTCAACATTAGAGATGTCAGATGTAGGACTGGCAAGATGACCCAGTGGTAAGAGTGGATACCATGCAAGTCTGATGGCTGCTTTAGACTCCCAGAGCCCACAGTGGAGGGAGAGGAGAGAACTGACTCCCAAAAGTTGACGTCTAATCTCCACATGCACATGCCAGAAATCTCACAAACAATAATATTTTTAAAAAAAAATTCAGAAGGATATCACTGTTATATGAGGAGAACTACTCATCCCATGAAATGATTATCAGTAATGAAATAATGAGTAAATAAATTCATTACAGGATTACAGAGTTATAGCATACTATGCATTCAAATGTTAATTTAATATGCCAAATTACAGAATACAAGGAGGTGAGTCTACAAGCTCTGATTTCAGACCTCCAAGGTTCAAACTCCAGTTTTTCATTTACTAGGTAATGTGGGCCATGCCTAAGGTGTGCTAATTTCTCTGTGCCTGTTTCCTTCACAAAAGACTTTAACTGGCCTTTCCTACTTGGTGTGAGGACTTAGAGAGTATTTAGGCTGCAAACTAGAACAGTGTCCGCTCTAGTTGAGTACTGTTGCTGTTACTACTTAAAAGAAAAGATTTATTTTTCTATGTGTATGTGTGTGTACCTGTGTGTGTTTATCTGCACCATCAGCATGCAGATGTCCATGGCAGCCAGAAGAGGGTGTCAGATCCCCTGGAACTGGAGTTACGAGGCATTGTGAGCCACCTGACATGGTTGCTAGTCATCGACTTGGGCCCTTTGGAAGAGGCTTCTTAACTGCTGAACCATCTCTGCAGCCCGTGGTTACTTTTTAAATTAGCTAACCTGTGATTGTCTGGTCACTCTGAAAATATGGATATCAATGTTTCATCAAGAATGTTCATGAGGTTAAGATTTATCAAGCTAACCACACTGAAAACTGGATACATAACAGGTATTCTCCCTTCTCAGAGTTCTTGCTTAGCCAACCCATTGTGATCCTTTCAATCTCCTTGTGAGTTACTGCTTTAGGTAAGGCTATGTCCTTTAGGTAAGGCTAAGTTTCTAAGAAAGAATATTTCCCTTTACAGAAAGTCTCAGGGCTGGAGAGACAGCTCAACAGTTAAGAGCACTGGCTGCTCTTGCAGAGGACCTACATGGCAGCTAATAACTGTCTGAAACTCCAGTTCCAGGGGATCCAATGCCCTCTTCTGGCCTCTGGGGGCATTGCACACTGTTACATGCATGCAGGCAAAACACTCAGAACACACAAATAAAAATAAATTTAAAATTGAAAAAAAAAGAAAGTCTCATTTTGAAAATTGTGACATGAGAATCTGATGCTTGGATTTCAGTAGCCATCTTGACATCACTGACAATGTCAAAGGAAGAACCTTATATATCATTAGAAATTGCTACAGAAGGTTTTGAAATAAAAATACACATTTTAAGGGCTGGGGTGATAGCCCAGTCAGTAAAGTGCCTGCTGTGCAAGCAGAGGGACCTGAGTTCAAATCCCCAGCACCAGATGAAAAGCTAGGCATGGTGGCATGTGCCTGTAATCTTACTGATGGTGGATGGGGCAGAGACAAGTGGATCCTTGGAGCTTTCTGGCCAGCCAGTGTGCCCCTAACCGGTTAACTCCAGATCCCAATGAGAGACACCGATTCAAAAAAAAAAAAAATTTTTTTTTTTTTGGTCTTTTTGAGACAGGGTCTCCCTGTAGCCTCAGCTGTCCTGGATTCACCATGGAGACCAGGCTGGCCTCGAACTCACAGAGATCCACTTGCCTCTGCCTCCTGAGTGCTGGGATTAAAGGCGTGCGCCACGATACGCGGCTCAAAATTTTTTTAAAATTTACTTGTGATATAATCTTTTATTATTTGTTCCTGTTTTATTTGTCTGCATTATTGTAATGATTGACGAGGAACACTGTGATGTTTATGTCATGGCAATGTGGATAAAATGTACAGAGTGTAGCTCTGTTTTTTTATTTTTATTTTTTTATTTTTGGACAGGATCTCCCTAATCCCAGCCCACCTGGAAGTCACAATATGGACCAGGATGAACTCGATCTTACAGAGAGTTACCTGCCTCCTGATGGCTGGGAGTAAAGGCACATGCTACCATGCCCAGCATAGCTATTTTTTTAAGGCAGAATCTCAGGTAGCCCAGGTTGCCCTTAAAGTCCTGATTCTCTTGACTCCACCTCCTAAATTCTGGGATTATAGGATTTTGTCACCAAGCCCCAGATAAACAACTTTTTAATTAAAAAGTAGTTTGTAAGACACTGGGTTCAATCCACAGCATCAATATAAACAAACAAACAAATACAGATTTCATCAAATGGGTCTCACAGAGACATGCACCAAGCTCATCTTACCAGAGGGATTCTCAATCTCTCTTCCTGACATAAATAACCCAGTATTTTATTTCTCACTTTGGAACAGGAATGTGCATTGGGTGATCATCTCTATATATGTTGGGGTTGTGGCTAAAACACAAGGGCTACCACCTCCCCCACCCACTGTATTTGGGATTTCAATGGAAGGACACTTGCCAGGTCCTAAACGAACAGATTCCTAAACAAACACTTGAAATTTAAACATTTTTTCCCCTCCAGAATTGTACTTGGTCTATAGTTCCAAATGGGATGCTTAGGCTTAAAGCATCATTAGAACAATGAGCCATGTTGGGCTTTCAAGAGCATGAGAGCAAGGATCCTTCACTCTAATACTGTGCCCCAGCATCTTGTAACAGCACACAGTAGATGGGGAGGGGGTGGTGTGCAGATCACAATGAAATCAAGCACAAAATATGTGCTTATCTTTTCAAGAAAGAAATCTTTATCTTTGTTTTGCTTCTCCCTTAGAGTAGTCTCATTTGGGAGTTATTTTGGAATGATCAAAACAAAATCAGAACACAAACACACATTTTGTGTATTATTTTTCTTTCCTTGGCAAAGCCATGGCAGGCACATTGAACCACAGATGTTATAGAAGGCAGCAGTGAGCCCAGGAAATAGTAGAAAAGTAGCAAATTGCAAGAAGAGTAAAATTGCACATTTTAAAACATGCCATTTCAGATCTGTATTGAAGTTGGTTTCAGAGCATAGATATTTTTCCTTTTGAAAAAGTTCATCTCAAGTTAAGAGGAGATTGGTCCTGACTAGTACTTCTAACAGTCCATCTGTTAGATGTTTTTTCCCTTTGTTACCTCATCCTACCATACATAACCCATTACCTAGTGGGTTTGGCTAACCTGAAATGGCTTCAATATTCAGGAATATCAATGACTGTAAGTTAACGAATTACAAAATTATGTTGGCGCAGTACATTAAATCTGAATACAATTTTCAGTTTATTCCTATTTTGCCCTGGTTCTGTGATTCAAAGTTCATTTTTCTGAGGTGTATTGTTTAGAATTTGACTTAAAGATTGCCCATGTCCTTTGCTTCCTTTTCCCTTCTTTCTACAACCTGTTTCTTGACCATTTCACTACTCATTAATCTCTTCCTCCATCAGAGGGATGGGCAGCATGGAAAAAGAATGACATTTTAATATAGTTGGTTTTGCTACTGTCTCTGATAAAATGATGTGCAAGAAAAAAAATAAGTGTAATTTCAACCAAAATGACATTTTAAGATTAAAAAAATGTTTTTTTGATTGTCCATGATCTAGCAATTGTTGCCACGAGAAACTGAGTTAGTGCTCTATATACGAATTTTTATAAAGCTTTAATGATTTAAAGCACTCTGTTTTTTATAATTCTAATCATAATCACACCAAACTCATGAAGTAAATGTCTACAAAAATTTTATCAATAAAAAATAATTAATGACCAAAGAATCAAGAGCTAAAACGAAGTGTCAGGTACATTTTAAAATGGAGAATAATATAAAACAGGGAATTATTTTTGCCTTATGGATTTAAACCTCCTTATTTACACAGTGATATAAAAGTCACTTATAAAAGAATAGATTTGATAGAAATATCTATGGGTGATTTTCAAAAGTAGAGATTTAACTCTGAAGGTTACTTCATAATCAATGATGTAATAGAGAGGAGAACAAAGAGCTCAGCTCCAGTGGACTTCGCAGCTCCGTTTGTTTTTAAAAGGGGTTGCATCACACACACATTGCTAGTTTAAGAAACTGAATCAAATGAAAAATTACTCCCACTGTGGGTAACAATATTTTAGCAATAAACGTGCTGGAAAGAGTATTTTATTCAGCAGATCAACTTCAGAGAACCAAACTCCAGAGTGTAACCAGGTTAGATAATACATTTACACCTGCAGTATCTCATTCCATAATAACAGAACCCAAGCTTAAAGCCACGCTTACATTTTACAAAGACAGAAGACATTCCAGAGAATACTTCCAAAGCTTTGAGCTCCGCATAAACAAAATAGAGGCATCATGTATGATTACTCTGAAGTTCAAGGAAAGAGAGGAACAGGTTCTAAGAAATTCTATGCCTACTCATTTTCATGCATTTTTTTTTTTTAACTCGACTCTTATATGATTAGGGAAAGGAGCATCGCCTATTTCAAAGTAAATAAAAAGACTGAATAACTCCTGAAATTTTCACTCTCTCCACACAACCCATCAGTCAGATGACACAGATGCTTTCAGTTGTTTGTAAATTTTATTTAGCAAAATAATATATTTCAAGTTATAATTACTGATCCCTCCCACTTTCTTTCTGAACTGAAGACATTCCTATTATCTTCATAAACAATTAAAATGTTTACTGCAACCAGTAAAACCGATGTCATATTGTGACATATTTTTGTTCTTGGCAGGCTTTGGGCCTAAAGCCCATATTCTCTAATCAGATAACTCTCAATAAGAACAAAGATGTAATCCTGCCCTTAAATATGTGCACATCAATTTTTTTAAAGTTAAAAGTGGTTGTGCAAATATTCTTTAAAAATTATCTTATTCTAAAATATTTGCTCTTTTAAAAACAAGGCTGTCTATACATTCATTTCAAGGAGCAGTGTGAGAGAAAACAGTAATGTAGACATTATGACATGACAAACCAATAGGACATCCTCCAGACAGGCTCAGAACAGTTATCTGAGAAATCCCTAGATTCGAAATGAAATCAACTTTTACAGTGTTCAGGGAACTAATACTCAAATGTTCTGTTACACTGAAAAGGCACTAACAGGTTTGATTTTGTAATACAAGGAAAATACAAATATAATATGTTAGTGAGGAGGGAGAGGGTAAACCCACAGCTTATTACTGAAGAATTTGATAGAGATAATAAATCAGATCAGATCAAACACCACTGCCAGCTGCATGCTCGTCCCTGACGTCCCTGGACTAGATGTGGCGACATGTCTGCTCTCACCGAGGTGCACAGTTCACAGAAAACATTTAAATAATACAACTGACCAAGCTGAACTTTCTTTACGAAAATAAAGGGATAATAGATAAAATCTTGCCCCACCTTTTTTCTTCCTTTTTTCTTTTAGCAAAACTGACAAATTGTTGCGGAGCACTACAGCGCCACCAACACAGATCAATGCAAAACAACAAAAAAAGATCTCCCACCGTGTGCAAAAAGAAAAAAAATTAGAAAAATGCTCAAAATTACAAAATGTCTCCCAAATGTACCTTTTTGGAGAAAACACAAGCTAGATCTGCAAAGATGAATCAATTTAGAGCTTTAAAGAAACCATATCAGAAACTACAAGTTTAGATCTGCTCAACAAATAAAAGAACCACTATTTAGTAACAGCCATAACTTAAAATAAACCCGGTTATGTCAATCTCCACCTTCATTACACCAAGAGCTGCTTTTCTGTAGTTTGCATCCAAGTAATCCATCAAGAAGATCACAATAGGTTTATTTAAATTAAAAAAAAAACTACATCCGTAGTTTGCTTGCTGATAATTTACTCCTGGACAAATTAGGCAATAGATAATTTTTATAAAGAGGATATGTACATATTTGGCACTATCAACATCGCTGGCACACAAAAAAGTCCATCTTGAAACATCTGAGTTCCCCAGTAGTTCACATCAATTAAAGTATAATTTTCCTAATATATGTTTAGCTTTAACAACGAGGAGAAAAACTATTTTTTCTTTTGGTTAAAAAAAAAAAAATCAGCCAGACAAGATTAGGAGGAACGTGCAGAGATCAAAGCTAAAGAAAAATACAAAGATTGGTTTTGTAAGAAGAAATACAATGAAAATCCTTCTTATTTGGTGCTCCCTTCAAAGATTTAATGACATAAATGTTTAAAATCACAAACTTACCATTACTGTAGGCAAAGAGGCCAGTTCTTGAAAAAAAAATGTAAAAATATAGGCTGGAGACTCGTGTATCCAGAAAAAACAGCCTCCGGGCTGCGTATGGATCTTCAAACATCTTGAAAATATTTGGTAAATAAAAAGTGAGACTTTCTTCCATGGTCGGCGGCGGAGCCGGGCGGGAAGCCGCAGGATCCGAGGGCGTTCAGGGAAATGGGAGCGAGTCTGGGAGGATGGGGAGTGGAGAGGCAGCGGCGGCAGCAGACTCGGGGTTAACAACTTTGCGAGGGCAGGCGGGCGCGCTGATTGGCTGGCGGCCGCGGCCCAGGCTGCACCGTGCTCGGCTCCCCGCCTCCTGCAGCTCGGAAAAAATGCGCCGTGTGTGCCATTTTACACCGGGCTTTGAAAAGCGCAGCCCCCGGGCGGCCGGAGTCGGGCTCGGCTAAGTGACACGGCCACACAATGGCCCTCGGCGGCCCGCCGGGTTCGGGAGCACCGCGGCACGCCCTTGCACTCCCAGCCTTGCACCCCCAGCCTTGCACGCCGAGGTGGCTGCTTCACACCCGGCTCCCCGGCCGCGTCGAAAGATGACCCCTGATGAGCTGGATGCAAACGCGGCCATTTAGGGAAGCTGCCCTCCGGCGTGGGCCCGGTCTGCCGTCTCTAGGAACCCGAGACGGGGGTGCTCCCGAATTCCCCACTCCCCCAATTCCCAGAGCCGAGATTCTTATTAAAAAAAAAAAAAAAAAGGATACTATGTTAGCCTTGAGAACTGTTGTTCCTGCATGAAGTCAAACAGAATCCTGATTTCGGTGGTTAAGTTAAAAGCAATATTCACCTCTCCTTCCTCCCCTTTAAAAACTGTGCTCCAACCTTTCCCTAGCTGACAGAATTCTGCTGCTCTGCCTTACAAACAAAATGGCTGAGGTGCCGAGTGTTTTGGGATCCTCCCACCCGCCTCCTCCCGGCCTCCAGGAAGTGGTAAAAATTCAAAATAAATACACCATCAAAGTACAGGGTCAAGTCTGAACTCCGGACGGTGCGGGTGCTGGTGGGGTGTCTTAGAAATGCGCTGCTTTTTATTCGTTCTGGTTTTTTTCTTTCTAATTATTTTGAAAAGAACATCAATCAGTAGAGATTTACTTGACTGTAATTTGAACTTCCTGCTTTACATATTTATAAGGTCTTTCACCTATCTTGGCAGGCTTTCAAATGAAGTGGGCTGGGAAACTTGATGCTGTGTCTCTAGCTGTGAGCTGAGTCAGGTATTGGGTGGTTGCAAGCAGGCTTTTAAAATAAAGACAGTCTGAAATTGAAAAAAGAAAAATGTTAAACGAATACAACACTGACTGATTGCAGATGTAAAGCTCCCAAACTCAACTAATACCAAAATGTTAGTTACTGCTTATGTGTGTTAATTGAACCCTTTCACTGTAATATTCTTTGCCTGCTAAATTTCTAATGGGCCAAGGATGAAAGATTTAAAGTGAAGGATGAATAAAAGGGTAGAGAATTGCCAATAGGCTTCAAGATTTCTACACACACACGCGCGCACACACACGCACACACACACACACACACACACACGCGGGGAGGGGGGATTAATGCAGGACACTTCAGAATGAGAGAAAGCATGTTATTAATTACAGGATATCAATTACAGGACGATTAGAATAAACAGGGCCTGTCTCCAGTAAACCGGAAGGCTTTCTAGAATTTTGCCAGATAGGTGATGACCCACAAGCATGAGGTCCCGCTTATTTAGATGGAGTATGAGCCAGACTGCCTCTCTCTGGCCTCCATTTTCTGCACCTGTTCCAGTGTCGACTGAGGTAGATAACTGAAGTAGACCCAGATTCAGATATATTTAATGAGCAACCATGGTAAGAAAAATATCTAGACATGAGCATTGCTTGTGTATGTATGCATGCAAGTTCTTTTGATTACCCATAGACTAGTCTGTTGTGAGCAGTTCTTGCAGTATACATATTTCTAGTTTGATTTGCAATTTTTGAAGCCATGTTTATAGTGTACATAAATAGGTTTCCCTCTTTTGTTTTAGTGAAGGTAAATAAAATGTAGGAAAAAGTGTAGAAAAGTTATAACAGAAAAATGGAGGAAAAATAACTTTTGTTCATTAGAATTGAGAACTTAGTTTTTGCCATGCACAGTGCTTGGTGCTCATAGATATTAATGAATAAGCAGGTGGTCTATCTCTTTCATGGAACTTAGAATCTAGAGGCAAGACAGACAAAAATGACAAGCCAACAAATATATAATTGAAAATGTCAGTGAAGCCTATCAAGGACAGAGGGCAGTGTTACAGGGAACATGTAAGGAGACACAGAAATAGTCCCTAAGCAGGTGACATTGAAGCTAGACTTGAAAAATGAGGAGACAAACTTGAAAACTATCTGAAAAATAGAACAAAACATGTACTAAAATCCCAAGGCAAAATTCCCATGGAACATTCCAGAAGGGAAAAGGAGGCCAGTGTGGCCAGAACAAGGGAGATGACATCAGATGGGACAGAAGGGCAAGCAGAATTAAAGTTTTGAGGACTGGGAGCCCACTGGAGCACCACATCTAAGCCAGTGAAATACAGAGACTAAGGTACTGAAAGTGGAGATTTTAATGGTAATAAGTCCCAGAGAAACTGAGGTAAAACTCAGCACTATATTGGATTTACAGAACTATATCGTGGTCTTTCACCCACATAGTTATAGCCACTGATTAGCTCATTGACATCATTAACAAATATGAGCAAGAAAGATGCAATGCAGACCACACACACATACACACACACACACACACACACACACACACACACACACACATATGGATAGTAAAAATTTCCCCAAAAGGAAGAATTCAGATTTAATAT
>NW_008353342.1:5079735-5080860 GCF_000622305.1 Nannospalax galili
CTCTCTCTCTCTCTCTCTCTCTCTCTCTCTCTCTCTCTTTCTTTTCTGAGATAGAGTCTCATTATATAGCCTAGGCTTGGACCCAGATGACTTTAGTACCTTTGATTTTAAAAATCATACATTAAGGGACTGGAGAGATGGCTCAGCAGTTAAGAGCACTGACTGCTCTTGCAGAGGACCCAGGTTCAATTCCCAGCACTCACATGGCAGGTATGAACCATCCTTAACTCCAGTTCCAGGGGAATCCGATGCCCTCTTCTGACCTCCATAGCATTGCACGACAGGGGTATACTCACATACATGCAGGCAATACACTCATACACATAAAAATAATAAAAATTAAAAAAAAAATCTTACATTAAAAATTTTATTAGCTTTTAAAATTGTGTGTGTATGAATCTATTGCTTGCATATATATTAAGTGCCCCCAAATCGTGCGATGCCCACAGAGGTCAGAAGAGGGCATTGGATCCTCTGGAACTGGGGTTACACACGGTTGTTAGCTGCCATGTGGATGCTGGGAATCAAATCTGGGTGCTCTGCAAGAACAGCCAGTGTTCTTAACCACTGAGCCATCTCTCCAGTCCCAGAAGTCTTTCATTTTTTAATCAGTTAGAGCTCAGTATCTGCTAATTTTGCAAATGACACAAAGCATTGTTGAAGCTAAAATTTACAGTAATTGATTGGGATAAAAACATTTTGTTTTTCAATTTGGTATCTAGCTTATGTGCACATGAGCTGAGATAATATGTTCAATTGTTTAAACATTTTTGGTTTGTTTGCTTGTTTGTTTTGAGACACAGTCTCTCTATATAACCTCAATTGGCTTTGAACTCAGTGTGTAGACCAGGCTGGCTTTGAACTCACAGAGATTCACTTGCCTCTGCCTCTTAAGTGCTGGTATTAAAGGCATGCACTCTCATGCCTGGCAGACTTAGAATATTTTGAAAGGCAGTTATATCAAATCAGTGACATGTGATACCCTGAATGACCTCAGACAGGAAATGGAGTCTCTAAACATAAAGAATTCTGAACCAGTTAATTTAGTTCATAAAATCTTTACCTCACAGAACTAGTAAAAAAAAAAAAAAAAAAAAAAAAAAAAAAAAAAAAAAAAGTTTTTTT
>NW_008353342.1:5080878-5086199 GCF_000622305.1 Nannospalax galili
GTAGTATTTTTATATTTTAAAAGGTGATGTGGTCCAGCCCTGCATAATCAAATTCATTAGTGTTTTTGCAGTGAAATACATATGACCAATTGCATTAAGTAGGGTAAATACAATAAGTAGTCCTCATTAGTTCAGGTCAGTTTTTGTCACTAAAGCTGATACTGCATCTTGCAATTAAGCTTTTCAAAGATTTTTAGTTTTTGTAGCTGTGGATAAGGGATTGTGGATCTATGGACTTTGGTCCCTCTCTGATAATTTAGGAAAAAACTATTCGTAGCTGAAGTCAGAGTTCATAACCCTAAAAAGCATAACTGTTCCAATTTAGAAATGCCCACATGGGTGGGGCCTACTGAACTGCTCTGCACAATACTGTTGAATTCTGTGTCTTCTTGGGGAAATGCTAATATTACCCTTTAGGATTGTCTCCATATTTCTGCCTTAAGAATAGTGAAGCCATGCTTTTCTACAAACTTGTTTTAAAGCAGCATTTTACTATTTTCTCTTCCAAATGTTTTAGTGACTTTAGCTGCAATTGTAAGAGTGTTTATTTCAGAAGTCGTTACATACTGTGGTTTGGTTTTAGATGCATTTATTCATTGCAAATAAAGGGGACATTTTTAAGAAACATCATTCATGGGGCAGTTTATGACTACTGATGTAGCCAAGATTAGTCTCCGACTAACCAATATCTCACTTCCTTTTCTTTCTAAAATTTTTTGACTTATTTTTATTTTATGTGTGTGAGTGTTTTGTTTGCATGTTTATAAATGCACCACATGTGTGCAATGCCCACAGAGGGTAGAAGAGAGTGTCAAATCCCCTGAAACTGGAGTTACAGACAGTTGATGGCTGCTGCATGGGTGCTGGGAACTGAACCTAGGACCTCTGTGAGAGCAGCCAGTGTTCTTAACCACTGAGCCATTTCTCTAGCCGCTTCCTGTACTTTCTTGTTCATAAAATTCAATGTTATTTTGGGCTCATCACCAAAAACAATGCTATATGACACAGTTTTCACCAATGGGATGTGGCCAAAGTCATTTGGTAGGACTCACAACAGGTCACTCAGGAGGCCTGAGGAGTACTAAGGCAGGTCTTCTGCCTGCAGCAACCTCAGTGCAATGGTTGCCCGCCCCCCATACTCCCAATGTTAGAAGGCAGCTCTCAGATAAAACAGCCATCTCAGGGAGTACAGTCTATGGTTTTATGCCAATACACAGGATACAAAAGCTAAGTATGCTCAGCAAGGCCCTTGATACACAGACATTGTGAAGATAGCTCTAGTGGACAGCAGACATTTGTCCAGTTACAGACTCAGCAACAGTGTAAACCAGTGAAAGACAAGAATTCATAAGTAAACTTGCCCCACACCTCGCACACAGCTTCCCATTTCTGAGGGCCCAGAAGAAAGCTGCTAATACCTCAATTTTTTTCTTTTTTTATATGATTCTGATTATTTTTTTTCTTTTCTACATATTTAACAGGGTTTTTCTGTATTGAATTGAAAATGCTTTGTTTTTATTTGTTCATTTAATTTTGTTTATGCTATTTTTTTTTCCTTTCAGGAAGATATTTTCTCATTTCTTAGATTACTTTTTAGCCCCTGTGCCTATGCCCCGCCCCATATAGTACTATTTTGATTTTATTGACCTAAAATTCTCTTATATTTCTATTCATTTATATGTTTATTTTTTAATTAAATTTTTTATTTATTTATTTTACATATATCAGTGTTTTGCCTGCATGTATGTAAGTGTACCCATGTATACAATGCCCATACAGGCCAGAAGAGGGTGTCAGATTTCCTGGAACTGGAGTTGAGGACATTTTGTTAGTCATCATGTAGGTGCTGGGTCCTCTGCAAGAACAGCAAGTGCTCTTAACCACTGAGTCATCTCTCCAGTCCCTTATGTTTTTATTTTTCATTCCCTTTCTTACCTGTATCTAATTTTGTTTCTGAACTTTTTCATTGTCAGGAAATCTTTTTTGTTTTGTTTTGTTTTCCTTTTTCTAGTCTCTGAGCTCTGGCTCTTTTCTCCAGTCCCCTTATTTCTCTTTTGTGTAACTCTTCTTTTTCTCTCCCTTCCTCTATCTCATTCATTTACTACGTCCACAATTACCCTAAAGAATTTTTAGCATGATAGCACATTCTTCACTGGTTTTACTGTTTTCAGTTCTGTGATTACTGGTGACGTATGCATGGGCTGTAATAGATTTTAAGTGTATTTCTATATCTTGTATGGATTGGTATTGGAGCTGCTAAAGTGGTTTGTTTCCTCCTTGCCAAGTAGTATTGGGGATTGAGGCTTCAAGACTAGATTGCTCAGTATGAAGACTCCTCCAAATCTATGAGGTCTCTAAACCAAAATAAGTGAAACATGAAAAAGCACAGTAACATGACCCCAAAGATCATGACTCTTCCAACCACTGAACTCAGAAACCGAACTAGGTAAAATGCAAGATGACAATTTCAAAAGTTCTCCAGTAAAAATGATGAATGACCTGGAAGAGGATACACAGAAGCAGATGAACTCAGACCCCCAGTGAGCAAAGCCAGCAACATAGAGAACAATACAGGCAGAATGGCTAAGAGAATGAGCAACGTGGGTGAAAAAGTCATCGATAGAGAAGGAAATTCAGCAAAGGAGTTGAGGTCAGGGAAAAAAAAACAAATAGAAATTATGGAAATGAAAAACCCAACAGGCAATTTAAAAAGCACAGTAGAAAACACCACCAATATCCCCAACCAAGCAGAAAAGAAGAGTAACAGGGTGGAAAATGAGTTCAAAGAGATACTGTATCAAATATTAATAAGAAAGAGCTAGAAAGTGGCTCAGTGGTTAAGAGTAAAATACCTCTCTTGCAGCAGACCAGTTTGGTGCTCAAAACCACCTAAAACTCTAGCTCTTGAGAATCTGAAACCCTTTTCTGGCTTCTGGGGCCACCTGCACTCCTGTGCTCATAGACACACGTACAGATACACATAATGAAAGATAAATCTTTAGCTGAGCATTGTGGAACATGCCTTTAATCTCAGTATTTGGCAGGCAGAGGCAGGTGAATATTTGAGATCAAAGCCAGCCTGTCTGGGTAGGTAGTTTCAGACCACCCAGAGCTATGTAGTGAGACCCTGTCTCAAAGTAAAGTAAAATATTTATTTACATACTTTATGTGTATGAGTGTTTTGCCTACAGGTGTGTGAGAGAACCCGTGTTGTGCAATGCCTTCAGAGGATAGAAGAGGGCAAAATAAATCTTGGGAAAACAAATATTAATAAAAATACAAACAAAATAAAAAATCCAGAATATTTAAGAACTCTGGGATCTGATCAAGTGACCAAATCTTAGAATCCACAGGATAGAAAAAGACCTAAAATAGACACTAAAAGCTTGGAGAATCTACTCAAGAAAATTAACAGAACATTTCCTAAACTAGAGAAAGAAAGAAATCGTCAAATACAGGAGGTATTTAGAACTCCAAATACACATGACCAGAGAAGAGCCTCTCCATTACTTAATATAGTCAAGATGTTGAAACTACAGAGCAAAGACACACTATTGAAAACTGTTGGGGAAAGCCAACTTTCCTACAAAGGCAGAAACGTCAGGATAGCATCATATCTATCATCAGCAACCCTCCGCTATTTGGGGAAGTTTAAGAGATTTGGCCTTGCTGGAGGAAGTATGTTTTCAGAGCCTGGCTTTGAGAATTCATAGCACCCCCAACTTCCAGTTTGCTCTTTTGGCTTCATGTTTGTGGTTGAAGATGTGATTCCTCAGAGTCCTACTCCACCATGCCTGCCTCCTGCTGCCATGCCTCCCCACCATTATGGACTTTCCTTCTAGAACTATAAGTCAAATTTTACTTTTTCTTTCTTCCATAAGTCACTTCTGGTCATGGTGTTTTATCAGAGCAATGGAAAAGTAACTAATACAGAAGTTGGTACTAGAGAGTGGGCTGTTGCTGTGAAGAACCTGACCATGTCGGGTTGAAAAAAAAATATATAAAAGTCAGGAGCCATGAAGTCTCTCAGGCAGGTCACGTACCGGTCAGGAATTCCAACTCACTGATAAGTAAGTTTTATGGCTGAGACATCTGGCTCACTGATAAGTAAGTTTTATGGCTGAGACATCTGGCTCACTGATAAGTAAGTTTTATGGCTGAGACATCTGGCTTACTGATAAGTAAGTTTTATGGCCGGGACATCTCCAACTCACTGATAAATAAGTTTTATGGTTGGGACATCTGGCTTAGTGATAAGTAAGCTCCCCGCTCTCCCTGTAGCATTTTGTAATAGTTTAAACGAACCAATAACCGCGTTTCTGCTTCTGTACCCCGCTTCTGCCCTATAAAAGCTCCACAAACCCGACCTGAGGCGCGCAAGTCCCCCGAGGAGACTTTGTGCCCACAGGTACCTGTGTACTAAATAAACCTCTTGCTGTTGCAACCCGAAGGCTGGCTTGTCCTCTGTGGTTTTTCTCTCCTACATTTGGAGGTCCCACCGAGATTTGTCGGTCAGAGGGAGCCACAGGACAATTCAAGCCTTGCGGGGAGGTGAGTTGGCCAGCCTCTGTGTTGTATTGTCTGGTTTTGTTGATAGTGCAGCATCTGTAGAATCTGGGGATCCCGTCTGTATTTCTGGGCAGTGCAAAAGCAAGACTGACGAGTCTTTAAGCTTTGCCTGCCGGCCTGGGGGACGCTCCAGGACTGTGAGACCCACATCTGTAGAACTTTTTGTTCATCTGTAAGATTTCTGTGGATCTCGTCTGGACAAGGAACTTCCTTGTCATCTGTTATTCCGAGCTGCACACCTGAGTCAGTGTCAGTGTTTCTGTGTTGCTGTGTATTTGTGTTGGTCGCGACCAGCCCCCATGGTCTGGGGAGCACGATATTTTGGGGCTCAGCATGTATCTGAAGGATACGTGCACCTGAGGAGCGAAGTGACAACCTCGCCATCTGATTTTGTTCTTTCAGTTTTTCTCCGCAGTCGCGCTAAGCGGTACCTTGTCGCCGGCTGTCTATTTTTGTTGTTTCTGTTGTTTGTCTGCCTCATTGTGATTTTAGATCACCCCAAAATGGGACAACACCTAACCACCCCCCTGAGTTTAACTCTAGATCACTGGAGAGAAGTTAAGAGCCGAGCTCACAATCAATCTGTGGAGATCAAGAAGCACCAATGGATAACCTTTTGTTCCTCCGAGTGGCCAACGTTTAATGTTGGCTGGCCTCGAGATGGGACTTTTGACTCTGATGTTATTTTGCAGGTTAAAGCTAAGATCTTCTCCCCTGGACTAACGGGACATCCGGACCAAGTGGCCTATATA
>NW_008353342.1:5091375-5094347 GCF_000622305.1 Nannospalax galili
ATAAAAAGCAATCAGAGAAAGTGTACATGGAAACACTCCTTTTCACAAGAGCTGCAAAAAAATATTAAAATATCTCTGAGTAAACTTGACCAAAGACATTAAAGACCTCTACAATGAAAAATTTAAATCGTTAAAGAAAGAGATTGAGGAAGACACCAGGAGAGGGAAGGACCTCCCATGTTCATGGATTGGAAGAATGAATACTGTTAAAATGACCATCTTACCAAAAGCAGTATATAGAGTCAATGCAATCCCAATCAAAATCCCCATGACATACTGCACAGAATTAGAAAACTCCATACTTAAATTCATATGGGGGCACAAAAGACCCCAGATAGCCAAAGCAACCCTGAGCACAAAGAGCAATGCTGGGGGAATTACTATACCAGATCTCAAAGTATACTACAGAGCCATTGTGGTGGTTTGAATGAAAATGTCCCCCTTAGGCTCCAAGTATTTGAAAATTTGTCCACAGATGATGACGCTGTTTTGGGAGGTTTTAGAAGGTGTGGCTATCCTGGATGAAGCACGTCACTGGGGGTGGGTTTAGAGAGTTCTTAAACATTGCCAGATCTCCAGTCAGTCTCTTGCTTCCTGTGCCTACCTGATGATGTGAGAGCTTAGTTTCTGCTACTCCTGCTCCAGCCACCTCTAGCCAACATGCCTCCCTGCCATGACCGACTGTAATTCCCCTGGAACCCTAAAATCAAATAAACTCTTCTTTCTATGAGTTGCTTGGGACAGTGTTACTATCACAGCAACAGAGAAGTGGCTAATACAGTAATTGGTACCAGAGTGGGCTGTTGACTGTGAAGAACCTGACCATGTGCGGTTTTGGAGGAATGTGGAAAACTTTGGAAGTTTGGCCTAGAAAGGTGGTTTAATGCTGTAAGCAGCACTTAATGGGCCATTCTAGAATAATCCTAGAAGACCGTAGTGCTGAAAGGTGTGCAGAGCACAAAGGCTGGGATCATGAAGTTGTAGAGGGAACAAGGTATCTATTAGCAACTTGGCTAGAGACCATTTGGGTGGTATTTTAGAAATAATCTAGCTGTCCTGAAAACATGCATGAGGCTAAATTTAAAAGTAATGGAGTAATTTTAGAGGAAATTTCAAAACAATATAATATTCAATCTGTTGAGTGGTTATTACTGATAACCTGCATCAGCAGGACTATAATGAAAAAGGAGCAAGTGTTACAGAAAGAAATGCAAAATGTACAGTTTAAAGAGGGGGAAGCTTAATGCTACAGCCAAGGCATAAACTGGAAGAGAGACTCTAATTGTCAAGAAAATTAGCACCATTAAGGCGAGCCCTCCTGCTGTGTACAGGAACAATTGGAGGGGTGCCTTCAGAGCAAGACCCCACCCAGATACGCTTCCAACTTTAAAAAGGGGAAGCCTTAAGGGGTTGCTTGCTTCCAGAAAGCAATTGCTTCAACACACAGAGCTGCAGCTAATGTGATCAAAGGTGGCAAAGGTCCATTCCCACTTGGCAGTGTTGCCCATGCGGTATTGGCTTTGGAGGCCTGAAAAATTCAAGAATAAGGGGGTCATGGATTCTTCCTCCATAGTTTCAGAGTTCTGCTAAAGCCAGACCATGTGTTCCAGTGCTGGAGCTGCTGCTGCAGAGCAGGAGGTCCTGAGAAGGCTCAAAGGCTAGGAGGTCCTGAGAAGCCATTGTGTGGCGCTGTGAAGGTGAAGCGTGGGTTGCGGTAGAGACCCGGAGATGTTGGAGATGCCAGACCTATGAAATGTCTGCCAAAGAAAGCTGCATACAGGGAATGGAACCAGCCCAAGAGTGAGGTGTATATTGTACGCAACAAAGATGGTGGGGGAGAGTTATCCAAGTCCTTTGAAACTGAAGTCTAAGACATGGGCCATAGAACTATAGGATTTGATGTTTTCCCTGCTGGGTTTCATTCTTGCTTTGATCCAGTATTTCTTCACTATTCCCCCATTCCTCTCTTTTGGAATGAAAATATATATTCTGTGCCATTGTATGTTGGCAGTATGTAATTTGTCTTTTTGGCTTTATAAGGAGTTACAGTTAAGAGACTGCCTTGTGTCTCAGGAGAGACTTTTGAGGAAAATAATTGTAAGGAATTCAAATCTTTTCTATCAAAAGTATGATCACAGGTATGTAACCTTTGTAATGCTATTTTGTAATCTCCCCTACCTTGTAAAACTTGTTTATGCAAAGGTCCTGCTGCATTCCTAGAACTAGATGGCCTGGAGTGGCTGACACCTCCCCTTCTCCTTCACTTCCTTTGTGCTGATTCTTTTAAAACTAACCGTCAAAGACTGTGAGGTCAGACCCCACCCAATGGGGAAAAGCACAGTACTCTTACATTAGGATAAAAACTTATCAAATTTCCTGCTCAGTGTGCTTACTGTCCAGTGTTTGGTGGCTGTGTACCTTTCTGTGCAGAAGTAATGTTTGTCTTGCCAAGATACTTTAATTTGAGTGGTGGTCTCTTGAGGTGCAAGGCAGATTTTGTCATTAATACTTTGGACTTTTGAAGATTCTTAAGTCTTTGGAAAACTATGGGGACTTTTGATCTTGGACTAGACACATTTTGCTTCATAAGACCACCATAAGTCTATAGGAACCAGGGAGTAGAATGCGATGGCTTGATTGACAAATGTCCCCCATGGGCTTAGGTACTGGGACTCTTGGTCCTCATTTGCTGGCACTGTTGGATAAAGTTTAGCCTTGCTGGAGGAACTATGTCATGGTGGGGTGGGGGGGTCTTTGAGAGTTGGTAGCCTTGCTCTTCTGTTTCATGCCCTCTGCTTTGTGTTTGCGGTTGGATATGTGATTTGTCAGCTTTCCGCTCTGGCCAACCGTGCTGCCTGCTGCCTTGCTTCTCCTGGCATTATGGACTCTCCCTCTGGAACTGTAAGCAAAACAAACTCTTTCTTCCATAAGTAGCTTTTGGTCATGGAGTTTATATATATATATATATATGT
>NW_008353342.1:5095366-5095557 GCF_000622305.1 Nannospalax galili
ACTTGTAAAAAAATTTTTAATACATACATGATTAGAAGAAGCATTTCATTACAGCTTTAACATATTCAGTAACACACTCCAGAGCAAGGATACATCTCTTTCAAAAGTGGCTGTAAATTTTTAGGTTCACAGTTGAATTAATACAGTTATACAATATTGAACTCAGTATAAATCCTATAAGACATAAAATT
>NW_008353342.1:5096877-5100897 GCF_000622305.1 Nannospalax galili
ATCTTCTCTTTCATTTCTTTCTTTTACCTTTAACTCTCTGTTTCCTTTCCATTATCCTGGTTCCTGTAGTTTTGTCTGGATACATACTCACTTATCAGGATTTGGTTCTAGGATCCACATATGAGGGAGAACATGCATCGATTTTTTTTCTGAGTCTATGTTACTTCACTTAGTATAATAGTTTCTAGTTCCATCCATTTACCTGCAAATTTCATGATTTCATCTTTCTTTACTGCTGAGTAAAACTCCACCGTATAAATGAACCACATTTTCATTATTCACTCATCGGTTCAGGGACACTTAGGTTGCATCCATCTCTTAGCTATTGTGAAAAGAGTAGTAACAAACATGGATGTACAAGTGTCTCTGCAATAGGATGAGTTCTTTGGGTATATGCCAAGGAGTGGTATAACTGGGTCAAATGGTAGGTTCATTTGTAGTTTTTAAGAGTTCTCCACACTGATTTCCATAGGGCCCTTTCCCCACATCCTCTCCAACATTTGGTATCATTTGTTCTCTTGATCTTAGCCAGTCTGACTGGGGTAAGATGAAATCTTAAAGTCATTTAAATTGGCATTTCCCTAATTATTAGGGACGTTGAACATCTTTTAAGACACTTGTTAGCCATCTTTACTTCTTTTGAGAACTCTCTGTTCAGCTCTTTAGCCCATCTTTTAATTGGGTTACTTCCTTTCTTGATTCTTTGTTTTTTGAGTTTGTTATATATTCTAGATATTAAACCTCTGTCAGATGTGTCGCTGTTGAAGATTTCCTCTCATTCTTGTTTTCTGTTCACTTCCTTAGTTGCCTCCTTTGATGTACAGAAGCTTTTTAGTTTAATGAGGTCCCTTTTGCTAATTCTTGCCCTTGTTTCCTGAGCAATTGATATCTGGTTTAGAAAATCCTTTCCTACACCTGTATCTTGTCAGTTTTTCCCAACGTTTTCTTCTAAACAGTTTCAGAGTTTCAGGCTTTACGTTGAGGTCTTTGATCCATTTGGAATTGACTTTTGTGCAGGGTGAAAGATAGGGGTTTAGTTTCATTCTTCTACAGGTGGAGATCAAATTTGCCAGCACCATTTGCTGAACATGCTTTCCTCCAGTGAATATTCTTGGCCCCTTTGTCAAATATCAGGCAGCTGAAATTACATTTACTCATATTTGGGTATTCACTTTTGTTCCATTGATCTATGGGTCTATTTTAGTGTCAGTACCGTGTTGTTTTTATGACTATAGCTCTGTAATACAGCTTAAAATCTGATATAGTAATCCCCCCAGCATTGCTCTTAGTGCTCAGTGTTGCTTTGGCTATCCGAGGTCTTTTGTGCTTCCATATGAATCTTAGGATTTTTTTTCCAATTCTGTGAAAAATGTCATGAGGATTTTGATTGGCATTGCATTGAATCTATAAATGACTTTTGGTGGGATGGTCATTTTCTCAATATAAATTCTTCCAATCCATGAGCATGGGAGTTCCTTCCATCTTCTGATGTCTTCCTCAATCTCTTTAGTCATTTAAAATTTTCATTATAGAGCTCTTTAATGTCTTTGGTCAAGTTTATTCTGAGATTTTTTTTTTTTTTTGCAGCTATTGTGAAGGGGAGTGTTTCCATGTGCTTTTTCTATGATTGTATGTTATTGGTATATAGAAAGGCTACAGACTTTTGTAGGTTAATTTTTTAACCTGCCACTTTACTGAACATGTTAATTTCTAGGAGTTTTCTGGTGAATTTTTAGCATCTCTTAGATATAATATCATCTGCAAAAAAGGGATAATTTCATCTGTTCTTTTCCAGTTATTACTCCCTTAATTTCTTGCTCTTGTCTTACTGCTCTTGCATGAGTTTCAAGTACTATGTTAAAGAGAAGTGGGGATAGTGGACAGCCTTGTCTGATTCCTGATCAATGGGAATGCTTCCAGTTTTCCTCCATTTAGAATGATGTTGGCTATGGGTTTCTTATATATGGCTTTAATTATATTAAGGTATGTTCTTTCCAGTCCAATTCTCTCTAGGACTTTGAACATAAATGCATGTTGAATTTTGTCAAAGGGGCCTTCTTTGCATCTATTGAGATGAGCATGTGGTTCTTGTCTTTGAGCCCATTTATATGATTTATGATGTTTATTGACTTACGTATATTGAACCATCCCTGCATCTCTGGGATAAAGCTGACTTGATCATCGTGGATGATCTTTTTGATGTGAGTCTGTATGTGGTTTGAAAGTATCTTGTTGAGAATTTTTCATATACGTTCATTAAGGACATGGGTGTATAGTTTTCACTTTTGGTTGTATCTTTACCTGGCTTTGGTATTAGAGTGATGCTGGCTTCATAGAAGGAATTTGGAAGTTCTCCCTCCATTTCTATCTTTTTGAATAAATTAAGTAGTATTGGATATAGATATCTTCTTTAAATGTCTGATAGAATTCTGCTGTAAATCCATCTGGTCCTGGGCTTTTTTTAGTCGGGAGGTTTTGTATTACTGTTTCAATTTTTTTTGTGTTATGGGTCTGTTTAAGTTGTTAATCTCTTCTTAGTTTAGTTTTGGTGGTTCCCATGCCTTTAGATATCCATCAATTTCTTTTAGGTTTTCAAATTTAGTAGCATATAGGTTTTTAAAGTATTCCCTTATAATGTTCTGTATCTTTCTGGTGTCTGTTGTGATGTTTCCCCTTTCATCTCTGATTTTGTTGATTTGGAGGTGCTCTTTCTTTCTTTTGGTTAACTGGGCTAGTGGTCTGTCAATCTTGTTTAACTTTTCAAAGAAGGAGATCTTGGATTTGTTGATTCTTTGTATTTTTTTCTTTGTTTCAATTTCATTAATTTTTCCCTGATTTTTGTTCTTTCTTCTTGTCTGCTGGATTTGGGTTTCATTTGTTGTTGCTTTTCAAGTGTCTTGAGTTGCAATGTTAAGTCATTTATTTGTGTTCTTTCTGATTTTTTGATGTAGGCACTTAGAGCTATAAACTTCCCTCTACGGACAGCTTTTAGCATGTCCCAGAGGTTTTGTTGTGTTGTATTGTCTTTTTCATTTAGTCCCAGGGATACTTTTATTTCTTTCTTAATTTCTCTTTTGACGCATTCATCATTTAGGAGTGTTTTGTTTAATCTCCATGTGTTCATGTAGTGATTAGGGCTTCTGGTGTTGATTGTAAGCTTTATTGCATCACAGTCTGATAGAATCTTTTTGTGTTTGTTGAGGTTTGTTTTGCGCCCCAGTATATGGTCAATTTTGGAGAAGGTTCCATGGGGTGATGAGTAGAAAGTATATCCTTTGGTGCTTGGGTAGACTATTTGGCAGATGTCTGTTAAGTCCATTTGATTTATGGTATTGTTTAATTCAGATGTCTCTCTGTTAACCCTCTGCCCCACTGACCTATCTAATGGAGACAGTGGGGTATTGAAGTCCCCTACTATTAATGAGGTGGGATTAATCTATATCTGTAGTATTGTTTTTATGAAGTTGAGTGCCCCAGAGTTTGGTAAATATATGTTCATGATTGTAACAATGAACATGATTCATTGTTCCTTTGATCAGAATGAAGTGGCCCTCTTTATCTCTTCTGATTAGGTTTAGTTTAAAGTCTATTTTGTCAGATATTAAAATTTATATGCTTGCTTTTTTCTTAGTACCTTTTGCTTGGTATATTTTTTTCCATCGTTTCACTTTAAGATAGTGTCTGTCCTTGAAAGTGAGATGAGTTTCTTGCAGACAACGAAAAGATGGGTTTTGTTTCTTAAGCCATTCACCTAGTCTGTGTCTTTTGACTGGGGAGTTCAGTCCATTAATATTTAAAGTTATTAATGAAAGATGAGTATTGAATCCTGTCATTTTTATTTCTGTTTACATTCTTGATATAGCTGTACCTTTCCACAGTTATACCTTCATTGAATTTCTTTTCGCAACCCCTTGGGTATAGTCATTTCTTTCTTCAGCTCTTTGTTTTGCTTCGAGAACTCTCTGAAGCGCTAGTTTTGTGGACATGAATTCCTTCAGCCTATTTATGTCATGGAAGATT
>NW_008353342.1:5101014-5126860 GCF_000622305.1 Nannospalax galili
TTGCTTGAGTGGTCTAGTTCATCCACTTTATCTTCCAGTCTTAATACTCTGTTTTCCATTTCATTCATCATATTGTTGAGGCTTTCTCCTGTCATTTCTAATTGGCTTACTGAGTGTTTCACTTCCTTCTTTTCAGCCTGAGTATTCAATATTTTTAACTCTTTTCTGAATTTATTCAGAAGTTTATGCCTATCTTCTTTCAGTTCTTTGATTTCTTTGTGTGTTCTTTAAATTCAATGAATTCTTTTATCATGTTTATAATTGTTCTTTTGAGTTCCATGTCCTTCATTATCTCTAGGGGATTCTCATTGTACTCCTCTAGAGGACTATTGGTATTTGGTGAGGATATGTTATTTTAGTTTTTCATGCTATTATTTTTCCTCTGTGATTTTGACTGTGAATTTCTTTTGTAGTTTCTGATTCTTGTCTGAGACTCAAGCCTTCAAGATTAGGTCTGCATCTTTTGTGAACTTTATGTGTCTTTGTAGTTTACTTTTGGGGCATGAAAAGCTGGTTCCTCTAAGCTTCCAGTTCTCTCTTTTGATTTTATATTGGAGTGGCCAAATTTCTTTTGTCTTCAGGAGTTCCCTAGAGGCCCAAGTCAGATGAGGATCAGATGCTCTTATTCTTTCTCCTAAGGTCTGGATCCCTCCAGGAAAGAGTTTGGCCTCAGGAATTGAGGGGTTGTACTGGTCTGGGACCTGGGTCCAGGAAAGATGCTGATCTAGGGCAGATTTTGGCTGTGCCACTCAGAGATGCAAAGGAAGATGGGGTGGGAAGTGGCCCCAATGGCTCTTGGGGCCTTCACTGAGGAGCTGGGTTGGTCTGGATACAAAGGACCAGGAAGAGGAAAAGTCAGCCCAGGTATCCAGGAAAGAGGCTGGTGGATTATGAAAACCGAGGGAAGCAGACAGAGGTGAGAGTTGGGCCAGGCCCAGAGTGTCCCTGGGGACCGGAGAAGTATCTGAGTTTGTCTGGATGCAAAGGATCAGGCAGCAGTGGTGTTTCCCCAGGTTTCTGGCACACCAAGACCAGGAATGGGACAGGACCCAGGCTAGGAGGAGAGACCAGCAGGGGGGATTGCAGGGTGAACCAGGCTGGGGGAGTCAAGTAGCTGAGGATGCAACTGACCTACCACGGAGAGGCCTGCCTGTTGGAGAGAGGCCTGGTGGGTTGTGATGGCCCAGGGAAGCAGAGGGAGGTGAGGGTGGGGCCAGGCCCAGAGTGCTGTTGGGGACCTGAGAAAGAGCTGGGTTGGTCTGGATGCAAAGGATCAGGAAGCAGTGGTGGTTCCCCCAGTGTCTGGGGCACCAAAACAAGGAATGCAACAGGACCGAGGCTAGGAGGAGAAATGGGCAGGGGTAATGGGAGGGTGAATGAGACTGGGGAACTCAAGGTGTGGAGGATGCAATCGACTTACCCTGGAGAGAGGCCTGTGGGTCATGCAGGCTCAGGGAAGCAGAGGGAGGTGAGGGCAGGGCCAGGCCCAGAGTGCTCCTGGGGACCTGAAACTAGTTATTTTTTTTTTAATTGTAGAATTTTTAATTTATTGTTTGTGTGTATGTATGTGTTTATATGCACATGCATGTGCACATGCATGCATGTATTACAGCATGCAAATGGAGGTCAGAGGCCAACTTGCAAGAGTTGGTTCTCTTCTTCCACTGTGTGGGTTCTAGGGATCAAACTCAGGTCAGTCTTGGTGCAAGAGTCCTTGGCTACTGAAATATCTTGTTGGCCTTACTGTATTTTTGTTGTTATTTTTAAATTTTTTTTTGAGAATTTCATACATGAGCATTGTCTTTGCATCATTGTTAATTGGAAAGTGCAATATTTGCATTGTGGTAATATTCAGCAGCCATGGATATTCTTGCAGTTAATATTCTACTCAGGAAATACTGTAGAATTAACATCAGGCATCCTGAGCTCCTGGACTAAGGAACTATTTTCTGAACTACAGACCTCAACTCTACCACAGCGAAGTTCCACTTGAACATTGCAAATACTTCAGATGAAGGAATACAGCTTATAAAAAAATCCTAAGGAAGAAATAACCTCAGTTGCATAAACCCCAATGTAGTACCATAAGGATCATCAAAAACCAAGACAACACAACTCAAAAAATGACTAATTTTAACGTAATGGCATCTAGTGAGAATGGGTTAGATGAAACCAAAGAACTCAAAGGAATACTTATAAGTATGGTCCAAGAAATCAAAGAATAAATAATCTAATCAAGAGCACAAGCCAACAGATGAATGAAATAAGCAAGGAGACAGAAATGCTGAAGAAAAATCAGTCTGAAATGCAGGAAATGAAAAACATAGCAAGTCAAAATAAAAAGTTCTATGGGAAGTTTCAGCAATAGAATAGATCAAGGAGAAGACAGAATATCTGAGCTTGAAGACAAAGTGGAAGAATTGGAATAATCCAACCAGGAGAAAGAAAAAACAATAAGAATGTATAGGTGATGATTCCAAAATATACATGACACTCCGAGAAGACTAAACCTACAGAAAATAGGCACAGAAGAAAGAGATGAATTTACTTCTTAAGGCATAGAAAATATTTTCAAAAGAATTATAACAGAAAAATTCCCAGAGTTAGGAAAAGAGATGCTAATCCTCACACAGGAGATCCTTAGGACACCAAACAGAAAAGAACTTGCCTTATTATATCATAATTAAAATATTAAATAGGGGCTGGAAAGGTGGTTCAGTGGTTAAGTATAATGGCTGCTCTTGCAGAGGACCTGGGTTCTGTTCCCAGTATCCAAATGGCAACTAACAACCATTTGTAACTCCAGTTCCAAGGGATCTGATGCCTTCTGACATCTGGGGACATTGCGTGTCATGGGTGTACTTACACACGTAGGCAATACACTCATACACACAAAATAAAAATAATAAAATATTTAAAATATTAAATATACAGAACAAA
Source organism: Nannospalax galili (assembly GCF_000622305.1). Taxonomy (NCBI): domain Eukaryota; kingdom Metazoa; phylum Chordata; class Mammalia; order Rodentia; family Spalacidae; genus Nannospalax; species Nannospalax galili. The sequence goes on from NW_008353342.1 coordinate 5,103,955, forward strand.
GAAAACACATTGAAAGTGGAAAGTGAGAAACAGCAAGTCACATAAAATGGCAGGCCCATCAGAATAACAGGAGATTATTCAACTGAAAAATTTTAAAGCTAGGAGAGCCCAGAAAGATGCAGTTCAAGTGCTAAAAGATAACTGCCAACCCAGAATAGTATGTCTCCAAAGCTATTTGTCATAACTGAGAGAAAATAAACTTTCCATGATAAAAATAGATTAAAGAAATTCATGACCCCTAGGCCAGGTCTATAGAAAATAGTTGAAGGGATCATTCAAACTGAAGAGAAAAAATAAATACATCCATGAGGCCACAGGAAAGTAGAAATTATGTTTGAATAAAAACTAAGCAAGATGAATTATTAAGTAAGAGGAAAAAATACTGAATAGACAAAATTGAAAAAGTGATGGGGATTATTACACAGTATTCAATAATAAATCTGAATATTTATGGTTTCTAGTCCCCAACTAGAAGTCACGTACTAGTAGTTTGGATCAAAATGTAAGAAAACCATCTATTTGCCACCTTCAGGAAATGAATCTTACCACATAAGACAGACACTGAATTAGAGTGAAAAATGGGAAAAAGGCATTCCAAGCAACATACTTAGGAATAAGCAGATGTCACTATTCTAGTAATTGGGGAAAAAATAGGCTTCAAACCAAAATTAATGATGAAAGATAAAGTTCACTTATCCCGATTAGGAACAATCCATCAAGAGGATTCTAAACATATATGTCCCAAACACATATCATATCACAAATTAACCCTGGCCTAACAGAGTAGATGACTTCAATATCCTATGCCTCACCAATCTTTCAGCAAAAAATAGTGAAATATACAAATTAAAAGATATCATAGGTCAAGTGGACTAAACAGGTATCTACAGCATATTCTATCAACTCTGCAGAACACAAACTTTTCTCAGCAGTCCATGGAACTGTCTCTAAAATAGATTATACAGGAGGACACAAAGCAGGGAAAATTAAAATAATTCCTTGTAGCCTATCTGATCATAATGGAAGAAGACTACAATTCAACAGCAAGAGAAAGCCTGGAGCACACAAGAAGTCATGGAGATTAGACAACACCATTTTGAATGATGAGTGGATCCTTGAAGAAACCAAAGAAGAATTTTTTTTTTTAATTCCTAAAATCAAAGGAGAATAAAAACAGCATAACAAAACCCATGTCATGCAATGACAGCAGTCCCTCCAGGGAAGTTTATAGCTCTAAGTGCCTACATTAAAAATCAGAGATCGCAAATAAATAACCTAACAATAAACCTTAAGGCCTTGGACAAAGATCAAGCCAAACCCCAAATCAGAAGACATCAGTGAGATCATGGCAGAAATTAATGAAATGGAAACAAACAACAGCAACAACAACAAAATGTGAAGAAACACTGAAACAAAGAGTTGGTTCTTTTGGAAAGATAAACAAGATTGGCAAATTTAGTTAAACTAAAGGTTCTAATTTGGTTTCCATTGTTGTGCTAAATACCATGACCAAAAACAACTTGGGGAGAAAGGGGTTTGTTTCATCTTATAGGTTGTAGTGCATCATCCAGGGAAGCCATGGCAGAAAATCAAGGCAGGAACTTGGAGGCAGGAACTGAAATAGAGACCATGAAGGAATGCTGCTTACTGGCATGCTCTCCTGGGCTCATAGTCAGCCAGCTTTCTTATACAACCCAAGACCATCTGCCAAAGAATAGCACCATCTACAGTGGGCTGGGCCCTCTTACATCAATGAGCAATCAAGAAAATGCCCCACAGACATGCCCACAGACCAATGAAATGGAGGAAATGCCTCAGCTGAGATTTCCTGTTCCCATGTGTGTTCAGGCATGTGTCAAGTTGACAAAAACTAAGTATGACACTAATCCAAAGAGAGGTAAGACTCACATTAGTAAAATTAGAGTTGAAAAAGGAGTTATTACAACAGATACCAGTGCAATTCAGAAAATCATTAGGTATTGCCTTAAAAACATTACACTAGGGGCTGGAAAGATGGTTCAGTGGTTAAGAGCACTGACTGCTCTTGCAGAGGACCTGGGTTCGATTCCCAGCACCCACATGGTGGCTACGAAGTGTCCTTAACTCCAGTTCCAGGGGAATCCGAAGCCCTCTTCTGACCTCCACAGCATTGCACAGCATGGGTGCACTCACAGACATGCAGGCAATACATTCATACACATAAAATAAAAATAATAAATTATTAAAAAAATTACACTAAGATGAAACAATTTAAGCAGATCTATGGCAAGCAGTGAGATTGAAGCAGTAATTAAGAAATCTCCCAACTAAAAAAGGCAAAAACTAAAACCAGGCCCAGACCTTCAAAGAAAAACTGGCACCAATGATTCTCAAACTATTCCATAAGATAGAAAAGGAGGGAACATGGCAAAACTCTTTATGAAGCTAATGTTCCCCTGATACCAAAAGCTGATAAAGATGCAATAAAAAGGGGCTGGAGAGATGACTCTGGTTAAAAGCACTGGGTGCTCTTGCAGAGGACCCAGGTGTTGTTCCCAGCATCCACATGGTAGCTAAGAACCCCCATTACAGGGAATCTGTCACCCTCTTTCGGCATCCGTGGGCTTTACAGACATGCAAAACACTCATACACATAAAATGAAAATAAATGAATTTTTTAAAATGCAACAAAAAGGGTCAGGTGTGGTCACGCATGCCTTTAATCTAGGCATTCAGGACGCAGAGGCAAGAGGAGCTCTATGAGATAGAGGCCAGCCTGGTCTACACAGAGTTCCAGGCCAGCAGGCCAGTTGGGGCTACAGGAGACCCTTTCTCAAAAAGCAAACAAACAAACAAAAAAAACCAACAAAACAAAAATGCAGTGAAAAGAAAATTATAGATCAATTCCTATGATGAATATAGATACAAAGATTCTCAACAAAATACTTGCAAACTGAATTCAAGAATACACCAAAAAGATAATTCACCATGATATAGTTGGTTTTATTCCAGAGAGGCAGAATGGTCCAATACACATAAACCAAAATGTTACACGTTACATAAGTGAACACAAGGACAGAAATTATACGGCCACCTTGATAGATGCAAAAAAGGCTTTTGAAAAAAATTCAAAATCTCAGCCGGGCATGGTGGCGCACGCCTTGTAATCCCAGCATTTGGGAGGCAGAGGCAGGCAGATCTCCGTGAGTTCAAGGCCTGGTATACATAGTGAGTTCCAGGACAGCTGGAGCTACAGGGGAGATTCTGTCTCAAAAAAGACCGAAAAATAAATAAATAAATAAATAAATAAATAAATAAATAAATAAAAAATCAAAATCTCTGAATTTCCTGAAGAAACTCAGAATAGAAGGAACACATCTCAATATGATAAAGGACATACATACATATATATGACAAACCTACAGTTAGCATACTAAATAGTGAAAAACACAAAGCATTTCCGCTAAAATCAGGAACAAGATAAAGCTATCTGCTTTCTCTACTTTTGTTCAATATGGTACTGGAAATCTTAGACCAATAAGACAAGAGAAGGAAATAATAGGAAAGGAAGAAGTCAAAGTATATCTGTTTACAGATGCTGTGATTCTGTACATAAGAGACTGTGAAGGCTCCACCAGAAAACTGCAGCTATTAAACACTTTCAGCAAAGTGTTAACAATGCACAAAAATCATGTACCAATGACAAACATGCCAAGAAAGAAATGAAAGCATTTCCATTCACAGTAGCCTCAAAAATATATACCTTGGAATAAATCTAACCAAGCCCATGGAAGACCTCTATAATGGAAACTTTAAAATCCTGAAGAAAGAAATAGAGAAAGCCATTAGAAGATTGAAAGGCCTTCCGTGTTCATGCATAAGGCATCAATATTGTGAAAATGGCAAAATCCTACATTCCTTTATCCTATCAAAAGCAATCTACAGATTCAATGCAATCTCAATAAAAATTCAGTGAAATTCTTCACAGACATAGAAAAAAAATCTTAAAATTCATATGGAATCAGAAAAAAAAGGCAGGATAGCCAAATCATCCTGAGCGAAAAGAGCAGTGTGGGAATATCACCATATTTCAGTTACACTGCAGAGCCATAGTGACAAAAAAAGTGTGGGAATGACACAAACCAGGCATGTAGATTAATGGACTAGACTAGGGGACCCAGATATAGGCCTATGTACCTGTAGCCACATGATATTGGACACAGATGCTAAAAATACACATTGGAGAAAAGACAGAATCTTACACAAACTGTGCTGGGAAAACTGGATATCTATGTGTAAAAGAATGAAACTAAACCCTTATCTCTCACTGCACAAAATGCAACTCCAAATGGATCAAACGCCTCAACATATGATCTGAAACTCTGAAATTATGAGAGGAAAAGATAGGGAGTGTACTTCAAGATATATGTATGGGGGCTGGAGAGATGGCTCATTTGGTTAAGAACACTGGTTGTTCTTACGGAAGACCTGGGTTTGAATCCCACCACCCATATGGCAGCTAACAACTGTCTGTAACTCTTGTCCCAGGGGATCTGACAGCCTCTTCTGATCTCTGAGGGCATAGCATGACATGGGTGTACTCATAAAATAAAAATAATAAATAATTATTTAAAAAAAAAATAAAAAAAGCTATGGGTATAAACAGATTTTCTGACTAGGACCCTACTGGCTGAGGAAATCAGTCCAAGAATCAACAAATATGACCTCATGAACTTAAAAAAACTTTTTACACAGCAAAGGAAACTGTCAATCAAATTAACAGTCTGAAGACTGGGAAATAATCTGACAGAGGATTAATATCTAGAATATACAAAGAACTTAAAAAACTAAATATCAAGAAAAACAATCCAATTAAAAATGGACTATGGGGGCTGGAGAGAGGCTCAGTGGTTAAGAGCACTGACTGCTCTTGCAGAGGACCCGGGTTTGATTCCTAGCACCCACATGGCGGCTACGAACCGTCCTTAACTCCAGTTCCAGGGGAATCCAACACCCTCTTCTGACCTCTGCAGCATTGCATGACACGGGTGCACTCACATACATGCAGGCAATATACTCATACACATAAAATAAAATAAAAAAAACTAAAATATTTTAAAAAATGGACTATGGATCTGAACAGAGAATTCTCAAAAGAAGAACAAATGGCTAATAAATGTTTCAAAAGGTGTTTAACATCACTAAGGAAATCTAAATTAAAACGACTTTAGGTTCTATGTCACCTCAGTCAGAATGGCTATCATCAATAGTACAAATGACAACAAATGCTGGCATTCATGTGGGTATACGGGAACTGATATCCACTGGTGGTAGGACCCTAAACTGCTCCAACCACTAAGGAAATCAGTCTGGAAGTTTCTCCAAAAGCTAAAAATAGACTTACTATATGGCACAGCTATAACACTCCTGGGCATATACCCAGAGGTCCATGTTCTTCTGCAGAGATGTTTGTACATCTATATTCACTGATGCATTACTTACAATAGCTAGGGAATGGAATTAGTCTTGTCCATCAATGGATGAATGAATACTAAAAATGTGGTACACATACACAGTGGGGTTTTATGAAGCTGAAAAGAACAATGAAACAATGAAATTTGCAGGAAAACATATAGAACAGGAAAATATACTGAATGAGGTAGCCCAGGCCCAGAAAGACAAATGCCATATGGATCTTAGTATCAAGTTTTCAGATTTGTGTTTTGAATTTTGAGTGTCTGTAGAGGTCAAGGGGCTAGAAAGGATGCATGAGTGGAAGGGACTAGGCCTTAAAGGCAGGAAAGGATAGTAGAAAATATGTGATATGAAAGTACAGGGTGGGAATAATGGGACTTAAAGTTTTAAGGTGTAATGGGAGAGAAGGATGGGTTAACCAAAGCTAAGGATGTCTAAAAAGCCTTATAGAATAGATAAATATAGATAAATATTTTTCAAGAAGTTTGGATGAAGGTACCCTGCATGTGGGCAATGCCCCAGAAGACATGAGTCATTAATTGAAAATCTCAATGTCAGGCTTGGAATACTTCTCTACAAATTATTGGTCAGGGAGGCCTGAACCCTCCCCCCATAAACAAAACAAAACAAAGTGAAATAACACAAGATATTGCCACTGTTCTTGGTTGTCTACCAGAAATAGATGGTGAGATCCTGGTGCTGGAAACACAACATACTTTGGTGTAGGACATAGAGCATAGAGTTGGAGCTCACATGAAAACTTCCTCCCTGTTGGCTAGCTTTCATAATGCTGAAAGGTGTTATGCAGATCACCCGGGGAAGGAAAGTCATCAATGGTCTTACCCAGTAGTAAACTCTGAATGTTGCAGTGCCAACCTGCCAGGCAAGATGTACTCAGTGGTACAATAGTGGCATGATTGTTGAGACTAACCAATCACTTTGTGATTGAATTTGAGGCCTGCTCCACAGGAGGGAATTCATAGTTAGTACTGTGAACATAGTGAAAAGTCCACGGGGAGATCATAGGCCCTAGGGGAAAACTACTGTAGTTTTACCAAATGGGCATGTTGTCAAACTGCATTCTAAATATTCATGTTTCTACCTATAGATTAGTGCTTGCCTCAACTTTGGTCAGAGAAGCTTCTTTTTGTAGAGGGCAGCAGTCAATGGAGACTCATAACTGGTCAAAATGCTAGAATGACTATTGCATGCTCAGCTCTAAACAGGCATTTTTGTTTCAAAAAGAGCAAAAACTTTAATAAAAATAAATGTTATTTTGGAAAAGGCAAATTGGCAAATGGAATAAAAGATCACAAAACTCTAGCATTTTATCTGGCTTTAAGACTAAACTTCCAGGACCAGCCTTGCTAGGGAAGATCCTGAGGAGGTCTGCCAGTGAAGGGCTGCAGGCTTCCTCAGCAGGGGTCAGTGAGCTCAGCTCTTCTTGATACCTGGGTAAGACTTTGTTTTGTTTTGAGACAGGGTCTTATATAGTTCAGGCCACCCTCAAGCTTGCTACGTAGCCAAGGCAAACCTTGAACTCCTGATCCTTTTGCTCTACCTCCCAAATACCAGAATTATAGGAATACAACATAGCACCAGGTTATGAATGAGTTTTAAGTTTCACCTTCAGTTTCATCAGGTGCTAGCAACCTGGTGCTCTCTCTTTCAGTGCTATGGGAGACACAGTTCCAAAGAGGGCATTTAGATCATACCTCTCTCCCAAGGCTCATTGAACATCAAAGAAGAGGGGGCAGGTAGAATGTCAAAGTTGGAAGATGGAGAGGAGTGCTGTGAAATGCTGTCCTCCGGACATGACATGGCCAATGTGCTCATGACCTCACAGCAGCTATAGTTACTGGCACAAGATCTGCATAAGATCAAGCCAGTTGGGATGGCGAGATAGCTTAGCAGATAAAGGCACTTGCTGAGTGCAATCCCCAGGACCCACATGCTATGTTGCGCGTGCACACACACACACACACACACACATATACATACACTCACACATTCATATATACACTCATCCAAACACACACAGTAAATAAATAAATAACTGTTGTTTTTAAAAGTTTTTCTTTAAAGAAAAGATCAGCTTATTCAATGTTCTAGCATGGAGGAGGAGTGCATGAAGTTCCAAACTTAACTGAAGAGGTAATGGCTGTTTATAGCTGCTAGTGGCGGTAAAGTCATTTTACTTTGGGCACTGGTAAGTTGTCAAAGCTCTGGTGCGTGGCCCAATACCCATATGCATGTAGGCTGCATCAATCAGACTCAGTGCCTTGTAAAAAAAGAGAAGGAGATGAAGATGGGAGGGGAGTGTTTTAGAGAGTGTCTAGGGAAGCATGAGGAGGGAGCTGGGGGTTGATCTAATCAAGACACATTATATATATGAATTTGTCAAATAATAAATTAAAAATATTCTTTAAAAAGACTCCTAGAAATCAATAGTAAGAAAAACTGTGGTAATCACTTCTGGGAAGATCTTCTGTTACAAATGGGAATCTTACATAATCCTATAATCAAAGTTAATCTTTATGTTTTGAGATCACTTAACATTTTAAACATTGTAATTACATTGCATCACATTTTACATTGTAAACAAGCTACTAGGCCTTGGGCTCCATTTGTCAGCTAAACATATAGCTTTAGTCCCTATAACCCTTCCTTGTCCCAAACTAGAATAGTGTGTGTGTGTGTGTGTGTGTGTGTGTGTGTGTGTGTGTGTGTGTGGTGGATATATTATTGAAAGTAATGAATTAAAAGCAATGAATTATCTCCAACTTGTGTGCAAACAACAGGTGGGATTAGATTGATAACATCTGTTTATAGTAACATTTGTTGTTTTGGGTTAGTAGGAATTAGAAAGAGAAAATCTTTCCCTGATAAGACAAAATTCCTCATTCCTTTTCCCATATCATGCTGGATGTACTGTTTCAATAAATAGAAAGTCCTTTGTTTGAGAGAACAGTTGAGAGAAATCAGAAGGAACAAGCTCTGAGAACAGATCTGGCTCACTCTTGGTTTTAAACCACTCCAAGAACCAGACTGTCTTTGTTCAGGTACATTGCAGCATCTTTGCCACAAAAATCTATAGAATGTACACAAATATGTGGAAACTTAACACACACTTGAATGACCAGTGAGTCATTGAAGAAATTGGAAGGAAATTTAAAGTTGAAAGACCTACTAATGAGCCTAAACAAGGATGTTAAAAACCTCTACAGTGAAAATTTTAAGATACTGAAGAAACTAATCAATGTAGGTACCAGAGATGGAAAGACATCCTGTGCCCATGAATAGGCAGAGTTAATACTGTGAAAATGGCTATACCAGCAAGAGCAGTCTATGGACTTAATGCAGTTGCAATGAAAGTTCCAATGACATTCTTCGTACAGCAAGAAAAACAATGATAAAAAGCACAAAAGGCCGTCAATATCCAAAACAATCTTCAGTTGAAGAGCAAAGCTGAAGGCATCACACCTGACTTCAAAATATATTACAGAACCATAGGAAACATAGCAAGGCAATGACACCCACGTGAAGATAGAGATCAGTGGGATAGAAGAGTCAAAATTAGTCCTCACGATTACAGCTGTCTGATTTCTGACAAAACTGCCCAAATTACATTGTAGAAAAGATAGCCTCTAGCCAACAGCACTGGGAAAACGGTATATCCACAGGTAGAAAAATGCAACAATTAATAAATGGATCAAAAACCTTAATGTAAGACCTACAACTTTGAAACTATTAGAGGAAAATAGAGGGGAATTGTACGGACATAGGCAGTGACCAGGATTTTATAAACAGGACTCCAGCAGCAGAGGAAGGGTCTTAAAACTAAGAAGCATCTACACAGCAGAGCACACAGTCATGAGAATGCAGAGGCAGCCTGCAGAATAGGAACAATATCTGTGCCAACTACACATCAGGCGGAAGAGTAATAGCCACAAAATATAAAGAACTACAAACCCCACAAATCTTCCTATCAATAAATGGACTAATGAATTAACTTATTCTCCACAGAAAAGATACAAATGGCCAATAAATACTCGAAAAATGTTCAACATATTTAGGTATCAGGGAAATGCAAATTAAAATTTCTTTGAGATCCCATCTTACCCCAGTCAGAATGGTTACCATCAAGAAAACAAATGACAACAAATTCCAGCGAGGATGTGGAGAGAGAGGAAACCTTATTCACTGCTGGCAGGAATATAAACTGGTAGGAATCAGTACACAGGTTCCTCAGAAAGCAGAAAGCAGAACTACCCATGGCACAGCTACTCGGTGTAGACCTGAAGCAATTTAAGTTCACATACCATAGAGCTTCTTGCACATCCATGTTTACATCTACACTATTCATTTTATCCAGGAAATGGAACCGGCCTAAAGTCCATCAACAGAGGAATGGATAAAGAAAATGTGGTACACATACTCAAAGGAATTTGTACAGTAAAGCACAGTAAAATTGTGTATTGCAGGAAAATAGATGCAACTGAAAACTATGTCATGTGAAGTATGTCAGGCTCAGAAATATAAATGCTGTGTGTTTTCTATAAAATTTCACATGCACGTGTGTTGTGTTTGTGTGTGTGTGTGCATGTGCGTGTGTGTGCGTGTGTGTGTGTGTGTGTGTGTGTTCATGAGACTAGAAAGGTTATCATGAAAGAAAGGAAGAGATCCTTTTAAAAATTTATTTTATTTTACATATATGAGTGTACAACATAATACATGCATGTAAGTGCATCTGTGCCGTGCAGTGCTTGCAGATGGCAGAAGAGGGTGTTGAACCCCCTGGAACTGGAGTTACGGATGGTTGTTAGCCATCATGTGTGTGCTGGGAACTGATCTGGGTCTTCTGGAAGAACAGCCAGTGCTCTTAATTCCTGAGCCATCTCTCCAGCCCCAGGAAGAGATCTTTTTTAAAAATATTTTTATAGAAATTCATACAAAATGTTTTGATCATATTCAGATCCCCTCCCTTATTTCTACCCCTTTTAGTATTCCCCATATGATTTCATGTCTTCTATTATTTTTAAAAATATTATTAAATTATGGTGCTGGAGAGATGGCTCAGTGGTTAAGAACCCTGACTGTTCTTGCAGAAGACCCGGTTCAAATCCCAGCACCCACATGGCAGCTAACAATTGTCTGTAACTCCAGTTCTAGGGGATCCAACAGCCTCTTCTGTCCCCTGTGGGATTGCATGACACAGGTGCACTTACCTACATACAGGCATAACACTCATACACATAAAATAAAAATAATAAATAAAATATTTTTAAATATATTATTAAATTATTAATATTTTAAAATAATTTATGTTTCCAAGCGCCCTTCAGAGTGGGTCCATCCCCTGGAATCTTGTCAACCTACCCAGCATCACACCCTTAAAGAAAATGACACTTGGAGTTGGAGAGTTGGTTCAGTGGTTGAGAGCATTGGCTGCTCTTGCAGAGGACCCAGGTTTGATTCCCAGCACCCACATGGTGGCTAACAACCTTCAGTAACTCCAGGTCCAGGGGATCCAACACCCTCTTCTGACTTCTGTGGGCATTGCACAACATGGATGCACTTATATACATGCAGGCAATACACTCATACACATAAAATAAATTTAATAAACATTTTTTAGAAAAAGAGAATGACTCTCCTTCTCTAAGCAGCTATCAGTTGCCAATAGATAGAGGGAGAGCTCTTAAAGGTGGTGGGCAATAGGGAAGGTAATGGAATATACGTGATAAGAAAGAGGAAGGGGTTGACTGGGGGAAGAAAGGGAACCTGCTGGAGTGGGGAGATGGCAAAGGGGAAGTCAGTGGGGTGAGAGAATGAACAAGAAAAAAGCCTAGTGACACATATGAAGTTAGATAAAAGGGAGCTGCTCAACAGGTTCCTCGCCTTTGCCCTCTTGCCTGGAAGATGGTCATTGCACGTGGTAGAGTGACACATGATATGAGGACAATCATAGCTTTCATGACTTAGGATAGCTGAACAGGAGGAGGCCGGATCCCCTGTGGTCTTCCTCTAGACTTTTTCTAACATGGGGGGTTAGCTAGATGGCAGAGTGTTTGTTTAATATCCATAAGGCCCTGAGTACACTCTCCAGCACTGACCCACCCCCAAAGAAGAAAAAAGGTAGCTGATTTTTAATTGCCATGTAGCACTGGGAAAAACTAGGAATTAAGAAGTCTGGGTTTTAATCTGGGCTGTGGTTATATGTCTCACATATGTATGTATCTATATACATATATGTGAGATATGTATATTTTTCATATATATGTATGCATATGTACATAAATATTATCCTGATAGGCACATAAAATTATTGAGTTGTATATTAGTTTTGCTTCTCTGAGTGGATTTTATCACATGTATCTTCCTTAGTTATAGCAAGTTCTTTAGATCAATGTAGTGGTCATGCCTGAAATCCTAGCATACAGAAGGCTGGGATAGGAAGATTGACTATTTGAGGCCACCTTGGGCTACAAACTTATTGACCAGAGAAATCTATTGAGTGTTCTACTAAGAGTGAAGAAATCTGTACAGTCAGTTTGTTTCTAAAAGTATTCAACATTGTTTCTAAGAACTCTGAGAAGCAGTCGCAGACAACTGCCATTTCTCCCACAGAGAAAGGTGCTTTAAACTTTTCCTGCTGTAAGTTGCCTTGGTCATGGTGTTTTATCACAGCAACAGAAAAGAAACTAATACACACACACACACACACACACCCCCTCACACACACCTTGGCACAGCCCTTAGCTGACAGCAACAATCAGTTCTGGTGCTCAGAGGCTAGCAGAACAGTTCCACCAGGCTGCCTGTCTCCTGGGGGTATCTGATAGGCTAAGTCTTGGGGAGCACAAGGCTATGTCCTGGGGAACGTGGGGCCTTTATGATGTCCATAAGGATGGGTAGTAAATCAGCAGCTCCTGAACAGCTCTGTTGCCACAGTGATGACTCACTTCAAATTTCAGTCACTGAAAAAAGCATTAATGGACAGACATATAAGAATCAAAACCAACTATTATCTAACATCAAATCTAGGTTTCATATTTTCTTACTGATAAAACTATTAGAGTCTAAAGTACTTTGTGTATGTTACTGTCATCTATTGTGTTCCTCTTCTTCCCATGAGGGGCTCTATCAACCATTGGGAGAACAGAAATGTGTAATAAAGAGTGACCAGCTACTCACAGCCCCATTTCTCCGAATCCTTTTCCACTGCCTTTCCCCAAACTTCTTTTTGTGTTGGGAAACTTTTAGAATAAAGGATATCATGTCAGCGGTCCCTATTACATAACGGAGTGAGCGTATATAACAGCAGCCACAAAAATAACTCAGACAGGAGTGATTACATAATTAACACACTTGCAGTTGACTTTGATAAAGGGCAGAGATTTTTTTTAAGGGCCTTTAGAAAATTGTCCTTACTTCCAGTTCCAGATTATTGATGAAGTCATGGCATGGGTACAGATGTCAACTAGTCAGATCCCTCCCTTGCTTGCTAATCACTGACTGAGATTCTCTGGCTGAATACGTGGGCTGACAAGGGAGTGAACAAAGAATGACTCTGGAGTGTGGACCACTTAGAACATGGGAATACAAGCACCAGGCAAAGATGAAGAGATGGAGTGTCGGGGAGCAAGGGGGACCAGGGATTAGAGAAGAGCTGAAGCAGCGGTTAACACAGGATGGTAACACAGGTAGTGTTCAGGATATATCCTTTCAAGACTGAAAATGGCACCCTTAATAATTGCATTGGTTCAGTGGCACAGCACTTGTTCAGCATGTGTGAAGCACTGAGTGGATCCCAGTACCACATAAAAGGAAAACATTTCAGCAATTGTACCAGGACAATTGGTTGGAAACATGAGCAAAATCAGTTTATACGCATAGGTGTCCTAGCTTTTGTCAACTTGGCACAAACCTACACATACGTTGGGAACAGGAAACCTTAACTGAAAAGTTTCCTTCATCAGATTGACCTGTGGATGTGTCTGTGGGGTATTTTCTTGATTGCTGATTGATGTGGGAGGACCCAGCCCACTATGGGCCGTGCCACCCCCAGGTAGGTGGGCCTGGGCTGTGAAAAAAAGATAGCTGAACGTGAGCCTGGAAGCAGGCCAGTAAGCAGCACTCCCCCACAGTCTATGCTTCAGTTCCTGGCTCCAGGTTCCTGCCTTGGCTTCCCCTCGTGATGGACTGTAAGCTGAAATGAACTTTTTCCTCTCCAAGTTTTGGTCAGAGTGTTTTCTTCCACAGCAACAGAAGCAAACTAGAACAATTGGCCACTTTAAGTACAGATAAAATCAGGAAATCTGGTCCCTTTAGATGAGCTTTCAAAACACACTGACAGGCCTGGTGGCAGCGTCTGTTCGCCACCTCTCCCTGTCACGGGCACACTGCTGGTATTGCCCTCCTTCATCAATGACCTGCAGCATCTACCTCTGTTTGCTCTTCACCAGCAGAAGCACAAGCCAGTGGGCAGTTTATCCTTGCTGAGGGATCCTCAGAGAGCCTGCCTCTGCAGGAGTGAGCGTGCACTGCTGCTGAGACCATGGTCGGGGTCCAGTCACTCTGGGAGTGAGCAAGCCTGGCTCTGTGAGGGTCCAGGTCTCACTGCTGGGAAGGCCCTGTGTCAATGGTGCTTTATTTTCAGGCAGAAGCTGACAGCCAGGCTTGGTCTTGGCCTCTCTGTTGCCGTATATTCAAAGTCATCACTTGTTTGTAAATGTATTCTTGAGTAACAGCTACGTCAGTTTGCATTTCTAAGTCAGTTTTCTGTTTCTATTGTACATATTTGGAAAACCAAAACATCAGGCCTGAGTTTGAAAACCACTGATATATCTAGGAAGGAGCTGGTTGGGTTTACCTATTTGTGTAATCACACATGAAGTACCTACTGTGTGCAGGCACATTTCCAGGTACTTAGTATTTATTTATTTATTTATTTATTTATTTATTTATTTATTTGAGACAGGCTTTTTGAGATAGGGTCTCCCTGTAGCCCTGGAACTCACTATGTAGACCAGGCTGGCCTTGAACTCACAGAGATCCACCTGCCTCTGCCTCCCGAGTGCTGGGATTAAAGGTGTGCGCCACAACGCCCAGCTGTATTTATTTATTTATTTTAATATTTTATTTGGGGGCAGAAGAGACAGCTCATCAGCTAAGAGCACTAACTGCTTTTGCAGAGGACCCAGATTTGGCTTCCAGCACCCACATGGTAGCTAACAGCCATCCATAATTCCAGTTACAGGGGCTCCAACACCCTCTTCTGGCCTCCTCTGGCATTGCACAGCACAGGTGCATTTACATACATACAGACAAAGCACTCATAGACATAAAATATAAATAAACAAAGATTAAAAATACATTTAATTAAAAATTGTGTATAAAAGCCAGGCGTGGTGGCACACGCCTTTAATCCCAGCACTTGGGAGGCAGAGGCAGGCAGACCTGTGTGAGTTCAAGGCCAGCCTGGTCTACATAGTGAGTTCCAGGACAGCTGGGGCTACAGGGAGACCCTGTCTCAAAAAGACAAAAAATAAAACAAAACAAAACAAAATTGTGTATATATGTATATACCTGTGTGTGAATTTGTGCACTTGAGTGCAGTGCTGGATCTATAGGCTGCTGTGAGCCACCTCATGTGGGTGCTGGGAATTGAACTCAGGTCCTCTGGAAGAGCAGCTTACCTTACCTGCTGAGCCATCTTTCCAGCTCTTTTATATAGTATTTAATTCAGAGAACAGACAAACTTCCAAGACCCTGGGCTTCCATTCCTCTATGGGTGTCAGCCAGCCTACTAGACACTGTAACAGAGGGGATGCAGAACCTTAGAGGTGGTGCCATCCTAGGCCTCTCTATATACAAGTTCTTTCATCTTCATTGTGAGGACTGTGACCAAGTAAAGAAGTAAGAGGGCTTTGGGTCAAGAGGGAGGACTTCCACCTTCAGAGTGGATATTTGAAATGCTAGAGCTGAGTGGCTGAGCAAACTTGAGGGTCTACACCTCCTGTCATTTCTGCTGGAGGGCTGAGGTGTCTGACTTCTCCTGCAGAGCATCATGGGTGGGGTCCTGGGTACCTGGGGAGCAGAGGGGAACACGGGGTGGGGGGCCCAGAACCAGTTCCTGTGAGACTCCATCCTTATCCCAGTCCATCCCAGCCAGGTTTGCTCAGGTCTCCTCCATCAGAGCCTGGGCAGAAGGTGTGTAGAGCTCCTAGCTCATACAGACCTCACAGCTCTACCCACCATGCCCATGTGCATAAGGACCGGGCTTCCTCTGCATGGGTGCCCTCCCTGCAGGGGATCATAAGAGGGCTGGGCAAGAGAGGCTAACCTCTGACTCTGCTGTCCACCCCCTGCCCACAGCACCATTTTTACCCTCCTAGAGACATGGCTGGACATCTATCTACCTTGAGGATTTTTGCCAGTTCTCAGAACTGTCTGTCCTGAATCAGCTCATGGTCTCCCTGCTCCTGAACATGCCCTGCTCAAATCTGGGGACCTGAGTTCATGTGCTCCTGACCTAGCTGAAGTCCAGTGAATCAGAGGACAAAGGTGAGGAAGCCTGGGGCAGGTGGATGAAACTGTGAGGAGGGTGGGTACTGGGTCCCTTGGGGAGGCTGTAAAAGCTGTTTTGCAAGAGCTGTCACTGGACCCTGATCTGAGCAGATGGAGTGCTGTGGGACAGACACTAGGGTTTTCTTGGTTTGCCTGTCTCTGGAAAGGCTTAGGAGAAAGCCTCATGCTGGGGATCTTGTCCCTTTTGCAACTCTACTGCCACTTCTTCTTCTAAAGCTGACTCCATCCTCAGTCCTCTATCCCCATCCTTAGATTTGGGGAGCTGCACATCAGCAGTTGGAGGTGTGTCTACCTCCTGCGGAAGTGGCCTGGATGACACAGTTCCTGTCTGGCAGCCCATCTTCCATCTGCTCTGCAGACAGCGCCAGTTTTGTGGCCCCTCATACAAACACCCTCTGAATTCTACCCAGTGGCAGCCTCAGCACCACATCCGGCCTTACACTCCCCTGAAAAATATCGTTTTCATTTCCTGATACTTTTAACATTTGCCACGTCACTTTAAGTGACATTGGTGGCTCAGTGGGCTGGCACTGGAGTGACATCAGTGAAAAAAAATGAAAATTAAAGGCATCCATGCACAAAAGGACAAGGAAATGGCCCACTCACATATCACAGATCACCTGTCATTATGTAGAATTCAGGAAATTTATTAATGCCGACAAAAAAGAGCAGCAAAGTGAGAAGCAGAGCAGCAATCAGAGACTACAGCCCATGTCTGGGCACTGTCAGTGAGGCATCTTTAAATGACATGAAGAACACCAAACTTCCTGATCTACATGGGGAGTTCCAGGTCAGCCAGGGCTACACAGTGAGACCTTGTCACAAGCAAGCAAGCAAACAAACCCACTGAACTTCCAATGGTCAGCAATAAATACACATAACAAATCTGAACAACAGGAGAGCAATATACAAAGAGAATTATGAGTAGTTTTACAAAGAAATTAAGGAAAATGTAAGAAATGTAGAGAGGTCATGTTTGTGGATTGAAAGAATTAATATTTTTAATTGATAATTGCATAATCAAATCTACACATTTTGTAGCCAAGTGTCCCCTACTGGCCCTTTTCCCTCGGTGGGTATTAAAACCAGCTGGATGCCTGTGATGGCTAATCTTTATTGCTAGCTTGATTGGATCTATAATCACGTCTGAGACACAGCTCCTGGCATCTTTGGTGAGGTCCCTTCCAGAGAGGCTTAACCAAGGAGGGTAAACCTACCCTGATTGAGGGTAGCACATCCCATGGCCTGGGGTCTCAAATGTGTAAAGTGGGAGAAGCAGTGGGGGCAGAGGGGAGCGAGGAGTAAGCTGAGTGCCAGCATTCATCTCTCTGTTTCCTGACAAAATGTGAACGGTCACCTCACTTTTCTGCCACCACCTGTCCTGCCAGGAGGGCCTGCACTTCAGATTGTGAGCCAAACAAACCTTTCCTTCTTTTCTTAAGATGCTTTCGTCAGGTATTTTGTCACAGCAAGGAGGAAGGTAACATAGTGTGAAATGCGCCCCCCACCCTCATCCTGTTTGGTGTTATTTTGAAAGGCTGTGGAACTTTTAGGAGGTGGGACCTAGGTAGATAAAGCAGGTGACTGTGGGCCAAGTCTTAAAGGTTATAGTTCAGCCCCACTGCTGTTCAGAGTCTGTCTCTATTTTCTTTTACTGTTTTGTCCAGCCATGAGCCAGCAGGTGAAGCATGCTCCCGTTGCCATAGAGTCTCCTACCACCACACCTTCCCCACCAGGACAGACTGTAACTCCTAGAACTGTGGGTTCAAATAACCCTTCTTCCTGTAAATCTTTTTGTAGGTTATTTGCTTGCAGTGATGAGGGAACTAACTATACACCTCTTTCCTTAAGATGCCTCAAAGATCCTTTATAACGGGATAAGAAAGGAGGGAAGAAGGAATATTGGAACCTGGTTACAGGCTGCAGGAGGCATCTGTGCTGTCTCTTTGGCAACAACCTGGGGCAGAGTTACCTGTCAAATTTCAGAGAGAGAGAGAGACTGTGGAGGAGACCCAGGGCTTGATACACAGCACTGCAAGAAGGAAAAAGGTTTTTGTTTGTTTGATTTATTTATTTATTTTTGTTTGCTTGTTTTTCAGAGACCCATATTGTCACCTCCCTTTTTAGGAGTAGTCTCTAGTGGGGTTTTATACTGGTGTTGGTGAGGTTTTTGTGAGAACACAAAGCAGTTATATTTTCCAGCCAGCAAGATGACTTAGTGGGTAAAGATGCTTCTGTCCAGCCCGACAACCCGAGTTTAATCCCTGGAACTTATCTGGTGGAAGGAGAGAACCTACACTTGAAAGTTGCTCTCTGAACTCTACACATGCATTGTGGCGCATGCATGTGCCCCACCCCATAAATAAACAAATGCTTGTAAAAATTTTTAGTTTTATTTAACAATAGCTTAAAAGGTAATATTCAGTCATGTGAATGACTTCTATATAACCAAGGGCTACTCGGAGATTTTAAGCTTGTCCTTGTGCTTATAATTGAACTAGCACAGAAACTCTACTTTATCCAGGAAGTAACAAGAGAAGAAAAGCAGACTTAAGATGTAAATGATGCATTCAACATGCTTACATGAACCAGTGTCTACAAAATTTGAATGAAAAAAAGAGATAGGGAATTTTTATCTCATCAGTTCTGATAGTAACCTGAACACAACTGCATCAATTTCATGTACAGCAGTGATGAGGAACTAATATTGCCTGCCAAATAACATTAATGCTTTTATAAAAAATATTTTATTATTTTTATGTGTATGAGTATATTGCCTGCATGTGTGTAAGTGTACATTTGTCATGCGATGCCCATGGAGGTCAGAAGAAGGCATCAGATCCCCTGGAACTGGAATTATGAAAGGTTGTTAGCCACCATGTGGGTGCTTGGAATCGAACCCGGGTTCTCTGCAAGAGCAATGAGTGCTCTTAACCACTGAGCCATCTCTCCAGTCCCAACATTAATTCTTTTACTTGAAAACTTATTGGTTTTGTTTCTTAGTTTAATTTCAACTTGGAGATTGATAGGTTTTACATTTGCCTAGTATTATACCAAGTACAAGGAGTTGATTCCTGGTTGAGTGTTGGCACAAAGATGGTAGAGCATGGATTCAGGGGCCAATTTACAGATGTCAATGTCCACACTTTCACCACCAAGCTGATTAACTACAAAAATGTTACCTAATTTCTTTGCTTATGCCCCAATATCTTCGTAAGAATGAAGACAGTAGTACCTACTGTTATTTCAAGTGTTCATGGAACTCGTCCATGATTAGACTCACACCTGCATGTCAGTCATGCATCTGTCATTGTAACAATGAGGTAGTCAGCTCATAAAGAGAAAAGGTTTGTTTCCGCTCAGAGTTGAAGTGATTTTGGTCCATGACTGGTGGGTCCCAGGATACTCAAAAAATCACACCCCATTACTACACCTCCACTATTTACAACTACTGAACACCAGAAACAAAAGAAAATGAGAAAACAGATGCCAGAAAAACATTTCAGAGTCCAACTTTTAAAAAGTATTAATGGTGCCTCAGAACAAAACAAAACAATGAAAAATGCAGATGAAGCCCAGTGTGGTGGTGCACGCCTTTAATCCCAGCACTTGGGAAGCAGAAGTAGGTGGATCACTGTGAGTTTGAGGCCAGCTGGTCTACTTAGTAAATCTCAGGTCAGCTGTGGCTACAGGGAGACCCTGTCTCCAAAAGACCAAAAAAGGAAAAAGAAAAGAAAAAAGCAGATGAATGGGGGGAGGGGCTGGAGAGATGGTTTGTTAAGAGTGCCTGCTGCTCTTCTACAGGACCCAAATTCAGTTCCCAGCACCCACATCAGGCAGCTCACAACAGCTCGTAACTCCAGCTTCAAGGGCTCTGATACTCTCTTCTGGCTTCTGTAGGCACTGTGCTCATGTACATAGACAAAAATAAATAAGATAAGTCTTTTATTTTTTTAAAGCAGATGAATAAAGTAAGGAAGTCAATTCAGGACCCAGACAATAAAAAAACCAAGTAGAAGAAATTGTCAGTAACTTGGAGGAGAATTTAAAAAATATGGGGGAAATTTTCAAAAAGGAAATTGAGACACTGAAAAGAAACAAACAGAAATTCTGGAAATGAAAGAATCAAATAAAAATCTAAAACATTGTGGAAAGTATCAACAACAGACAAGATGAAAAAGAAAAATGAATTTCATGGCTAGAAGACAAAGTTGAGGCAATAAAACATTCATGCATGTATAAAGAAGAAAATCACTGAGCATGAGCAAAACTTCCAGGAATTCCGAGATATAGGCTAGAAGGAGCTGAGATAAAGTCCAAAGGCATGGAATAGTAACTCAGTGAAATTATATGTGAAATTTTCCCAAACCTGGGAAAAGGAATGAATATCCAAACACAATGTGGTATTTTAAATTTTTTATTACATTTATTTATTTACACATAAATGTAAATGGATGGGGAGGGATGCGCATATACCAGTGTCCATGAGGAAGTCAGAGGAAAATATGTGGGAGTCAGTTCTCTCCTTCTACCATGTGGATTCTGGGGGTCAATCTCAGGTTATCAGACCAGGCAGCAAACACCTCTACCTGCTGAACCATCTTGCCAGCCCCTACAAGAGGTATTTAGAACCCCAAATAAACATGACCAGAGAAGAACCTCTTTCTAACATGTCATAGTAAAAATGTACAAAATGCAAAGAAATAATATTAAATGCCACGAAAAAAAAAAAAAGCCAGCTCACGTACAAAGGCAGAAACTCCAAAATAATGTGTGATCTCTAACCAGCAGCCCTAAAAGTGAGGAAAGTATGGGTGTATATTTCAAGTCCTAAAAGCTAGTAAACAAAGCAAGATTTCTATACCTAGCAAAGTTACGGAGAAATAAGAACATTTTAAAATAAGTGCAAACTGAGGCAGTTCATGGCAACTATACCATAAGGTACTTAGTACTATACACAGAGGAGGAAGACACTTTCATTAGTGGAAGCATAGGGAAGAATACATTTCATGGACTGGTGAGATGGTTCAGGTAAAGGAGCTTACTGCATAAGCCTGACGATTTGAGTTTGATTCTCAGAACTCATATAAAGGTGGAAGGAGACAACTGGGTCTGCAAACTTGTCCTCTGACATCCATGTGCATGCCAATGTGTGTGTACCCATACCCATACATGCACATGCACATGCACACACAAATATGCATGCAATAAATAATGAATGGATGAATAAACATTTATAAAGGATACATTTCATGAGAAGAATAGATGAACAGAGGAGAGCTTGGAAGGAATACATCGTGTCCAACACAGCAAATTATTAAATTTCTAATACTAACTGAAAAAAATAAAAGAACTACCAGGAATCCAACCAGAACAACAACCAAGAAGACCATAGAGAATAGCAACTCCTCTCAACAACAACCTCAGAAAACCATAGAGATTAGTAAACCTCTCTCAATAACAACCTTAAATGCAAATAGACTGTACTAAGAAAGGAGAGTAAGCTGATTAAACAAAAAGACAGATTCAACCGTTTGTTGTCTTCAGGAGCCTCATGTTACTGGTAAGATAGCCCCAAACTGGGAGTCAAAGGATGGAAACAAACCTACTAAAAAAAGGAAGACATAAAGATGCTGGTGCAGTGATTCACGTATCAGATAAAACAGATGTCAAACCAAAACAACACAGAGGGAAAAAGAAAGCCACCACATATTAATAAAGGGGACAAGTCATCTAGAAGAATTAACAGCTACAAATATTTATGTGCTGAATGTTAGGGATTTCCATATCATAAAACAAATAATAAAAAAGCATAAAAGATCAGATAGTCCCTGATAGAGTAACAGTGGGAGACTGCAATACCTAGCTCTAAACTTTAGACAGGTTGTCCTGGCTAAAAATTAAAAAAAAAGTCAGAGCTAAATTATACCATAGATGAATTGGATATAATAGATATCTATAGAATTGTCCCTCCAACAGAGAGAGAATATGCAATACACATTCTTTCAGTGACCCATGGAGACTTCTCAAAAAATAGATCATATTATAGGCCACAAAATAAGCCTTGACAAATACAAAAAAAAATCAAAATGCTTTCTTATATCTTATTAGACAAAAGTTGAATAAAATTAGAAATCATGAGCAAGAGAAACCAAAAACCTTACACAAATACTTGGAGACAACAGTATGCTTTTGAATGAATCATTGAAGAAATGAGGGAAAAAATTCTTAGAAACAAGTAAAAATGATAATCAGAACTGCTGGCCAAGGGAATTCCAAAAATAAAGTTTAAATCTATATGTGCTTACATTAAAAAACAGAAAACAAAACAAAGCAAAAAAACCAAGATGGGGGCTAGTGGGGTGGCTTAGCGGGTAAAGTGTATGTCATGCAAGTTTGATTTCTTGAGTTCAATCCTCAGATCCCATGGTGGGAAGAGAGATGCAATTTTGGAAGGTTGTTCTCTGACCTCTACAGGAGCACCGTGGCACACACACACACACACACACACACACACACACACACACACACATACACATACCCCTCTTCATGCACATACACGCAAGAATAAATAGAGAGAAGCTGGGTATTGTGGGGTATGCTTGAAATCCCAGTGTTCAGGAGGTAGAGGTAGAGGAGGATCACCATGAGTTCAAGGTACCCTCATCCACAGAGCAAGATCCAGGCCAGTCAGGGTGACAAAGTAAGACTCTATCTTAAAAAAACAAAGTAAATGTGATGGCTAATCCTGGGTGTCAACTTGACTGGATCTGGGATTAAGTGAAATGAGAGAGATCTTCTTAATTGGATCACGTGAAGCTGAAAGACACACCCTAAATGTGGGTGTTACCTTCCTTTT
>NW_008353342.1:5127003-5133563 GCF_000622305.1 Nannospalax galili
AAATGTGGGCATTACCTTCTGATGGCAGCTGGTATAAAAGGCCAAGGCAGAGGAGAACACTCAGCTTCTTGTTGCTTGCCTTCTCTCTTGCTGGTGAGTTCGTCCTGCTGCTGTAGACTGAAGACTAGCTGATCTTTTGGAATTCATCAGACTTTCAGCGCCAGATTGGGACTACTGAGACATCCAGCTTCATGGACTGAGGGGCTACAGATTCTCAGCCTCTCCAGGGTGGTGCAGCCATTGTTGGACTACTTGGACTCTATCCTGTGAGCTAAGCTGATAAATCTCTATAAATTTATATTCATTCTGCCGGTTCTGTTTCTTTGGAGAACCCTGACTAATACAGATTGTGGTACCAGAAGTGTGGTATTGGCTGTGAAGAATCCTGACACGTGGGGTGGAGATGTGTGGGAGAACCCTGAGGAGGCTGAGGATTTTGAATCCTCAGACTCTGAGGAAGTTGATTTGCAAACAAACACAAAATTCAGAAATCTAAAATAAATAACCTAATGATGCTCTTTAATGTTTTAGAAAAACAAGAAGAAGTGAAACCCAAATGCAATTGATGGTAAGAATTAAAGATTAGGGTAAAATTAATGAAATGGAGACTTAAGAACAATACATAGAATAAATTAAACAAAGAGTTGGTTCTTTGAAAAATAAGCAAAGTTGGCATATCCTTAATCGAACTAGCCAAAAGAAAAATGGAGAAGTTTCAAATTAATAAAATTAGAGCCAAAAAGAGAGTAGTTACAACAGATCCCAACGAAATCCAAAGGACTGTTAGGGAATACTTCAGAACTTATAATCCAAAAGATGGAAATTCTAGGGCCAGTGAGATGGTTCAGCAAATAAAGACACTTGTCACCAAGCCTGATGATTTAAGTTGGATCCCTGGGTCCCACATGATGGAAACAGATTTCTACAAGTTATCCTCTGACCTCCATATGTATGCCCATCCAATAAATAAATAAATAAATAAATAGGCAAATGTAATAAAAATCTAATAAAAAGATGGAAAATCTAGACGAACTGGATAAATCAAATCAAGAAGATATAAACAACTTACACAGGCCTATAACAACAAGATTGAAACAGTAATTTAAAAAACAACAACAAAAAACCCTACATAGAAAAGCCAAGGAACTGATGGATTCACTGCTAAATTCTTCCAAACTTTTAAGTGAGACCACACCAATAATTCTTAAATTATCCTACAAAATAGAAAACAAAAGCACATTACTGACCTTATTCTATTAAACTGGTATTATTCTGATAACAAAGCCAGATAAAGAGAGAAAAAAGAGAAAATTATTATTTCCCTGATGAACATAGGGGCAAAAATTATCAAGAAACTTATTATAAATCAAATTAAGAGCACATTAAGATCATAAATTTTAATCGATTTTGGTTTTAACCTATGGATACAAGATTGGTTTAACATATACAAATAAGTAAATGCAATAAACTATATAAATAGACTTAAGAATGGAAAATACAGTTTTCTGTGACCCTAGCTGATCTTGTGGTTCAACTTTCCCATGGCATGTGATACTGGCAATAGCATGCTTCAGATCCAGCACTCCCCCCACCCCCAAGCTGTAAAAACATACAAATCAGAACTGCATCTTACCAGAGACCAGTATACTTTACTTTATCCAGAGATTTTCTGGAGCATCTTCAAAGATGTTGAAGAACTCTTTTAAAATGAGACTCAGAGCCAATAGAATAAATATAATTTCTCCCAAGGTATCTCTTCAGCAGAACTTTCCCCCTTGTATACAAGGACTTGGCCTTCCCCATCATTTCAGGTGTGTACGAGGAAGATATAATGCTATCTTGCATCACCATGCAACTTTAAGCAGCAGCAGAAGGAAGCAGTCTATCCTGCCAGGCCATCACTTACCTACCTGAGAGTTCAAAGCCAGCAATATATGTAACTCTGGTGGGGCTAATCCCCTCGATTGTTCTATCACTGATGGTCATAACAAAGACTTACATCCCCATATTAGCTTCTGCTCAGACAGCTATAGAGCCAGTTTCCTAGCTTTCTTGGGAGGGATCAGATAGGGCTTTGCTCTGCCAGAAAATAGTCCAGCCAAACCAGACTACCTTAACTTAGTTAATAGTATAGGTCTTGTTTTGTTTTCATAGTTAGCCATAGTCTTTTCTGAGACTTGATGAAGCCACAGTCACAGTAAGAACAGGTTTAGGAATAGTGTTACACATTCAGCTTTTCCTCCTGCCACATTATCCCAACTGGTTCAAAGCTCTGAGGATAGTAGGCACTTTAGTGGCCCTTTTATCATTTATAGTCACTGTAGTACTTCAAAATATTCATCTAGACTGGAGAAATGGCTCAGCGGTTAAGAGCAGTGACTGCTCTTGCAGAGGACCAGAGTTCGATTCCCAGCACCCACATGGCGGCTATGAACCATCCTTAACTCCAGTTCCAGGGGAATCTGAAGCCCTCTTCTGACCTCTGCAGCATTGCACAACACAGGTGCACTCACATACATGCAGGCAATATATTCATACACATAAAATGAAGATAATAAAATATTTTTTAAAAATTACTTTTTTGATAATGTTAGCATGCTGACTCTAAGTCTTGTAAAGTTGCATCTTAGCATCACCTTTTTCAATATTTTTAATTGAATTTTTACACACTTCATACAAAAATCTTAATCATATTTAGACCCCTCCCCTATCTTCATACTCCATAGCCCCCTACCTACCAGGTTTCATGCATTCTCTCATATATTTTAAGGCCTATCAAGTCAAGTTTGTGGACCCAGATATCCTGCAGCGTGAGGTCATACAGCGGAGTCTGGTCAGCCTATCTAGTGTCACTCCCTTAAAGACCAACTCCTCCCTCACCCAGCAGTGAGCAGTTGCCAATAGTTCCTCACTTAAGGTTGGGCCCTCCTGACCATTTCCCCCATTCTATACTGGATTTTTGTCTGGATCTTGTACATGTTGTCACCATTGCTGTAAATTCATCTGAGTAAGTTCCAAGCCACCTGGAAAACTGTTTCTTTGTAGTCATCCACTACCCTTGGCTCTTACAGTCTTTATGCCTCCTCTTCCGCAATGGTCCCTGAGCCTTGGGTGGTTGAGGTTTAATATAGGAGTCCTATCCAGGGACACAAACACTCTGCAATATCTTTTTCTCTACATTCTGGCGTGTTGTGGCCTTCTGTGTTAATCACCCTGTTGATGAGGAAGCTTTGCTGGTGTGAGTTGAAAGATGGGTTAGTATTCTCTTTATTCTCTGTTCCACTATGTTCTGTGAGCCTTTGATATAGAGGTTTCACTGTAAATGTGTCACTTAGGGCTGGGCATCTTACAGAATTTATTCTTTGTATTTGACCAGTTGCGGAACTCTGTAATAGTCTCCATCTATTGCAAAAAGAAGCTTCTTTGATGAGTGGTGAATGATATACTAGTCTGCAAATATAGGGATCTATATTTAGCATACAGTAAGAAATTATGCTTGTCTAGGGATATGACAGACGTACATTTTCTAGTATCTATGAGCTTTTCATCTATATGTACTTGGCTATGTTTATAGCACCACACACGAGTTTCCTCTCATTAAGCAGAACTTAAGTCCAATTAGATAGCTGTTGATTACCTTCAAGATAAAATTGCCATTATTGCATCAATAGAGATTGTTTGCTATGCTGGTTCTTGTTATGGCTATTAGGTTTTACAGCTGAACTGGATCATTGATTGATTTTCTCCCTTAGCAGCTTGCAGAGTATTCTCTGACACTATGAGAGGCAGCCTTCAGGGAAGAGGCATTCAGGTCAGTTCCAGCTCAACTGCTCCAAGTCCTGTATCCAAAATATCTCCTGTCTTCAATAATAGGGTCTTACCTTTAAGTTCTGGGAGACAATCAAGGTCTATGAAAATACCCGGTATTATTTTGGGAGTCTCTTGGACTACCCTGACCAACAACTTGAAGGGAGGTTTCTCTTGTCTGGCACTGTGTTTCTTGTTATATAGCTTTCAGCATGCTCAAGTGCCATGCAAACTCAAACAAGACAAAAGCCCAGCATAGAAGTGGAGAAATGGGTAAGAAATCCAATATATTTTATATTGTAAGTATGCTTTTGAACTAATACATTTCCCAGGGTTCAGGGACCATTTCAGAAGACAGGGTGGAAAAACTGTAAGAGCCAGGACTGGTAGATGACCACAAGAAAACAGTTTTCCATGTGGCTGGAACTTGCTCATATGAATTTATAGTAATGGCGATAGCATGCTCAAGTGCCATGCAAGCTCAAACAAGACAAAAGCCCAGCATAGAAGTGGAGAAATGGGTAAGAAATCCCAGCCTCAGTTGATCAAAATGTATTGTATGAAATATACAAAAATTCAATGAAAATTTTAAAAAAAGGAAAAGAGAAGAAAACATGACCAGAGCCTATGGAAAAAAATGACTTAAAAAAGAAAAACAAAGCCAGGTGTGGTGGCACACGCCTTTAGTCCCAGCACTTGGGAGGCAGAAGCAGGTGGGTCTTTGTGAGTTCCAGGCCAGCTGGGGCTACAGGGAGACCGTCTCAAAAAAAAGACCAAAAGAAAAGGAAAAAAAAGAAGAGAAAGAAAATCACAGCATTTGCAATAGAGAGTCTGTTAAGCAAACAAGATTCAGAAAGACAAATGCCATGTTTTCTCTTCTATGCAGACTCTAGACTGAAATTTTTGTGTGCGGGGAACATATAGATTTTGAAAGCAGAAAGGACTTTAACATGTATGACAGAATACATGAAATTTGGTGCAGGGTTATGAGGGGTGCAGATGTGGGAGGGGGTCTAAATATGATTAAGATTTATTATATGAAATACACAAAAATGAAAAATACACGTTAAAAAAGAAAATAGGGGATCATGAGGAGGGAAGAAGAGGTCTTAAGGGTGGGAGAGAGACGACAGAGAGTACTGGGGTGCATGTGGCGCTAACTCAGAGTGGGAGGTAGAGGAAACAGGAGAGATGAGGAAATGGAAGAGAGTGGTGGGGCATGGGGGTTCATAAGTACAAGGTAACTGGCATATGTGTATGAAAGCCCAGACAGAAGTGCACTATTTTGCATGATAACTTGAAATATTCAAAATGAAGGGGCTAGGGAGATGGCTCAGTGGGTAAAGTGCTTGCTGTGCTGTGCAAACATGAGAACCTGAGTTTGAATCCTCAGAACCCGTGTAAAAGTTCAGTCCTGGTGGCTCGTGCACATAAGCCCAACACTGGGGTCTAGGGACATAAGGATCCTGGAGATTTACTGGCCTCTAGTCAAAACAGTGAGCTCCAGTTTCAGTGAGAGATTTTACCTCAAAAAATAAGGTGGAAAGAAGTAGAGGAAGATACTCAAAGTTGACCTCTGGCCTCCACATGTGCATGCACAGGTGAACATACCTGCACACAAATGTGCACACAATACACATGTCACACAAACACTACACACCATATACACATTCACATACATCACATACATATACCAAACACACTGATGTGATTGCACACATACATGTGCAATACACACATACTCTAAATATACTTCACACACGTGCATATGTATATTTCTATATATATGTACACACAAAGAAACAATTTACAAAGTAGTAAATAATAAAGCTATCTGGTTTTACTAATACATAACTATAAATAAGTAAATATATAAATAACATACATAATGTTTTATGTAAATTAGAGTAGATATATTTAGAATTTGACAGCAGTTGTCAATTTGAAATTCTTTATTTAACTCAATAATTATACAACTACAAGCCTTTTTTTCTTGTAGCTCTGGTTGACCTGGAACTTGTTATGTAGACCAGACTGGCCTTGAACTTACAGTGATCCACCTGCCTTTGCCTCCCTAGTGCTAGGATTAAAGGTCTGTACTACCATGCTCAGCTTAGAAAACACATTTTTAAATAAACTATAAAAAATTATCCAAAGAGTTTTGTTTAAAAATAAGCCAACAAGATGCAGGTAAAGGCACTTGCTGCCAAGTCTGATGACCTGAGTTTGATACACAACCCACATGGTAGAAGGAGAGAAAAGACTTTCTAAAGTTGTCCTCCGACCTTCATATATACACAGTGTGGCACATGGGTGCCACCCCTGCTCCCACACACAAAATAAGTAAAGAAATGTAAATAAAAATTAAGAATGTTACTGCGGCACTAAAAACCTAAATGGCTATGAGCATTTATAACATAGAGCTATTTTAAGTTTTTAAAATCTGTTAACAACTTGGGAGAAAATACAGTTACACCAAAAAAGAAATAAAGTTTCATATGGAGTACACTCCAACTTTGAATATATGTGTACTTATACAATGTTCAAATGAAAAGCTGGAATAAAAATTTTATCTCAGTCCTTTTACTTTGGTTTTTACTTTTTGATTTTTGTTTATTTCATTAGGACTTTATCATGTAAACTTTTCTAAAAGAACCAGCAGGGCATATGAAGCACCCACAAAAAATTTTCTAAAAGAATTTTCTATAATATTAAAATCTAAAAAGGAGCAAAGAATGCTACTTAAAATGATA
>NW_008353342.1:5133753-5138021 GCF_000622305.1 Nannospalax galili
GATAAAGAAATTTGAAATAAATTTTAAAAAGGAAAGGATGCTTGGTAAGAAATTCAATTTGATCAAGAGAATTTTACACTGAATACTGAGGAAGAAAGAAAAATCAATTAGTTAATAATGTCCA
This sequence comes from Nannospalax galili, assembly GCF_000622305.1. Classification (NCBI taxonomy): domain Eukaryota; kingdom Metazoa; phylum Chordata; class Mammalia; order Rodentia; family Spalacidae; genus Nannospalax; species Nannospalax galili. The sequence continues at coordinate 5,133,878 of NW_008353342.1, forward strand.
ACCTATTCAGTAGCAGATGGAATTGTAACTGCTTTGTGTGCATCAACCCAATCCTTCAAATAGGGATTATCACCATGACCACTTAAAAAAAGAAGTTGAGCTATCAGAGTAATTTATACAAGGTCCATGAGATCTGACTGCTATGGGCACTCACATGTGTGTCCCCATACACACACATACACATAAATGAAATAAAATAAGTCTTACAAAAAGAGACAAAGGAATTGTTTGTTTTGGCTCATGGTTTCAACTCATGGCTGGTTGTCTTTGTGACTTCTGAGCCTGTTCTGAGGCAGAACATCGTGGTGGGGGCACAGGGCAAGGAAATGGCCTCATGGCAGCTTGAAGGCAGAAAGAGAGAGGGAGGCAGGGCAAGAGAGAGACAGAGAGGGGAAAGAGGGAGAGAGAGAGAGACAGAGAGAGAGAGACAGAGACAGAGAGACAGAGGAAGAAAGGAGGGAGGCAGGTACCAATAGCCCTTTCATAGGCACTATTCAGTGACCTAGACTCCACCAACCAGGTCCCACCTTTTAAAGGCTCTGCCACCTTCTCATAGTACCTGGGGATGGGCACAAAGCCTTCGACATATGTGGGCCTTTTTTTGGCTATTGTTATCAAATTTTTTAATTAGTTAATTTTAGGGGCTGTGTGTGATCTACAGCATACATGTAGAGATCTGAAAACAACTTGTAGGAGTCAGTTCTCTCTTCCGCCACGTTGGTCCTGGGGATCAAACTCATGTTGACAAGCTTAGTAGTAGGTACCTTTACCCACTGAGCCATCTTGCTGATCCTGCACATGGGCATTTGGAGAACACTTATATAAGCCACAGCAGGTGTGTTCATCTCTCCTTCCAAGACTAGGTGGTTTGGCCGTCATACTCACCATTCTCTACACTGAGTTCAAAAACATTTTTCAACGGGTCTGGAGAGATGATGGTTCAGCAGTTAAGAGTGCATACCACTCTTTCAGAGAACCCGAGTTTGGTTCCAAGCACCCATCTTGGGCAGCTCACAATTCCTGTAACTCCAGCTCAAGGGAATCCAATACCCTCTTCTGGTCTTCAAGGGCACCTGCATTTACATGCATATACCTACATAGACATACAAATATATACATCATTAAAAATAAAATAAATCTTAAATAAGAAAAAAAATATTATTCAAGTATTTTCTAAATTCTTATCTTAGGGGAGGAGATAAGTTGTGAGAAAAGATTCAATAATAACATAAAGATAAAGGTATAGAGTCCAGGTGAGTGAAACAGTTTTGCTCTGGCCACTTACAAAGTGACTGAGACCGCTTCTAGTTCCTGGCTCCTTTATTGCTAGGATTTGGCTGCTGTCTCTGTCTGCATTGTTGAATCCGGTCTCAGCCTAATTTGGGTTCTAGTCCATGGGAACAGAGAAAAGAGAAGGGAAACACAGAACCACTTGTAAGACAAGAACTCAGAAGTGGCGAACATGATGATGCTCCCATTCCACTAGTAAGAACTCATCAGCAAAGAGCAAGACATCTTACAGGAGCTATACCTGAAACCAAGTGTCCGGGGGAAGTGTGTGTGTGTGTGTGTGTGTGTGTGTGTGTGTTGGCTTTCCATTTCTGTGGCCAAAATATCTGACATAAACAACTTAAATGGAGGCATTATCTCAGCTCTATGGTTTGAGAGGTTTTGGTCCATTATGGCAGGACAGAGTGGCAGAAAGAGAGAGAAAGAGAGACAGAGAGAGAGAGAGAGAGAGAGAGAGGGAGAGAGAGAGAGAGAGAGAGGAGAGAGACACACAGAGAGAGACAGAGTCAGAGACTGTACTACTACTGGGCTCTCTCCTTTCTGTCTTCATTCTATCCCAGTCCTCATCCTGAGGGATGGGATGGTCAACATTCAAGGTGCGTCTTTCCTACCTACCTTAATCCACCCTCTCTGCAGCATTCTCACAGATACACCCAGAGATGTGCATCACTAATCTCCAGATACTTCTTAACCCAATCAAATTTAAAATCATGATTAACCACCACATCTGATAGCCTGCTGCCGCTTCCACCTTCCAGCTGATGTGCGTTTTCCTCTCATCTCACCTATCAACACAAGACACTTGTTTTCCTCCAAATTTACCTTTCTTTATTTCTTACAGGAAAACTTATTCCCAGAAGACAAACAATCCACTCTATCTTTAGTTGTGTTTCCAATATGAAGTTCATTTTATCCATCATCTTTAAACCAGTTAATAAATACATATTCATACCTGTCATATGCCAGGCACCGTCCTAAGCAAGGAGAGGACCCTCATTCACTGTTGGTGGTATTGAAAACTGGTGTAATCATTATGGAAATCAGTGTGGAGTATTCTCCAAAAACTGAAATAGATCTACCATATGACTCACCTATACAACTCCTTGGCATATACCCAAAGGACCCAATATTCTCTTACAGACATACTTGCTTGGTCATGTTTACTGTTGCTTTTTTCCACGATAGCTGGGAAATGGAAATAACCTAAATGTCCCTCAACTGATGAATGGATAATGAAAATGTGGTACATTTACACCACATTTTCTATTCAGTTCTATTCAGCTGCAAAGAAAAATGAAATTATGAAATTTGCAGGTAAGTGATGGAACCGGAAAATGTTATACTGAGTGAGGTAACCCAGACTCAGAAAAACAAGTGACGTATGTTCTCTCTCATTTGTGGATCCTAGCTCTGAAACTTTAGATGTAAGTGTATATCCTAAAGTAAGCACAGGAGCAGGAAAGTAGAAAGGGGTGGCGGGGGGGGGGGGCTCAAGAGAGGGGGATAGTAGGACACAGGCACTATCAAAAGGGAAATAGGAAAAATGGAGGGGCTACTTTAACTGGGGAGGGGGAATCTTAGAAAGAGGGAGAGGGTGGCAAGAGAGATAAGTATTACTAAAATTGTCTGAAAAAACATAGGGAAATGCATTATTTCATAAATCAATGAAGAACACACACACACACACACACACACACACACACATATATATATATATATATATGTAGAGTGCTTGTGTATAATGGAAAGCTATAGAACAAAAACACAGCCCCAGACAGGGGAAACTTCCTTTTGAGTTGTTGGTCAGGGTAGCCCAAGAGACTCCCCCCAAAACACAGTTATTGCCACAGCCCTTGATTATCTTCCAGAACTTGAAGGTATGACCCTACTGCTGAACACAGTACATACTCTGGCCAGAGGACTTGGAGCAATCGAGCTAGAACTGACCTGGAAGCTCCCTCCTTGAAGACTAGCTCTTATGATATCAGAGGATACTATACAAGCTACCAAGGGAGAAAATCAATCCATGATCCTACCTAGTTGTAATATCAACAAAAGACAACAATGACTGGCACAGCAAACTATCTCTATTGGTGCAGTAGTGGCACTTTTATCTTGGGGGTAATCAACAGCTGTCTAATTGGACTTAAGGTTCACTCAATGGGAGTGAACTCATACCTAGTACTGTAAATATAGACATGTACACATGGATAAGAGCCCATAGAGCCTACAGAAAAACCTATTCTGTCATTTCCTTGGACCACTGTAATTTCTTACTACATTCTAAATATCGTATTGTAAATATGTATCCTTATATTCACAGACAAGTGTGGCTATCACCACTCATCAAAGGAGCTTCTTTTTGCAACAGATGGAGACTATTGCAGAGTTCCGCAACTGGTCAAACACACAGAGAATAAGTATCTGTGAGGTGCTCATCCCTAAGTGACACATCTACAATGCAACCTCTACACCTAAAGCTCAGGGAACATCACGGGAGAGGGGATAGAAAGAATGTAAGAGCCAGAGGGACAATACACCTACTGCTAGTTAGTGCACTAGACATGATAGGGAAGCTACACCAATGACATCTCCATAGTACGGTAATCTAATGAGATCCGCATAATGAAAAAAAATCAGTTGACATGTCAAGGTGGATGGGGGAAATGTCTTGGGCCTCACTTCAAGATGAAGAGCTACAGGAAGTCAGTGGATGCTAAGGGAGAGAGAATCAATTTTCTCCAAGTACTAGCTCCCTGATAGCTTATTTAATCCCAAGTGGGTAGGCCTAAATACAGGCACACATTAGCACCACTAAATGGTGGACTCAGTACATCATATATATATATATATA
>NW_008353342.1:5138033-5154723 GCF_000622305.1 Nannospalax galili
ATAATATGTATATATGTGTAATTATATATATGTGTGTGCATTTGTAAACCATATATATGTGTATGTAGCAATAATAAGAAGAGGACAAGAAATGGGGGGGCATGGGAGGAGTTGGGTGGGGACAGGGAAGGATGGAAATAGTGCAGACAATACTCATGTATGACTGTCCCTGTATTAGTTACTTTTCTGTTGTTGTGATAGAAACACCGACAAAGCAAGTGATAGAAGGAAGAGTTTATTTGAGCTTACGGTTCCAAAGGGGCAAGGTCCATCATGGTGGAGAGGCATGGTAGCAGAGGTGGCTGGAGGAGGAGTGGAAGCTAGGCTCTATATCTTCCAGCAGGCACAGGAAGCAAGAGAACAGCTGGAGATCCAGCAAGGCTTAAGAACTCTGCAAGCCTGCTCCAGCGTAGACACACCTTCTAAGACCTCCCAAAACAGCACCACCAACTGGGGACAAAATGTCCAAATACTTGGAGCCTATGGGGGATATTTTCGTTCAAACCACCACAGTCCCCCCCACCCCCGCCAAATTAACATTAAAAGTAGACACAAATAACAGCTATTAAAAGGTTTTTTTTTTGTTGTTGTTCCTCTTCTTCAGGTCACCTGTCTTCTTTCAATGGGGGTATCTGCAGTAGTCAGGGGTGGTTGGGTTGTAGTAGGACTGTGGTGATGTCCTCTGTTAGACTATTATTTCAGGTACCAGGCTCTATCTGCAATTCTCCTTTGAAGGTTGAATATTATCTGCAGCAGCAGTCACTACCCAGCAGGTAAGCCACTTTAATCATGGATTAGCCTACTAGGTGAGTTCCAGGCCAGTAAGAGGCCATGTCTTTTTTTTTAAAAAAAAAAAGTCCATAGCACCTGAAGGATGACACCTGAGGTTGTCCTCTGATCCCCCCACACATGTGCACACACATATACACACACATACATAAATACAGGCACACACACAAAATTATATCTTGGCTGAATATTTCATGCTGTAGGATGTGGAAAATTTCCACTGTTTTTTGAAGCTGATTGATACTATGATTTTCTAATCATCAATGCTGAGAACACTTTCACATAATTGTATAATATTAAATGATCAAAGTATGTTTAGAGCCATTTCAGAAGTTGTTATAAATTCACTTAACAATTTTGAATTTTTGTTTTTGAGACAGGGTCATCCTGTAGCCCCAGTTGGCTTGGAACTCACTATGTACACCATCTGGCATGGATCCCTCAGAGATCTGCCTGCTTCTGCTTCCTGAGTGCTGGGATAAGGTTTGTGTCACCATGCCTATCCCTAATATTTTTTTTCTGTCACACATCAATGACTCAAGCAGTACATCTTAAAATCAAATGTTCTAACACAATGTGGTCCAAAGATATACTAATTTGATACTTACATGCACAAGAATGAAAGGAAAATATTAAAAGGCTTTGTTTTCTGTAACTGAACTATTATGCTTCTATAGGATCAGAAACCTTCATATGTATGATTAAAAACAACAACCGCATTCATACATGGGCAAGTGCTGCCAGAAATACGTTAGATTCATTATTTGTTTCATTCTGAATTAATTTTTGGTTGTTGCATGTTCAAAAGGACCCTGACTTGATTACAGTATCATCAAGAGGTTTTGACCTCCCACCTCTGGCCCATGGGATTTTCTAGAATAAACACTCTAAAAGTGAGATGTGGTCCATCATGAATTTAAGGAATAATGGCAACCTCACACCAGGAATATGCCGCCCACCTCATAAATATTTATGAAAACATCTTAAAAACCCACAGTGCAGAACCCGCTGACAGGACAGCCTTATTCAATCACTCTTTGAAGTATGTGCTTTCTTCTGCTAAATAAACTTCTGCTTGAACTATCTGTGCTTCTTGACTGGATTCTTTCCTTCAAGATGACAAGAACCAAGGGAAGACCTTCACCCAGGACCACTATTCCTTCAAGGTGACAAGAACCAAGGGAAGACCTTCACCCAGGACCACTATTACTGCATTGCTACTATGCTGAAACTGTAAAAGGTGAAATAATGGCCTTAGAAAGCAGCCCATGGTTGGTAATATTGTTTCCTCTTGGATAACGTCTACATGGAGACATTTATAACGCAGGTCAGGCAGTGTTCTATGGCCCAGGCTTCTGTCGGTCAGCACTGTCGTTCAGAATTTAGTGAGATGTGTAATGAATTAAAAAAAAGAATGCTCTGAAGAACATCTTTCAGTCTTTAAATGTGGAGACTGATTGATTCTGAAAACTGCTGAGCAGCTTCATTTCGGGTGCTCCTTGTCCTTTCTCATGCCTTCTGGTGCTGGCTTCCCTTGGGGCGCTGCTTTAAGCCTCCCTGTCCGTGTCCTTTCTGTGTGGGACTTACAGAATGGGAGTAGAGGGCATCAATCCCGTGGGAGCTTTCTAAGAGAACCCTTCCTTGGCCTAAGGGGCAGGCAGAATTCCTGGGTTCTGACATCCAGAGGGACTCCATGATTGTACTAAGTCTGGCCTCTTCTTGCGAAGGGTTGGCCTCATTTGAGGCTTTCTGAGTTTTCCCCCATTTGTTACTCATTTAGGTCCTTCATGAGTGCAGACTAGGTGCTGAGTAAGACCCAGATGACCTTGGACTTTCCTGGGTTGGAGGTCTGGGTTCTCACAGAGGTGGCTGGGCTCAGGCTCCTGTGGCACAGGGAAACTTTGATGGTCCGTGACCCAACAAGTGTGAGTCAGAGACCTCACAGGCATGAACACAGGCCACCCGAGAAGTAGAGGGAAGGAGACACATTTTCCAGGAGAGAGTGAGAGTTGTGGTTGTAGTCCAGAAGTTAACAGGTGCTAAAGTAGGGGGGCAAGGAGTGGCCAGAGAGGAGGGGAGGAAAAGGGGAGGAAGAAGAACAAGAGGGGGAGGAGAAGTAAGAAGAGGGTGAGGAGGAGAAGTAAGAAGAGGGTGAGGAGGAGGAGGAGGAGGAGGAGGGGGGAGGAGAGCTGGAAATGTAGCTCAGTTTGTCGGGTATTTACCTAGCATACACAAAGCAGGGGGAGGGGGAGGAGGAGGGACTCAGATAGCCAGTGTAATTTTAATCTAATGGGAAAACATTGGAAGAGCTAAAGAAAAAAATAAAATTGGGGACCAATAGGGGCCACACGTTCACTGAGCAAGTCTGGAGACCTGAGTTGGATCCCTGGAACCCAAGGAAAGGAGGAAGGAGAGAAGTGACTCCACAAATCCATTCTATAACCCCCACACATTTGCAGAGACATTGCCCCCCCATATGTGCACACATAAAATATGTAAACTAAAATTTCAAGTCGGTTGTGGTGGCATAACCCTATTATACCAGCACTAGGGAGGCTGAGGCAGAAGAGTTGTGAGTTTAAAGTCAACCTGGGTTACTTAGAGAGACCTTATCTCAAAACAAACAAAAAAACCCCCTCAATACTACATGCTGCAAAATAAGTAGTTTGTTCACTGCAGATTTAATAATAGAAATAAAAGTGAACAGCTTATAAACATGAGGGGGTCCAGTGCAATCGTATTTCACCTGGAGAATGTGTGCAGAATTTTCCTCAAATGCCTGAGCTGATACATCCTGCCAACATCTGAGGTCACCAAAGCACACTTACCTTCTGTTTGCTAAGTTCTCAAGTAGGCGGGCTAGGGAGGGCAACGCGGAAGGGAAACCCACCCTGGTTAGGGAGATTTGGGTTGTTAGCAGCGTTTTCGGGGGACTAGGCCTCCAGTATCCTGAGGTCCCTCTGAGTTAAGCCGGGTGCAGTCCAAAGGCTTTTATCCTCCGGGTGGGCGGAGTCTGCTTTGGGCAAAGGATCCCATCTGCCTCCAACTGGCTGCTGGGAGGTGTGCTCTACAGCTGATTTCACAGAACTGGGTTTGCACAAGCATAGTATGTACTTTCCCTTGCAGGTCTGGTCATCGCCATCTGAAGTGCGCTTGCGCACTTATGTTTATCATTCTTGCTGTGACCCCATTATCTGAGGTCGTCGACACTGCACCACCGAGTATCCAGATGGCCTCTGTGGCTCTGTGCCGGGATTTACCATAAACTTATGTGCTTACCATAAACTCTAGATTGGGTCGGGGAGTCAGTCGAGGGGGGTCGAAGCGGCTGGGGAGGCGGGTGTCCTCCCCCCGAAGATCTTGGACTTCTGGAGTCAAAGATGGTCATCCTTACCTCCCCCGATCCCCTACTCCCACCAGCGAAGCCGGCCCTTCCAGAGCCCTGGGCGTCAGTGTGAGTGAGTGCTCGTAGTCATGTCCCCCACCCCCACCCCCCCACTCCCCAAAGGCTACACAGTCTTCGGAAAGATTTGCAAGGCTGCAAGCCTGGGCAACACTGCCGACGTGCAGGAAGTGCAGCGCAGGCTCATGCTTGAGGAAAGCAGCAGGAAGAACTGAGACAAGAGTTAACAGGTGCTGTGTAATGTTTTTTTCAGCTGATCTTTCATGGTAGTGGATCTGAGTGTGTCACAGAGGCCTGGCCGAGTGGCGCGTAAACACTGAAGACTGTGAGTTAGTGAGAAGAGAGGTGGAGATTCTTAAGCTTAGTTCGACAGTCCCATGCAAGAAATTGCTCATTTAATTAGCAGCCGGAAGACTTTGACTACAAATGAAACGTATGCAGAAATCTCACGAAGAATACATTCTGTGTTTCTTTTCATTACATCTATCATGTTTTCAGAAAACATGACATTAAAGAATGAAAGATTTCACTTGCAAATGCTTTGTAACCAACCCTTTAAAAACACCCACAGCAAAGAGTAAGACTCAAGACTCAATGTGACCCAGAAGATATACTAGTTTTCTCCCGAAGTGAGCCCTCCTTTAAGCTCTTGCAGAGATCTGCGCATCAAGTGCTCTCTCAAGCAGATTTCTCCCAGCACTCCAAATAGTATTTACTTCTTACAAGTACCACATCCAGTGGAAAGATTCCATAATCATGTCTTTGAGAAATATTACAAAACTGGGCAGTAAAGGTCTAGTATTAAAAGAATTTCTTTAAATTTGTTCAGTTCTTATTTGACAATGCTTTGGGGGCACATTTAGGGAAGCAGTTTGGAGGATATAGTGTGTATGTGTGTGCATGTGTGTATGCGTGTTTGCATGTGTGTGCATGCATGTGTGGGGGCCCAAAGTCAATGTCAGGTGTCTTCCTCATCATTCCCCACTTTATTCATTGAGGCAGAGTCTCTTGCTGAGTTCAGACATTCCCAATTCTGGCTTGTTTGGCTAGCCAGCTTGACCCAGGGATCACCATCTCTGCCTGCCAAGTACTGGGACCACAGGTGGCTGTCACATCTGCTGGCTTTTATGTGAGTTCTGGGATTACAAATTCTAGTCTCATGCTTGTGTGACAAGCATTTTATCCACTGAGCCACCTTCCCAGACCTGGAGTGCTTTCTAATAATGTGGGTGTTTCCTCCAGGTTATGAGGAAACTCATTAAATTCCACTTCTGATGTCCAGAACCCAGATGTCAGACCCTCTTGCTTCAAATAGGTCACTAAGAAAACAGGACAGGAACAGCCAGGTGTGGTGGCATACACCTTTAATCCCAGCACTTGAGAGGCAACATCAAAGCCAGCCTGGTCTACATAGTGAATTTCAGGCCAGCTGGGGCTACAGGGAGTCCTTATCTCAAAAAGACCAAAAAGAAGAGAAAATAGGGACATTATTAAAAGATGTGGAGTCACATGATTGTACCCATCTAACCAAAGCTTCACGTAAATTATGATTGCTTATTACTAAAGGTTCTTGAGATTTTTTGTTTTTGTTTTTATTTTTGTTTTTGTTTTTGGTTTTGGTCCTTTTGAGACAGGGTCTCCCTGTAGCACCACCTGGCCTGTAACTCACTAGGTAGACCAGGCTGGCCTTGAACTCACAGAGGTCTGCCTTTGCCTCCCAAGTGCTGGGATTAAAGGCAAGTACCACCACGCTTGAGTTTTCTCCTTTCTTAGTTATAAGAATACTTAGTACAAAATTTTGTCACTTAAAGATAATCCTAACATGCCCTAACATGACTAATACCTCAAGTTCATTTTTATTTTGTTTCTATTTTAGCTATTGCATAGTTATTTTTCATTTTAGGGAAAATATGAATCAGAAACAAAAATGAAACTGTTTTCATAAATTCAAATGCATGTCTATATTTTAAGATACAGAACACCACTAAGTCACTTGTTTTGTTAAGAGACAATGCTGAAAAGAAATATATGTTGGTTTATAAGAATTATAATCCATTATAATACAGAGAAAGCTGAAGCAGGAGGATTAATGTGAGTTCCAGACTAGCCTGAGCTACCTTGTCTGAAAAAAAAAAAAAGAATGTTGATGTCCACAGTAGATACCAAAAATATCCAGAACATTATAAGGGAATACTTTAAAAATCTATACTTGCCCCGACCCGCGGAGCAACAGCGTGGAGCACCGAGACTGAACCTGGAGGAATGAATAGACAGCGGGTACGAAGAAATGGAGACAAGACAGTATTCTGATCAAGTCTCATTTACTGAGCAATCACACAGTGTTAATATAGTAAAGCGGAGGGTGGGGGAAGGTAAAGGGTGGAGAGAAGGCGGGGGGACTGGAAGGCAGTAAAATGTAGTAAATCAGGGCAAGAAAAACATGTTTTTACAAGGCCACCTGGTTGTTTCAAACTGGGGCAGGGGTACACTTAAGACTTGGCCTCTAACATATACTCTATTAAAATTGGAAATTTAAAAGAAATGGAAGATTTTCTAAATTCAATGGACCCACCAAAGTTAAACCAAGAAGAGACCAACAGTTTAAACAGACCCATAACAAATAAGGAAATCGAAACAATAATACAAAACTTCCCAACTTTTATCACATCTTCAGAGAAGAACTACAACCAATATTACTTACTTATATTATCCAAAAAGATAAGAACAGAGGGAGAACTCCTGAACTCTTTCTATGAAGCCAGTATTACTCTAATACCCACACCAGGTAAAGACACAACAACAACAACAACAAAAACCTATATGCCCATGTCCCTAATGAAAATGGCTGCAAAAATCTCAATGAAATACTCGCAAACAACATACATGCATACATCAAAACAATCATCCACCATGATCAAGTCAACTTTATTCTGGAGATGCAGGGATGGTTCAATACACGTAAGTCAATAAAAGTAATAAATCATATAAATGAACTTAAAGACAAAAATCACAAGATCATGTTAATAGATGCAGAAAAGGTCTTTGACAAAATCCAACATGCATTTATGTTAAAAGTCCTAGAGGAAACTGGACTGAAGGAAACATACCTCAACATAATTAACGCTATATACAACAAACCATAATTGATATCATTCTAAATGGAGAAACACTGAAAGCATTCCCACTAAAATCAGGAACCAGACAAGACTGTCCACGGTCTCCATTCCTTTTCAATGTAGTGCTTAAAACTCATGTTAGAACAGTAAGACAAGAGAAAGAAATTAGAGGGGTACTAATTGGAAAAGAAGAGGTCAAATTACCCCTATTTGCAGATGATATATTATACACAAGCGATCCCAATAATTCCACCAGAAAACTTCTAGAAATGATCAACATTTTCATCAAAGTGGTAGGTTATACAATCAATTTACAAACATAAATAGCTTTTCTATACACCAACAACAAACAATCAGAGAAAGAGTTCATGGAAACACTCCCATTCACAATAACCTAAAAAATATCTAGGAATAAACCTAATCAAATATGTTAAAGATCTCTATAATGAAAAAATCAAATATTTGAAGAGATTGAGGAAAACATCAGGAGATGTAAAGAACTTCTGTGCTCATGGATTGGTAGAATTAACACTGTGAAAATGACCATCCTACCAAAAGCAATCTATAGATTCAGTGTAATGCTAATCAAAATCTCCATGACATTTTGCACAGAAATAGAAAAAAACTGTCCTAAAGTTTATATAGAATCATAAAAGACCCCAGATAGCCAAAGCAATTCTGAACACAAAGAGCAATGCCAGGAGGATTACCACACCATATCTCAAATTATATTACAGACCTGTAGTCATAAAAATGGCATGGTATTGGCACAAAAGCAGACATGTAGATAAATGGAACAAAGTAGATGACTCAAACATGAGTGCATTCAATTTCAGCCACCTGATAGTTGACCAAGGTTCCAAGAACATATGCTGGAGGAAAGACAGCATCTTCAACAAATGGGTGCTGGCAAAACTGGATCTCCACCTGTAGAAGAATGAAATTAGACTCCTATCGCCCTGTACAAAAGTCAACTCCAAATGGATCAAAGACCTCAATGTGAAACCTGAAACTTTGAAACTATTAGAAGTAAACATAGGCAGCACCCTACAAGATATAGGTGCAGGAAAGGACTTTTTAAATCAGACTTCAGTTTCTTAGGCATTAAGGTCAACAATTGACAAGTGGGACCTCATTAAACTAAAAGGCTTCTGTACAGTGAAGGAAACAATCAATAGAGTGAAGATAGAATCTTCACTAGCTACACACCTGACAGAGGATTAATATCCAAAATATACAAAAATGCAAAAAAACAAAGAATCAAGAAAACAAATGACTCAATTAAAAAATAGCTTAAGCATCTGAACACAGAGTTCTCAAAAGAAGAAATAAAAATGGCTAAGAACCACTTCAAAAAGTGTTCAACACCTTAGTAATTAGGAAAATGAAATCAAAACCACTGTAAGATTTCATCTTATCACAATCAGAGTGGCTAAGATCAAGAGAACAAATGACATCAAATGCTGGCATGGATGCAGGGAAAAGGGGAACGCTCATTGACTAACTGATGGGAATCCGAGCTGGTGCAACCACTGTGGAAAGTAGTGTGGAGAACGCTTAAAAAACTAAAAATACGCCTGTAGTCCCAGCACTTGGGAGGCAGAGACAGGTGGACCTCTGTGAGTTCAAGGCCAGCCTAGTCTACATAGTGAGTTCCAGGCCAGCTGGGGCTATAGGGAGACCTTGTCTCAAAAAGACAAAAAACAAACAGACAGAAAAACTAAAAATATAATCCCAGCACTAAGGAGGCAGAGACAGGTAGATCTCTGTAAGATTAAGGCCAGCCTGGTCACCATACCAAATTCCAGGCCAGCTGGGGTTACCTACAGGGAGATGCTATCTCAAACAAACAAACAAACAATCAACTCACAAAAACCTTAAAATCTACCATATGATCTGGTTATAGCACTCCTTGGCATATACCCAAAGGACTCAATATCCTATTGCAAAGATGCTTGTGCAGCCCTGTTTGTTGCTGCTCTTTTCACATTAGCTAAGAAATGGAAACAACCTAAGTGTCCCTCAACTGATGGGATAATGAAAATGTGGTACATTTACACAATGGAGTTCTACTTAGCTGTTAGGGAAAGTGAAATTATGAAATTTGCAGGTAAATGTATGGAACTAGAAACTGTTATACTAAATGAAGCAACACAGACTGAAAAAAACAAGTGATGTGTGTTCTCTCTTATTTGTGAATCTTAGCTCCAAGTCCTTATATGTGAGTGTATATCCTGATATAGCTGCAGGAGTCAGGAAAATGGAAAGGAACCATGGAGGTAAAGGGGAAGAAGGAGCTCAAGAAAGGAGGACAGTAGGAGAAGGTATTATAGAAGGGAAAATGGGGTTATTTAACAGAATACTTTGGACATAGGACTTGGAGCAATCGAGCTAGAACTGACCTGGAAGTCTCCTCCCTGAAGACTAGCTCTCACCATATTAGAGGATACTATGCAAACTGCTAAGGGAGAAAAGCAATCAATGGTTCAACCCTGCTGTAAACTCTAATAATCACAATGACCAGCATAGCAAACTATCTATATTGGTGTGGTAGTGGTACTTTTATCTTGGGGGTAATCGACAGCTTTCTAACTGTACTTAAAGCCTGCTCAATGGGAAGGAGCACCTATGTGGTACTGTAAACACAGCCAAATATACATGGCTGGAGAGGTCATAGACCCTAGATAAAAACCTACATCTATCACATCCCTAGATAAATGTAATTTCTCACTGTATGCTAAATATACATTCTTATATTTACAGACAAGTATATCACTTACCACTTATCAAAGAGGCTTCTTTTTGCACCAAATGGAGACTATTATAGAGTTTCACAACTAGTCAAACACAGAGAATAAGTGTCTGTGAGATGCCTAATCCTAAGAGACACATCTACAATACAACCTCTATACCTAAGTCTGAAGAAACATAGCTGAACAGAAGACAGAGAGAATATTAAAACATCTCTCAACTCTTCCCAGAGAAGCTTCCTCATGCAACAAGAAAGTGATTAGCACAGAAAACCTCAACTGACCACGATGTAGAGAATAAGACACGCAGAGTGTCCCTGGATGGGACTCCTATATTAATCCTTTGTCACCCAGGGCCTGGAAGAGAGGGCAGAAAGATTGTAAGAGCCAAGGGTGGTGGAGGACCACAAGGAAATAAAGTTTTCCAGGAAGCTGAGAACTTGTTCATATGAACTTATAGTAATGGTAACAGCATGCACAAGATCCATGGAAACTCAAACCAGACAAAAGCCCAGAATAGAGCTGGGGAAATGGGTAAGCGGTCCCAATCTTAGCTGAGGAACTATTAGCAACTGATCACTGCTGGGTGAGGAGTGGTCTTCTTTAAGGAAGTGACGCTAAGTTGACCAGGCTCCAGTGGATGAACTCACACTGAGGGACATCTGGGGACACAAACTTGACTTGATAGGCCTTAACATATATGACAGAATGCATGACATCCGGTGGGGGGCAATGGAGAGTACAGATAGGGGAAGAGGTTCTAAATATGATTGAGATGTATTATATGAAATGTATATAAATTCAATAAAGCTAGAAAAAGGAATATTGATGTTATACACGTATAATATTTATACATGACTATTAATCACTCTAGATGTTGTTCAGTTTATTTTCCTTTTTCTAATTTATTTTGATCTGTTAGGTATTCAAGACTGTGAAAAAATATTTAAGAGAAACAATTTAAACAAGAAAAGATGTATTTGACTTGGTTTCAGTCCAAGATCAGTTGGATTCTTTATTTTATGCCACAAAGAAGATTCTTAAGTGCTAGGGCATGTGGTGGAAGAGACTTTTCACTTGATGGATCCACAAATGGAGAATATGGGTTCACCTCCTGTTATACCACTTAAAAACACCTGAGGATAAATGTTACTTTCCAGACCACACATTTGGTGGAACAGATGTGGAGCCAGAACTCCTGGGTTTAAAGTCTGGCTTCATCGCTCACTGATCACCTGCGCACACTTGAGCAATCTGTACCTGGTTCTTCTTTACAGAATGCCCACTGTGTTACCTACCTCATAGAGCAGTCACAAGGATTAGAACGAGTTCAGTACAGGTGCAGTGCTTAGAGTTCTGTGTAGGAATCACATCATTGGTCCTGAGAAGGCTAACTCCTGTGTTCATTACAAGGATTTCCCTCATATGAAGACAATATTTTTCAACTGGCTTTTAGTGACTATAAAGAAGTTCAATTTTATTGGAAATGACAATTGTAAAAATATGGTCTGTTTTTCTATCAAATAATGTGAATATCATGTTTTCTTGTTGCTTTGACCGTCAAAAGGTTTGAACTAAACTTGATTCTTCAGTATATATTCGTATTGATGTCTGCTATTACTCTTTCTATACAAGATGAATCCTTCCCATAGAAAATTATTGCATTTTGCAGGGAGTGGGGGCACAGATCTTTAGTCCTAGCACTTGGGAGGCAGAGGCAGGTAGATTTCCGTGAGTTTGAGGTCAACCTGGTCTACATAGTGAATTCCAGGCCAGCTGGGGCTACAGGGAGACCTTGTCTCAAAAAACCAAATAAAAAGAAAAAGAAGAGAGAAAGAAAATGATTGTGTTTTAAATAGTTTGCAAGCTTTGTAAGAAACATAAATTACAAATGTAAAGATTTTACATTAACAGATATTAAGAATTTTTTATGCTTTTTAAAAATTTCATGTGTATGAGTATATTGTCTGCATGTATAAAAGTGAACCCACTGTATAATGCCCGTGGAGGTCATAAGATGGCATCAGATTTTTTTGGAACTGGAGTTATGAATGGTTGTTAACTGCCATGTGGGTGCTGGGAACCAAATCTGGGTCCTCTGTAAGAGCAGCCAGTGCTCTTAACTGTTGAGCCACCTCTCCAGCCTCTGTATTCTTTATTGTCTATAAAGTTAGCATTTGCTTGAAAACTACATTTTTAGGCCCCCAAAGAGTACATTTGAGAAAAAAAATGCTATAGTAAATAATCAAAACAGAATTTTACTGAAAAAATAATTACAAAAGCCAAAATGAGCTAGGTGTGGTGGCACATGCCTTTAGTCCCAGCACTCGGGAGGCAGAGGCAGGTGAATCTGTGAGTTTGAAGCCAGCCTGGTCTTTACAGCGAATCCAGGTCAGCTGTGACTACAGGGAGACCCTGTCTCAAAAAGACAAAAAAAAAAAAAAAAAAAAGCAATGATACATTATAAATATAAATTGAAAATACAGAAATTAAGGTCAAATAGAGAAGCTGGTTTTGCGGGAAGACATTTACTCTGAAGAAATTACTAAGAAAGTCGACTCTGATGAAAAGGAATCCTTATGAACTTACTAATGTTTTCTAAAGCATTTGTGTCATTTTCCATTCCTACTAACAGTGTATGAAAGATGCAATTCTTCCTTATTTTCACAAGCAGATACTATTGTCAGCTTTGCAAAAAAACAAAACAAAACCCACAACCCCCCTCCATTCCAACGCATCTGTGTATGCTTGTATGATTTTGATGTGGATCACACCAATGTGCAATACTGATTGGCGTCTTCCATCTGCTTATTTCCGTTTTTGTATCCTCTTTTGTGAAATGTCTTTTCAGCTTGTTTTCCATTTAAAAACTATGTTGTGGAGCTGGTCAAGCACAGAGAATACCTGACTGGGAGGTACCCAGCCCATAATGAAACATCTACAATGCAATCTCTCTACCTAAGGTTCAGGGAACATCAAGGACGAGGGGGCTGATGCTAGTTATTGCATTCTAGACATGATAGGAAAGCCACACTCATGAAGCCACCACAGTACATCAGCTTAACAAAATCTGCATGATGACAAAACCAGTTGACAAGCCAAGATGGATGGGGAAAATGTCACAGGGCTTACCTGAAGAGGAAGAGCTACAGGCAATCAGCAAATCCTGAGGAAGGAAGAATCAGTCCTTCTCCAGGGACTAGCTCCGAGAGGTTATCTAATCTCAAGTTGCAATCCTAAACACAGGTACACACAAACACCACTAAATGGACTCAGTGCATTACATGTATGTATATATATGTATGTGTGTATGTATATATGTGTATATACAAATGTATGTATATGTAATAATAATACAGAAGAGGACAAGAAATTGTGAGGGAGTAGGGGACATAGGAAGAGCTGGAGGGGAACTAGTTGGGGTGAAAATGATGTAAATGCAATACTCATGACAGTCTCAAAAAATTTATGTTGTTTGCTATTTGCTGAGGTTCACGAGTTTAGCATACAGTTTGGATAATACTTCTTTGTCCACTGTATGTTTAAAATATTTTATTTATTATTTTTATCTTATTTTATGTGTATAAGCGAATCACCTGCGTGTTTGTAAGTGTATCCATATCGTGGAATGCCCACAGATCCCCTGGAACTGGAGTTCTCTACGGCTGTTAGCTGCTGTGTGGGTCCTGGGAACTGAACCTGGGTCCTCTGCAAGAGTAGCCAGTGCTCTTAACTGCCGAGCCATCTTTCCTGCCCTATCCACTCTATTTTTATGCAAGATTTTTTTTCTGAGTGTGTGGCTTGATCTTTTATGCTCTTAAACAGTATCTCTTGAAGAACAGCAGTTTAAAATTTTTATCTTCAATTTATATATTTTAAAATATATTTTAATTTTCAATTTTGTGTCAATTTAAGAAATTTGTCTTTTATCAGTTTATAAAGCCTGTTCCCAATCATTCTTCTAGAAGTTTTCTGTTGTTGTTTTCTTTGTTTTTTATTTTAATATTTTATTTATTATTTTATGTGTATGAGTATATTTTCTGCATGTATGTAAGTGCACCCATGTTGTATAATGTCTGCAGAGGTCAGAAGAGGGTATTGGATTCCCTGAAACTGGAGTTACAGTTGTTAGTCATTATGTGGGTGCTGGGAACCGAACCCAGGTCCTCTGCAAGGGTAACTAGTGTGTTTAACCACTGACCCATCTCTCCAGCCCCTGTTTTAGTATTTTTAACATGGGGGAGGGGGGATGGTCTTACTGTGCATCCCTGGCTGGTCTGGAACTTTGCTATGAAGACAAGGCGGGCCTTGAACTCACAGAGATCCACCTATCTTTGCCTGCCAAGAACTGGGATTAAAGGCAAGTGATCTTCAAGTTTTGTAGTTTGAGACTTTACATTTTAATTTCTGATCTGTCCTGAGTTCCTTTTTGTATATGGTATAGGTAGGATCCACATTCACTTTCTGAATATGGATGTGCGTGTGTTCAGTGTCACATGCTGAGAAGACTGTCCTTTCTCCCCTGTGCTGCCTGTCTTTTCCAAAGGCAAGCTGGTCATTTATGAGAGGGCCATTTCTGTAGTTCTGTTGTATTCCTTTGATATGTTTGGCTTTCTTTTAACCAGTGTCAGATTGTTTTGATTACTGTAGATGTGTGTTTGAAATCAAGTCTCCCTTCTATTCCTCCTGTTTGGTTCTTTTACAGAATTATTTTGGCAAGCCTATATCCTGAGCAATTATGTATGATCATTTTTTCAGTTCTGGGATCAAATACCAGGCCTTGCCCAGGCCAGTCAAGTGCTGTCCTACTGACTTTCACCTACAGATCTTCCTGTGAATTTTGGAATAATTCCTGTGAATTTTGCATCAATTTTAAAAAGCCAGGTATCCTGCTGGGAAATAGACTGGGGAGAACTGATCTCTTAATAGTGCATCTTTCAGCCCCTGAACCAAGTATCTCTGTGTCTACACACTGCATTTTATTTCTCAGGAATGTATTTTTGTAGTTTTTAGTATATAAATATTCCCATATTTTATCAGATTTATCTGTATTTTAGATATTTTGACAAAGTTTTATATAATTTTTATCTTCTTTCAAAGCGTATTTTTATGTTTAATTGACACAGCAATTGTGTATATTTATGGGGTGTGCAGTGACATTTCAGTACATGGGCACAACTGGGAATGATCACAGTAGGGCAATTGTTGTATCTAATGCAGATATTTCTGTTCCTTCATTTTAGGAACATACAAACTCCTTTGCACTAGCTGTTTTGAAACATCCAGTTCATTGCTTTCAAACACACTTATCCCCTGCTGTCAAACTGCACATGTCTGCCTTTTGCCCAACCTCTCCCCACCTCCTGCCACACTCCTTGCAGGCTCTGGCAGCCACTGTTCTAGTCTCGGATTCTATGAGATCATCTTTTTATTTTGTTTATTATTTTTATTTTATGTGTATGAGCATATTGCCTGCATGTATGTAAGTGCACCTGTGCCGTGAAATGTCAGAAGAGGGCAGAAGAGGGCATTGAAGTCCCCTGGAACTGGAATTATGGATGGTTGTTAGCACCATGTGGGTGCTGGGAATTGAACTTGGGGCCTCTGCAAGGGCAGTCATTATTGACAATTTCATACATGCATATAAGTTGTTTTGAACAAATCCATGCCCACTCCCTCTCCTCTAACATTCCCCCCTCTGAAGAGGTAACCCTAAAATCTTTTAAGGATTAGATACAAGCTCCCAAATACTTTTGACATTTTTGGCCTTTGGAACAGAGTATGTTGCTAATAGACTCAAGGACATTTTGACTTTTAGCCAAGAAACTGGCTACTTTTCCTTGGGGTCTTTTTATCCTAACGACCTAGCCAGTTCCTACTTCCTATTCTTATCACACCATTCTCTGAAGGGGTTACCCAAATTGCCAGTAGGGAATAGGGACACAGACTGCTCTGGCTTCTTCCATGCTGAACAGGGATGATCTAGAAGACTCCCAAATTGCATAACTCTTATCTCTAAGGGGAAAAGAAAGCCCTTGAATCATGAATAGGAAATGTGGAGGAGTAAAGGCAAGAGTAATTAACATTACAAGTTCTAGACAGGGAACTAGAAAAAAAGTCAGAACAGGGCAATTTTCAAATGTCCATTGGAGTTTCTTGACAAGGGCTTCCAAAAGCATCCCTCATCCCTCTATTGTGTTCATCCTCATTTTTCTTTGTCTTCCAAGGCTGGACTAGTTGGGTGGGAAGAGTGGCTGGATACTCAGGTGAGGGTCCAGTGACCCTGCTTGGCACTCCTTTAATGAATGAGGACAACCGTCAGCAAGCCCAATTGTGAGTATGTTTAGTGATCAGGCTCAGCTTAAGTCATGATGATGGTAGTTATTTCATGCAGAAGGGACTGCTGTACAGCTTCAGCTTACTAGAAGGACCTGAAATTTAAAAGGATTTGGTGGTAGGAGCCACATATGAGGGAGAATATACATCGTTTAGTTTTCTGAGTCTGCGTTACTTCACTTAGTATAACAGTTTCTAGATCCATCCTATACCTGCAGATTTCATGATTTCATCTTTCTTTACTGCTGAGTAAAACTCCATCACATAAATGAACCACATTTTCATTATCCATTCAT
>NW_008353342.1:5155736-5180862 GCF_000622305.1 Nannospalax galili
ATATTAATTCTTCTAATCCATGAACGTGGCAGGTCCTTCCATCTCCTGGTGTCTTCCTCAATCTCCTTAATGATTTAAAATTTTCATCATAGAGATCTTTGGTGTCTTTGGTCAGGTTTATTCCAAGATATTTTAATTTTTTTTGCAGCAATTGTGAATGGGAGCATTTCCTTGTATTCTTTCTCCAATTGTTTGTTACTGGTATATAGAAAGGCTACTGATTTTTATAGATTGATTTTATAACCTGCCACTATACTGAAAGTGTTGATCAGCTCTGGGAATTTTCTGGTGGAACTTTTGGGTTGAGATCATCTTTTAAAATGGAGATTATATACAGGCTTTTCACTTTGACTCCAAAGTGTGCCAATTCTCTGATTTCTTATATTTTCTTTGTTTTATGTGCAATTGACTTAATCATTGATATTGTAGTCCTTGACAGTTGCTGTAACACAATGTCATGGAATTGGTAGCTCATAAATAACACATTTATTTACCTAAGTTCTGATATCTAGAAAGTTCCAAATGAAGGTGCTAGCATATTAGAGTCTGAGAAGGATCTGCTTCCTGCTCTCCCAAGATAGTCTCCTGTGTCCTCCATGGTAGTAGAAGTGAAGGAGTTCTCTGGGGTCTTTGGTTTAAGGGCACAAATTCCCTTCAGAACTTTCAACAGGCCAACCTCCTCTTTGTACCACCTCTGTGATCAGATTCAGACTATGAATTCTGCCAAGATACGAACTATGACAAAGGTTCATTATTTTTTCTTCTTCTGCGTCTTTAGGGTTTTATTTCTTCATTTCTATTTTCATGGGATGGAAGTCAATGCCCTTGGTTGGAGACTCTTCAAGTAGAAGCATTCAGTGTTAAAATTTTTATTTAAGAACTGCTGTCCCAAAATTAAACAGATTCCAGAATCTTGTATTTTTACATGTTTTAAAATTCTTTCTAGTTTCTATTTTCATTAGAAAGTAATATTTAAATTTAAAATTGTGTGTATGTGTGTGTGTGTGTCTGTGTGTAGGTATGTGTGTGTATGTGTGAGTGCAGGTGCCGAAAGGGCCCGGAGGCATTGGATTTCTTGGATCTGGTGTTACAGTAGTTGGGAGTCACCCAGTGTGGGAACTGGGAACCAAACTCTGGTCCTCTGCAAGAGCAGTATCCCCTCTTCACCTTGAAGCCATCTCTCCAGCCCCTTCATTGCCTTATAAACCCAGGTTTATTCAGACTTTTTTAGTTAATTTACAAGTATTTGAATATTTTTGGAAATATCTTTGCTATTGATTTCTATTTTAGTTGTTTTTTGACAACAGAACATATTTTGCATGGTTTAAATTATTTTGGCTTAATCCTTTTCATAACATTTATCAGTGGATACCACATTTCCTTTAGTGATGTAGGGGGCTTTGCTGTGCTTTTGTTAAATTCAGTCAGTTGTTGCCAACACTATTGTCTTTCTACTGGCCTTGAATTCACCATGTGATGGAGGATGGCCTTGTGCTTCTGACCTTCCTGCCTCTCCCTTCCTCCTGGGATTTCAGGCATGGATTACCACAGTTGATCTTACGAAGGGTTGGTATTGAACCCAGGGATTCCTGCTTGCTTGGCAAATACTCTACCAACTGAGCTACATCTCTAGCCTCTTAGCACCTCCCTCTGTACCAGTTTCTTATAGTTCTTTTAAAATTTGTTTTCAAACAGAGCTTTGAAGAAAGAAATTGTAAGAAAGCTGTTACTTCCTATGTTTCTCGATACTTTTATACTTCCTGAATCATCCTGAAATCATACACATTTATGGATATTTTATGCCAATGAAGAGTATTTTCATAGTGTATCTCAGATAATCATATTTATATCATAAAATATAATTAATGACAGCAAACTATAAATATCTACTTGCTTTACTACACGCAAAGAGAAAAAATCACGTGTCACAGTGACTTGCTCTATCGATTGTCTAAGATTTGTTATTTAGTCCACGTTTCATTCTCATATCTTTCTAATGCACTACAGTTCAAACGTATTTATGCAACTGAAGATAATCCTCTAACAGCATCATCCACCTAGTAAACTTTAAAAAGAACTTTCCTGTGTTCTAAGTAGTTGGTCACCGGATGGCTGGCCCTAGCGAATGTCCTTTGCTTTCAGCAGCATCATAGAAAGCTCTGTCCTTAGTCAGAGTTGAGTGGCAGTTGGGTTTCAAAAGCAATTATTTCTTTACCATGACTGAAATATGTTTCCTTGATCATCGGGTGGTTCCAATTTAGCTATCTACTTGTCACTATTGCCTGAGAATGACAGATGGAAGGAAATCAGACGCTGCTGTTGGTACGACGCCGAATGCTCATGTGGGAGGAAGTGTGCTTCGGAGCTCATGTTGGAACCGACCAAATTAAAAAGGTGGGCTTACAACTAACTGTCCAAAGTATAGAGAATAAGGGACTGCAGAGTGCTTATCCCCGAATAGGACACATATCAAACCTCTGCTCCCAAAGATCAGGGATCATTGTGGAAGAGGAGGTGGTAAGATTGTAAGAGCCAGGGGTGGTGGATGGCCACAAGAAAATAGCTTCCAAACAGTTGGTAAGTTGCTCTTATGATCTCCCAGTGATGGCAACAGCATGCTCAAAACCCATACAAGGTCAAGTCAGAGAAAATATCAGCATAAAAGTGGGGTAGTGGGGAAGAAGCCCCAACCTTAGCTGAAGGGCAAACAACTGCTGGGAGAGGGAGAGTCAGGTCACAAAATGGTTCAGAGAAGGGAGAGGGTCTAAATATGATCAAAATATATTGTATAAAAATCATGAAAGTTGGGATTGGAGAGATGCTCAGTGGTTAAGAGCACTGGTTGCTCTTGCAGAGGACCCAGATTTGAATCGCAGCACCCACATGGCAGCTACCAACCATTTGTAACTCCAGTTCCAGGGATCTGAGACCCTCTTCTGATCTCCTTAGTCATTGGAGGGCATGGATGCACCTACTTACATGTAGGTATTACATTCAGACACATAAAATAAAAATAATAAAATATTTTTAAAAATCAAAAAAATTAGACAAAAAGGTGAGATTTAGATGGTGCCCTTAAACCAAAGTTGTGTTTGTTGGTTTAAAAATACTTTTAAAAGCTGTGGCATGTATTTAAATATTTTTTAAAATTTTTATTTATTATCTTTATTTTATATGTATGAGTGTATTGCCTGTATGTAGGTAAGTGCACCCATAAGAGAGGGTTGGGTCTCCTGGAATCGAGTCACAAATGGTGGTTAGCTGCCATGTGGGTGCTGGGAACCAAACCTGGGTTCTCTGTAAGAGCAGCTAGTGTTCTTAACCACTGAGTTATCCACTGAGCCATCTCTCCAGCCCCTTAAATATTTTTTTAATTTAAGGTGCTTGCAGGGATTTTGGTAATTAACAAAAAGAACTAAATAGATGACTGCTGTAATAGTTACTTTTCTCATTGCTGTGACAAAATATCTGAGAAATTAAGGAAGGAAGGGGTTATTTTGGTTCACAGTTTGAGGGTACATCTCATCATGATAGGGAAGGTAGGGCAAGTGTGAGGCCGTTAGTCATACTGGATACACAGTCAAGAAACAGAAAGAGATGAATGCTGGCCCCAAGCTTGGCTTCTTCTTTCAATTCAGTCTAGGGCCCCAGTTCATGAGATGGTGCCACCTACATTTTTGCTGGGTCTTCCCTGCTTTGTTAAACCTTTCTAGAATACCCTCACAAATGTGCTCCTCTGGTGACCCTAAGTTCCATCAAGTTGAAGATTAACCATCAAATTTACCAAATTTGTGAGTGAAAGGTAATAGCTAACATTAATTCTTCACACATACAAATGCCACAGCATGTCTCTGGTAAATTTGATTATGAATTGATAAAATATACTTCTCACCTATTTCATTCCTAATATAATGCACATGAAACTGTTGGTTCTCAACATTGTTGTAATATCCCCTGATTAGCAAAGATACCACATTCTTTCTTCTGCTCAGAATTAGCTGTTCAGACAGTAACTTTTGCATCACAAGTTAACCAAGTGATAAAATAAAGTGAATTCTTCAACTTTTTCATATGAAAAAAGGATGTTGACCAGTAAGATGGCTCAGTGGGTAAAGATGCTTGTCACTAAATCTGACTACCTGAAGTCAATACCTGGAACCTACATGGTGGAAGGAGAGAGCCAACTCAGACCACTCAAATCCAAGTTGTACTCATCAAAACCCCAATCAAATGAAGTCACTTTGGATTTGAACTGCATCTCCCGGTGATGGAGCGTGCTTTATTGTACGCCCACGATTCCTTTACCTGCCTGACAAGCTCCTTTTTGATGCTGTTTCCAGCTGGAGCCGGAGGCGGCCAGGTCCTCAGCTAACATCAACAATCACAGTTCTGGTTCTCAGAGGAGGCTCAGGGCAGCAACTTCTCACAGCAGGGCACTGCCACGGGGGAACACCTGACAGACTGTGTCCTAGGAGCACAAGGTCTTCATGATGCCCATAAAGACAGCTGGTAAAGCAGCAGCTCCTGAACAGCTGCGACACTAGAGCGATGACTCCCTTCAGATTCTAGTCACTGAAAAAAAGCATTCTTGGGTGGACACAGATACAAACGTCTAGTCACTCGTTCGTTCATTTGTTCCTAACTAGCCATTTTCTGCAGCCAAACCTATCTTTGGATGTTCTTACTCATAAATAAATAGACTGTACTGCCTTTGGGGTATTAATCTCACCTGTTGTACTCATTTTCCTCCACATGGTGGCAGGGGCCAAGCTCAGCAGCCACTGGGGAAGCAGGAAAGTGTGTGTTGAGGGACTGCTCAGGGCTGGACCACCTCCTCTCTGGGTCTCTCTCCATTGTCCTTCCCTGTACTTCTTTTTGTGCTGGCCAGCTTGCAGAACAAGGGTACCAGGTCAGTGATCCCTAGTTGTGTAAGAGCTGGAGAAGACCATGTTACAGAAAACAGGAAAACATCCCAAAGAGGAGTGATTAAAAGACCCGATACAACTGCACTCCATTTTGACAAACGGCACAGATTTTTAAAATTTTTTTGTTATGAGTACAAGTGTGCATATGTGTGTGTGTGTATGTGTGTGGTGTGTGCATGTGCACTCACAAATGCATGTGCCTATAGAGGCCAGAAGAAGGTGTCAGATCTTCTGGAGGCAGAGTTACAGGTGGTGGTTAGCTGCCTAATGTGGGTGCTGGGAACTGAGCTCTGGTCCTCTGGAAGAGCAGGAAGCACTCTTAACCACTAAGCCTTCTCTCCAGCCCCCAGGCATAGATTTTTAATTTACTAGAAAACTGTCTTCATTCTACAGTTCTAGATTTTTTTTTTTTTGTAAAGTCACAGCACATTTACAGACTATGTTAACTAGTCAGATCACTGGCTTGCTTACTAATTGTTGACTGAGGTTCTGTGACTGAATAAGTGGGCTGGCAAAGGGGTGAACAGCAAATGATTCTGGAGCAAGGACCATTTAGAGCACAGGGAAAGATGAGCAGTGAGTAGAGATGAAGACTTAGGAAGTGATGAGTGAGGGTGATGGTGGATCAGAACAGAGAGGGAGCAGCAGGTAACGCAGGATGGTGACATAGATAGCGTGGTGGTCTAGTTTCATTCTGTTCCTGTGAACAACACCATGACCAAAAGCATGCTCAGAGAAAAATGGGTTTATGTAGTTTACAGGTCATGGTCCATCACCAAGTAAAGTCAGGGCTGAAATCAAGCAGGAGCTTCAAGTAGGAAGTGTGGAGGAAATACCGCTTGCTGGCTCTCTTGCAGACCCACTTTTAGACAGCTTTCTTATACAGCTCAGAAGCATCAACCCAGGCAATGATGCTGCCCACAGTGAACTGTTTCCTCTTATATCAATGAACAATCAAGACAATCTCCCACAGACATGGCCACAGGGCAATCTGATCTGGGAAATCCATAATTTGAGACTTTCTTCTCATATGAGTCTAGGTCATGTTAACAGTTAAAGCTAACTAGGACACACCAACTTTCCAACTTGACAAACATATCACTTTAAGTCATAATTTTTCATTCCTTGCCTCTAAGATCTCATGTTAATATAATATAAAACATTCTCTTAAAAACCCATGGTCTTTAAAATTTCAATACTTTAAAAGTCCAAGATCACTTTAAAAATCCAACAGCTCTTAATTGTGGTCTCCTATAAAATAAAAAATGAGTTATATACTCTCTTATTCCAAAAGGGAAACTGGGGTATAAAACAATCAGACTTGGAACTGGGGAGATGGCTCAATGATTAAGAGTACTGCTGCTCTTCCAGAGGACCTGAGCTCAGGTCCTACCTACATTGGGCAGCTTAGAACCACCTGTAACTCCATCCAGCTCCAGGGGATCTGACATCCTCTTCTGGGTTCTGTGGGCACCCCCACACATGGCATATACTCACACAAAAATACATATACACATAATAAAATGAAATCTTTAAAAGAAAATTAATTCAACTTAAGTAAACCTGAAATTAAGCATTGTAAATTCAGATTTGTGGCTCAATGTTCAACATCTGGGACTCCCTCGGCAATTAACAATCAAGACAATGCCCCACAGATATGCCCTACAGGCCAATCTGATCTGGAAAATCCTTGATTTGGGACTCCCTTCTCAGATGTCTGTAGACTGTGTCAAGTTGATAGCTAAAGCCAACTAGTGCAAATGACTGGATAATTTTTAGGAAAATCCAGGTCATTTTCAAGAGTGGGAATGGCATCTTAATAATTGCAATTGGCCAAGATGTAACTCAGTGGTGCATCACTTTCCTAGCTAGATGCTCTCCAAACATTTCAATAATTGTACCAGGGCAACAAGTTGGAAAAATCAGGAAGATGAGTCACTTCCCAGGCATAGTATATTAGTTTTTTTTTTTTTTTTCTGTAGTGGGGACAAAACACCATGACCAAAAGTGACTTATGAAACAAAGCATTTGTTTGGGCTTGCACTTCCAGAGGAGTAAGAGTCCATTGTGACAAGGAGGCATGGCAGCAAGTGGCAGGCATGACAGCAGAGCAGGAGGCTGAACAATCACATCTTTTGAACAGCAGGCAGGAAGCAGAGAGAGAGAGAAGAGAGTAGAGTGGAAGTGGCAAGGCTGTGAATGCTCAAAGCCTGGTCCCAGAGACACTCTTCTTCCAGCAAGGGTACATCTCTTAAAGACTGCATGACTTCCCAAACACTCCTAGGAACTGGTGACAATGTGTTCAAATATTTAAGCCTGGGATGGGGGGCTCATGGCTCATTCAAACCACCACACATAGGGAAAATCAGAAATCTGGTCCCTTTAGATGAGCTTTCAAAACACACTGACAGGCCTGGTGGCAGCATCTGTTCGCCACCTCTCCCTGTCACGGGCACACTGCTGGTATTGCCCTCCTTCATCAATGACCTGCAGCATCTACCTCTGTTTGCTCTTCACCAGCAGAAGCACAAGCCAGTGGGCAGTTTATCCTTGCTGAGGGATCCTCAGAGAGCCTGCCTCTGCAGGAGTGAGCGTGCACTGCTGCTGAGACCATGGTCGGGGTCCAGTCACTCTGGGAGTGAGCAAGCCTGGCTCTGTGAGGGTCCAGGTCTCACTCTCAGAACTGCTGGGAAGGCCCTGTGTCAATGGTGCTTTATTTTCAGGCAGAAGCTGACAGCCAGGCTTGGTCTTGGCCTCTCTGTTGCCGTATATTCAGTGCCATCACTGAGGTCTGCAAATGTGTTTTTGAATAGCAGCTGTGTCAATCTGCATTTCTAAGTCAGCTATGTCTGCATGTACTTTGAAAACGAACACAGTACACCTCAATGTGGAAACCATGATTGGAGGAATATTTAAATGGAAACAGGCTGGTTCTTTCTACTGTGTACCAACTCTGAAGCAATGCTGCTGGGCCAACTTTCACCTTGGAAGTTGATGGGTGGGGCTGAGCCAAGTCCGCAGAGAGCTGCAACCCTGGGCTTGGACCCTAGGATGAGTACGATGGAGAATTTGTTGTGGGCAAGATAATGTCTACCCAGGAACACTGGCGTTCTGGGGCTGACGTCTAGCACGTGCATGCACATATTCACCGATGCACACAGGAGTACACAGGAAAGCATGGGACAAAGGCAACATGATCAGTGCTTAGGGTGGGTTAGGGTAAGATAGGATTGAGTCCAACAACATGGACTGCTTTTTACTAGGATCTTCTCAAAGTTGAGGGACTGCCACATGAGTGGGCAGGCATCTACGGGTATAAAGACATCTACTTGTGCACATGGCAAGTGGGCGGGGAGCATCCAGGGAAAGTCGTCTAAGGAAGAGGCTTAGGTAAGGGGACTCCAGGAAGTGACCTCACTTCCTTGATAATAACGTGCCAATGTGGAACCCTGGTAACCAGACAGCCAACTGCTCACAGCCAGCCTCAGCTAACTACTTGTCTGGAGATGCTGTGGAGGACAGGATGTTCTCTTGTTGCCTTCTCACTACTCAAGGCTCAGACCTCAGGAAAGGCCACAGATGGGGCCTTGCTGGTGTCTGGAGTCACTGGTTCCATCCTCACC
Source organism: Nannospalax galili (assembly GCF_000622305.1). Taxonomy (NCBI): domain Eukaryota; kingdom Metazoa; phylum Chordata; class Mammalia; order Rodentia; family Spalacidae; genus Nannospalax; species Nannospalax galili. The sequence continues at coordinate 5,164,285 of NW_008353342.1, forward strand.
TCTGCCTCTGGTCATTTTTCCCACAGGGACATGGAGGTGACCCAGGGCAGACAGGTGCAAGATGACACAGGCCAGGTAACCACTCTGAAATCCCATAGTTCCCCCAAATTTGTAGCTGGATGTCTAGGAAAACTCAGAATGACTATGAGCCAATCCGCATGTTGTAGCCATTTGACTGTTTAGCCCTTCCCCCTTGATTCCTCCCCAGAGGGAGACTGAGTCTGCCCAGACCCTGGAGGAGCCCCGCAGAGAGACACACATCAGTGCTGACAAACTAGAGAAGCTGGTGAACCACTTGGTGCCTTCCCTGAAGGGTGGGGGTCTTTCCTTTGTCTCTGCCTTCCTGTTTACCTACTGAAGGTTTGCCACCACCCAGCAGGTGCTGGACCTGCTGTTCAAAAGGTGAGCACCCACTTCCAGCCCAGAAATCTTGGCCCCTCCTGGCTGGTTCTCAGGAGCACTCTGTCCTCTCAGCCTATTCTCCTAGACTGTTGTCAGGACCCAGCAGTATGAGCCCAGGCATTCCTTTTCCAGGCCTGTCCCGACCTGTGTACACAAGTGTGTGACTTTCCTCTGTACCATGAAGAGCCTTTCTATCCAGGGACCCATTATCTGGGTCCTCAGGCAAAACGGTTCTCCCATTTGTAAAGTGGGGCCGAGAACCCTTATGAGGGTTGCCAACAGAGATATGTCCAGAGCAGAGGCCCCCTAGAGAGAAATCTGAGGGATGATGTGTCCACTGAGATATGTGGATAGAGAGCATTGGGCTCACTCATTGCACAAACATATATGAAGCACCGACTATATGCAGTGGGAGTCCTAGCGATTCAGAAGCAGACACAGCTCTCAGGCCTCTGGGCTTCTATTCCTCTCCAGGAATTAGTCTGTCCCCTAGATGTGTTACAGGTGGGGACACAGGACAAGTGACATCTTCCTTGGCGTCCTTCAGGTATGGATTTTTGTGTCATTTTTGTGAGGAAGATAATTGAATAAAGAGGTGAATGGGCTTTGGTTCAAGTGGGAGGGCTTCAGTCTGTAGTTGGGGATACTTAGGTTACTGGAGGTAGGTATGGGGCATTCCTTGAATCTCACACACTGGTTTTCACTGCAGTGCTAATTGGGGAATTTGAAGAGGGAGGAAAACTGCATTGGGTGGGGTTCTGGCAAGTGAGGAGCAGAGGGGTGTTTAGGGGCCCCAGGGCCAGTTCCTGTGTAACTCCATCCTCATGTCAGCCTATCCCAGGCAGTTTTGCCCAGCTATCCTTCATCAAAGCATCAAAAGGAGGTGTGTGAATAGACCTCACAGCTCACACAGACCTCACTGTTCTTTCCATCATGCCCACGTACATAAAGGTGGGATTCCTCTGCATGGGTGCCCTCCCTTTAGGGAAACCATGATAGAACTGGGCAAAGAGAGGCCAGGCCTCTGACTCAGCTAGCCATCCCCTGTCCACAGCACCATCCATACTCTCCTGGAGACATGGCTGGACATCTACCCTGAGGATTTTTGCCGGTCCTCAGACTTGTTCATCCTGAACCAACTGATGGCCTACCTGCTCCTGAACATGCCCTGCTCAGACCTGGCCACCCAAGTCCATGTACTCCTGACTGAGCTGGAGGACCAGAAGTCCAGTGAATCAGGGAGCCTGGGGGCAGGTGGCTGAGGAGGGTGGGTACTGGGTCCTCTGGGGGAGGCTCCAGAGACTGATGTTTGATGAAGCTGTCACTGGACCCTGGTCTGGGTAGATGTCCTGTTTGGGGGCAGGAACTGGGGTTCGCTGGCAGGCCTGGGTCTTCCTGTCTCTGGAAAGGCTTAGGAGAAAGCTTGTGTTGGGGATCTCGTCCCTCCTGCAACTCCACTGCCACTTCCCATTCTAGAGCTGCCCCCATCCTCAATGCGTCTGTCTCTATCCTTAGATCTGGGGAGCCGCACATCAGCAGATCCTGAACTTGAGGTATATTTGCCGGTAGTGAAACCAGCTGCTCTGGAGCCAAAACCAGCTGGTGCACCAGATGCCAGGTGTGGCAGCAGCAGCCAGGCCAGCACATCTGCTGACTGCTGTGGATCTCCCGTGTTTCTTGGCTCATCGGCAGACACAGCACACCTTTCTTACCTCCTGCCTTTGCTGCGGTGAGTCTTCATGCAGGAAAGGCCCCAACAGCCCTGTTCATCCTCTGGCAGCCCATCTTCTATGGGCTCTGCAGGTGGTGCCAGTTTTGTCACCTCTCTTACAATCATCCCCTTAGTTCCCAGCTCTACAGCTGGCCTGCCCTTCCCCTGATAAATATTCATTTTACCTTCTGTGCTTCTTATGTTTGCCATGTTATTTTAAGTTTTGGTTTTAACTAATTCTTAGTATTTATGTATCCTAGAAGACTTGATTCAGAGTCACAAAGTCCTCTCCCCTGCTGCAGTTCCTAACATTGTTTTCCTGGCACTGGGGCCCCAAGCAGACCCCAGGAGGCCTGTGGGATGTAGACACAGACCATCCTGAAGGAAGAAGCCTCTACTTTGCCTGAGACCAGGTGAATGCTAAGAGAGGTGCAAAGAATCCAGACAGCAGAGGCATGCTGCCTTCTGTGGGGGCCATGGTCCCAATGGTTAGGGACACGGCTCTGGTCAGGCAGACCAAGCATCCTGTAAGGAGTTTCTGCTTTAATCTCAGACTCCTGATCTGTGAAACTGAGTAAAGTATCATTCCAGGGAATGGTGTAGATAAACTATAAGGTGGTGACAGCTCCCTGCCTACCCTGAGCACAAGGCTGCACACATTCAGTGCTGTCCATATGCAACACAGAGCTTGAAGAATATGGAGGTCAGTCTTCACCATGGTTTCATGCTATCCATGGCATTCAAATCATGATGATTTTCTTAAAAGAATACTAAACTTTTCCACAAAACCGTGATAGACTATGAGTGACAAAGTGACAATTGTAAGGGATTTTTTTTTTCCTTGTGTTTCTTTGGGGTGTGACCTGAAAGCAAATTCACTGCAGTCACTGTGCACTTGTGGCTGTCCTTAGGACAATGCCATTGACTACCACCATCAAACAGGGCTTGGCATGTGTGACCATGTGTAGCTGATTTGCTATCTTGTAGGAAACCAGGATGGCATGCCCCAGGGCGAGATGAGCCTAAAACTTTTAAGTCTAGGCTACATTCTTTGCTAAAGGGAAGGGCACTGAAAACAGCAGCTCTGATATCCCTGTCTTGCAGAACACTGTAGGGCTACCAGGAGAAAAGTGGCTGTGTCAAAAGTTTAAGCTCCTTGCTCTGAGGGAAAGTATCTTTGTCAACAGCCCTCAGCCCACCTCCCTGTCCTGAACAAATAGCTCAGGCTATCACTAGCTAAAAGATTAGGCCAGGTTAAGGATATACTCCTGGCCTAAGAGCTAAAAGTTTACTGTGCTTCTAGCCCTAAGAAAGAAAACATTGTGGCCAATAAATTACCAGATAGGCATTGGTAACCTTGAGTAAAACTAAGCATCCTATTGATTGTGAGTTTAAAACGATTCTGTATTTGCTCATTTTGGGAAACTTGGAATGCTTACATAAGATCATGCTCTAAGGTAGTTTTCCATATATCTTAAAATATTAAACAATCAGAGAAACAGAAAAAAAGTTTAAGCATCCTGCTTTACAAACAGCCCCTGGCTGGCACCAACTAAAAGCTATATGTCCTGTTTCTTGTCTAATGGTGCCCTAAATCTTTGTATGTAACTGCCAAACCCCATGTGACTGCCAGTTCCTTGTAATGTATAAAAACCTTCCGAATTTTTTAATAAATGGCTTGCTGTAAAGAAACACTAGCCCCAGAGGCCCTAGCCCTAGCCCTAGCCCTATCCTTGTTTTAAAGATGAGATGAACCACCAAAGCCCAGGAAACATGGAAGAAGAGGGAAAAAGAATGTAAGGGCCAGATGATGGGGAAGAGTACTGGGAAATGCAAACTTCTGGCCTTGACATCCTTCTTGCAACTCATTAACTCTCACCAACTGTGGCCATCTGAGCAAGACTAATCCATCAAACTTCTGGCATAGATGAGGGAGGTGCTCTCCAGGTCCCATCCCTTATGAGGAGCTTTTGGCAGTTAATAACTGCTGGGGTTGGGAGAATCATTCTCTTCTTTAATGTGTGGCCACTGGTAGGTTTCCTGTGCTCCTGTGGATGGCCCCATACCAATACACATGTGGGGAGCATTCACTGGACTTAGTGGGTTATCAAAAGGGGGGCATGAACTGAGGAGGGGACCATGAAATAATGAAAAATAAAGACAAAATAAATAGGGGTTGGAGACGTGGCTCTGTGAGTACAGTGCTCCCAGCATGCATATAAAAGCCCGGCATAGTGGCATATCTAAACACGAGCCGATCCTGCGGCCTCTTTGACCAATTAGTCTAGGAAAATGGCAACATTAAGGTTCAGTGAGAGACCCTGTCTCAAAAAAATAAGGGGGAGAATGATGGAGGAAGACACCTGATATTAACCTCTAGTGACACTGGCACACATACATGCTCGAATGCATCACACACACACACACACACACACACACGCATACACACACACACACACACACACACACACACACACACAAAGATGAGGTGGATTAAGTTTGGGTATGTCCTCAAAATATGATTGGTTTTAAAAGGTGGCATTTTTCTCTCATGGAGAATGAGTGATATGTTTTTCACTTTTCTTTTGTGTTGCTGGAAGCCCCGAGCTAATGCTTTCCCTTTGTCTGCATTTGTACACAGGTGGGACTTATTGATCTCAATAGTTATGATATATTTTATCTCCTGTCTTGATTTTTCTACTCTAAAGCGTTATTTCCCTAATTCTGTAATTTTACTATACTATTTTATTGTTGTGAACTGTTATAAGTGGCTTCATACACATTTTGCAAATTTGAGTCATAATAAGCCTATGATTGTTCATCAAGCTGGAGGCAGACATTGACCTGAGGTCTTTGGGCTTTGTCATAAGTGTAACTGGGTGCTTCGTATGCATCGTGCCCTTAAACCCACATTTCGGTTGCTCTGGGTCTGGTCAGTTGTTACCATCCTTTTAATTTTCAGATGAATAAATTATTGTTTATAAAAGTCACACAAATTTGGAAGTGCAACTCAGTGCTAAAGTGCTTGCCTTAAATTCACAGAGCCCTAGGTTTAATCCCCAGCACTGTAAACAAGTACATAAAAATATACGGAATTTATTCCAATGATAGAGAATCACTATAATTTTTTTCTAAAGCAAAAACAAGAACTTCCTTTGATAAACTGTGCCCTCTTGTTAAGGTTCAGGGCTAGATCTCATTACTCTACCCCCAAATCGTTTCAAATCCACCAGGTGAACTTGTCTCTGTCCACATGTTCCCTGTTAGTCCAAGCCAGTGACTGTGGCTATTCCTGGGGAGGGGAGGTGATGTCAGCTACCTGCTGGATTGAGGAGGAACAGAAAATTGGAGCTTGGCTCCTGCCTGTAGACCTACTGTGTCATGAGGAGGCTCAGAAGGTTCTATTAGGTTCCATTAAGAGCAGAATAAATGATTCTTGAATTTCAGTTTCCCTGTAACTCTCATAACTGTTCCTTGTGGTGTTTCAAGGAGTTTTCCTCATACCCTATCATGTTTACTACGATTTCCTTAAATTTTCTTTAAATGAGTAGCATTTTTTTCTGAAATACATGATTTATTAATTATAAATTTTTACTACATTTTCATTTATTTTTATTTGGGGGGCACAAATGTGGGGGGCGCATATGAGGAGGTCAGAGGACAACTTGTGGTAGTTAGTCCTCTCCTTTCATCATGTGGGTCTCCGGGATGGAACTTAGGCTATCAGGCCAAGCAGCAGGTGCTTTATGAGCCATCTCACTGGCCTCTGAAATACATTATCTTAAAAGGAGACTTTATATTGTTTCTATTAATGGAAGGTGAGTACCACTTACTACTAGTGGAAGCTAATACTAAAACCAAATATAATGAGAAGAAAAGTTGATTGAATTCTGTCTAGAAAGAAGGGTTGGGAGTTAGGAGGTCTGCAGTTTATTTCTAATAGTCCTAAGAACAATTACCTAAGCTATACAATAGTCCATAGCAAAAGACTTTCTGCACCAAGTTTCCCACTTCAAAAAAGTTTAGGACTACTTACCACATAATTATAATAGTCCATTACCCTTGAAGAAAAGGACAGGTTCTTGAGCCAATTGCAGGTATAACTGAAGGCTATATTAGGCTGTAGTGGATAGGAGCTACTGGAGGCGAGAAATACAGAGAAAGTGGGTCAGCAGCCAGCTGTTGAGCTGGCCACACAGGTGTCACTGCAACAAAAACTTCCCCCTCCATCAAGCTCTGCTTACAGATATAGGGTAGTAATGGCTGAGGTGGTAGGGGGCAGGGTGAGGTTTTAGAATGAAGGGTTTAGACTGGGAAGTCTGCTGGTGGCTCACAACAGTGGACAGACTGAGTGGAAGAGAATAACCAAGGTTTCTAGTGCTGAGAATTACAAGTCCCGATTCCTAAACAAAATAATAGGTTTTAAAAACATTTATTTAGTGTCTGTGTACAGGTACATGCCACAGCGTGAGTGTGGAGGTCAGAGGATGACTTGTGGGAGTCATTTGTCTCCTTCCACCATTTGGATTTCTGGGCTGGAACTCAGGTCTTCAGATTGGCAGTAGGCACCTTTACCCACTGAGCCATCTCACCAACTCCAGGCAAACTTGTCTTACGGAGTTTAACATAATCATAGTTTAGATCTGCAATGTTCCCCATAAGGCCACGTGTATAGGTCTTTCTTGGCTGCTATTGGGAGGTGGTAGAATTTGTCAGACTCCGGTCCTAGTGTTAGGTTTTCCGGTTATTGGAGGCATGGCCCCAAAGGGATAGTGGAACCCTGTCCTTCCTGTCTCTTTCAGTCTATGAGGTGAATGGCTTTCTATGATAAGCTTCTGTCATGGTGACTGTTTTTTCATCATCTCAGAAGCCAAGGAGTCAACTAACCATGGGCTGAAATCTACAAAGCCCTGAATCATAACAAATACTTTTGCTTAAAATTTGATACATCTCAGGTACTGAGTACCTGACTTAGAGTTATTCAGAAGCTAGCAGAGAAAGTGCATTAAAACTAATAGGGTTGGGAAGAAGGTAAAGTGCTCACCTTGCGAGAATTTGGACCTGAGTTCAGACCTCCAGAACCACCCACAAAATGCCAGGTGTGGTGGCATGCCTATAACCACAACATTGGGGTGCAGATACAAGAGGCTTGCTGGCCAATCAGTCTAGTCAAATTGACAAGCTTTGTGTTCAGTAAAAGATCATCTCAAAAAAGGTGGAGAGTGATGGCAACATCCCAGAGTCAACCCCTGGCCTCCACATTGCATGGCTGAACCCATCTCCTTATCTACATGGGCACATACACATACCACACACAGGAACAATTTTAAAATAATTTTAACAATAGAAATATATATTAATCAAGCCAGGCATGGAGGCATATGCCTATTAATACCATCACTTGGGAGGCCAAGGCAGGAAGATCAGCCTAGGCTATAGTGAGACCAGGCATTCAGTAACTATTCGGGGCAGGTTCCTGACCCTGGGGTAGGGGCTGTCCTTTCGTAGTATTTCATACACAGGTGTTGGGTTGCCTCCAATCCAGTTCTCCTTCATTCTACTCTGCTGCCTCCAGAAGTTGCCACTTGCTGGGAAGTGTCCTGTGGGTGGACAGCTACAGTATAGCATTGGAGAACAGATTTGTTAACCTGAACCACAATCATCCATGATTTCTGAATGAATGCTGACAAGGGACTCTGTGATTCCTATTAAGATGGAAAAGGATGTTGGGAAGAGATTTATGTGGTCAAGAGAATTTTAAATTGAATAGGGAGAGAGAGAGAGAGAATAATTAATTAGTGATAGCCCCATGCACCCACTCACCAGATCTTTCAACAAACACACAAGGCTTGGATTATTAATACTCTGATCACTTCAAGATGAAGAACCTGAGTTGTGAGAATAAATTATCCAAGGTAGACAGCTAGCAAGATGATGGGAGTTAACCCTAGGGTCACAGCTCCTGAGTCTATACTGTTCTTTCAAAATGGCAAAGCTTAATGCTCTGTGGGGGAGTGTCATGTGACAGAGACAGAAAAGTGAGTATTTCTCAGTTTAAAGTAACAAAAACAGAGGCTGGAGAGATGACTCACATGCGGGTAGTACATGCAGACACATAAAATAAAAATAATAAAATATTTTTTGAAAGTTACTTTTGGACTGGAGATGACTCAGTGGTTAAGAGCACTGACTGTTCTTACAGAAGACCTGGTTTTGAATCCCAACACCAATTTGGCAGCTAAGAACTGTCCATAAGTCTAGTTCCAGGGGATCTGACACTGTCTTCTGTCTTTTGTGGCCACTGCACGACGTGGGAGCACTCACACACATGCAAGCATAACATTCATACACATAAAATAAAAATAAATAAATAAATCAAAAGAAAAATTTTTTAAAGTAACAAAAGCAACAGAACCAAAACTGGTCAAGTGAAGCCAGAGCTTAGATACCAAAGTGCCAAGTAGGAAGGAGGGGAGAACAAGACTACGGAGCTTCAATTCAAACAAACAAACAAACAAACAAACAAACAAACAAGCCCAGAAGATCAAATTCTAGTCAACGTCTGTGTTTTTCAAGTCCATGTCCTCACGCCTCGGTGTAAACCCGGCGTATAGGGTTCAGAGCTCCGCCTTTTTCTTTTCCGTTCACCTTGTCCTAACTGCCTTGTTCAAGTCTATCAGCTGCCCAGACCATGGCCCTATATTTTTGTCTCCATTCACATTTTTCATTAATGAATATTCCCCACGTTCATTTACAAATCATGCATCGATTACCTAGATAGATCTTCATACTTTGTCCATTTGTGCACTAAAAGCTCCACTTTTGAAAATAAATTTAATTGTTACATTACAGACATCACATTTTGGCCTCATACTGAAAAGACAGTATTCTAATTTCAGTGGCTTTTGCAGATTTAAATGCACGTCACAGCACAATCCACTCTTTTCTGTGTAAAGTATGAGTCCAGATCAAATCACATTCTCCAATTACGCAATTACAAGGTCTTTAGTGATGTTACTGAATCTTTTCCCACTCATAACCCCTCTCCTCTGTTTTACTATCTCAGAAAATGTCAGAAATGGTAGGGTGAGAGTCAGAACATGAATGTGTGATTAAAGAACTGTCTTATGAGCAGGGTACCACCAGGCCTCGAAGGGAGAAGTTTGTCTGTGTTCACTTGTCCCAGAAACAGGGCAGCTGCTGTGCTCTGGGTACTGTTTTAGTAGACATAACAGTTCACAAGGATATAATCTTTGTCCTATAAATTCGTACTCCCTGGGAGAGAATCACTCAAGATAATAAGCAAACATGAAACTTACTGGACAATGAATGAAAAAAATTAGCAAAACAGAGCAGAAGTTTAGGATGGGGAGGATCAGCTTTAAGGTTTGTAGCTGAAGTAAGTTGGTGTGTTGTGTTCACCACCAAGAATGAGAGTGAAGCCTAGTAGGTAGCCCAGGAAAGGACATCTCAGGCACAGGGAACAGCAGATACAAGAACTTGCTATGTTTGGAACAAAGAGTCCACTGGAGTCAAGTGAGAAGGGAAAGTGCTCATGAGAAACAGTGTTAGGTCTGTGAAGGTTTGCAGAAGATTTAAGGATCTATGTATTACAACTGGAAACACAGAGACCCACTGAATTAAGACGAGCAAAGCAACTTGTGACACTACTTTGGAACATGAGTAGACTGCCAGGACACAGCAGGATACGATGTCACATTCGTAAGTGAATCCCAAGCATGGCACTGATGTCTCACGATATAGTGAAGAGGACACAGGCTTTGGAGCAAGGGAGTTTGTTTTTCTTCCATACAGTAGTCCCAGGTGCAGAGCTCAGAGTGGGACAGACTTGCTCTGGGTGCCTGTTACTGGCTTCACTCCTGCTGTAGTTCCTCCTTGCTACCTGCCTTCTCTCTCTTTTGGAACTTATAGGCCATTAAAAGCATTCTGTTCATAGTTTCTATTCATAGTTTCTATTCTGTGACCAGCCAGGTACAAAGTCAACCCACCCTGAGACCTGTCCATCCTACAGCTTCCTAAAGAGCAGTGAAGCCATCCCTTCATTGTTTGACAGGCAGATGGCAATCCTGACAGGCAGAGGGACATGAGGGTCACAGCAGATTGGCCTCCTTCCCAAGGCTGACCTTTCGAAGGTGTTGTCCTTCACTGTGTGACCACTGAGATTCCTCTTGGGTCCAGTATGTGCTGTGGCTCAACTGGGCACCCAGACCCTTCTTTATAAGTCATGAAGTGGGCTTTGGGACCCCAGCAGGACAGTGGGGAGACCTCTGTAACTGCCACCAAAGAGCAGGGATGGGATGATAGGGGACCTGTAGCTACACCCTGAGATGGATGGTGGGTGCTGCAAGGACCCCAGTCCTAGGAGTGAGTTCTGAGAGCAGGGTGGGAGCTGGGTCTGGAGACTGCTTCAGAGACTAACAGCAATGGGGGATGTGGGCATGGTGACAGGACCAGAGGAGGAGGAATTCTTGTCTGAGGAGGCTCAGGACAGATGCTGGTGCTCAGACAAACACATAAACCAGTGAGGAAATTGGATTTCCTAGGTAAGTGAATGGCTTATGAGAATAACCTTATACCACTGGCTATGAGTTTGCCCAGGCCTCTTGGTCCCTGCACACCTGGGCCAGTCAGTGTCCAGCATGCTGTGCGGAACAGCAGCACAAGACCAGAACTTCATCTGGATTCTGTTCCCCTTTAATTTGCTTTTAAGAACACTTTTTTTTTTTTCACCATTTAAAAGTGATGGGGGAGTGGTTTGCTGGAGAGATGGCTCAGGGGTTAAGAGTACTGGTTGCTCTTGCAGAGGACCTGGGTTTGAGAACTAGCATCCACATGGAGGCTAATAACAGTCGGTAACTCCAGTTCCAGGGGGATCATCACCCTCTTCTGACCTCTGCGGGCATTGTATACAGGTGCACTTACATGAATAAAATATTTTAAAAGGTGATTATAGGAATTGGAAAGATGACTCAGTGGTTAAGAATGCTTACTGATGTTTTGGAGGACCCCAGCTGGTTCTCAGCATCCTGGTCTGGAGGCCTCACAACTGCCTCTAACTTGGGTTCCAGAGGATCTTATGCCCTCCACTGACCTCACAGGGAATCTGCACTCAGGCGACATACCCACAGACTCAGACATACACACGTAATTTAAAAAAATAATTTTAAAATTACATTTAAATTATTTGTTATAGGAATGGTCACACACAGTGCCTGAACTCAGGTCATCAGGCTTGGTGGCAAGTGCCTGTACCACTGAGCTCTCTGGCCACCCCTGTAAAGTGGAATGGAGTGGTCGGGGGCTGCATGCTTTGTTTTCTCATTATTTCACACTAGGTTATTTGGGGGTGCTTTTTACTCTGAGTCTATTTTCCGTATTTTTCATGTGTCTTTTCACTTATCAGTTTGTTTATTTCTGAGGGGTTACTCAGCGCCAACTTGATCAGTCAACCATCTTTATAACACAATTTGTTGACAAGTCCTGGAGTTTCTGCAAGCGCTTCCTTAAGTTCAGTTACATCTGACAGAGTCGAACTCACAGCACTGTTCCCATTCCCCAAGCTCTGAACATCTTGTCCTGCCAGTTTTCTCCCAACTTCAGACAGACTCACTCACCAATATCTCTCAAAGCCTCCTGTGCAAAATGGGCAATTCCCATGGTTCCCATGCTGCTTCCTGTTGCTCCCCATTCATGTTTTTCTGTGAATTTTCACCGAGAGCACCCAGAGCACACACCACCAGCAGGCACTGATCTCAGGCCTGGGAGGGTGGGAGATGGATCTTGACAATCTGCACTTTGTCATCCTCTGTGCCCTGGTCACTGGTCACAGAGTACAGAGGGTGGCAGTGATTTTGCCTTGACTCTGATTCAGTGTTCTTGAATAAAAAGACTCATCCATTTCAAACATGAGCTTATTTTTTTTTTAAATAGTAACTGGATTTACATAAACAGAATCTAAATTCACAATGGGTCATTTTTAGTTACACGTGCTGTTTCTTAAGTGTACTGTCAGGTAAAAAACATGTGTAATGAATGCATAATTGCCCTTCTAGGTATCAAAAAGTATTAATCATGTTCACAAACCAAACCTTCCTGTATAGTGGAAAAAATGTTAACGGATGCTATACTCTCAGAATATTTTCAATATGTATTTCTCTATTGAAAACTTGCAGGAATGACTTATTAATGGACGTAATCTGGACTAATGATTTTTAAATGAACCTCAACAAAACCATGTGCTTTTGGGTTTGATGACTGGGGCATCTCCTTGTTAATCTCAGTTTGGTACTCCTTCCAAAAAGATAATGAATGAAATGTGGGTATACTTGAGATTTAACATAACAAAAGTTTGTAAGCAGCATACACACTCATCTCCATTGTACACTAAGGAGATTGGGAAGGACTCATGACCCTAGATGAATGTGAACTAGGGATAAAAAGACTGAATGATCTACTGAGATAAAGGTGGTGCTGAACTTGAACTTGTATTTCTCCAGTGAAGCTGGAGAAACCATTTTGAATAAACTATGGATGTGGCCTTACCAGGGACCCAGTGGAAGAAACAGGGTTCCAGAGATGGTTTGTTTCATCAGCACAGGATGAGGACACACATTGAGGGGACAAAGAGATCCATCTGCACAGTTTTGGGAGACAGACATTCTAATAGATAGCTAGGGGGACTGTTGTCTTCTGAGTTCGGGTCCACTCTTATTTATGGCCCCCAAACCCTTCTTTATTTTACAGATATCATATTGAAAGGGACGAACTGGACTCTTTTAACCTAGGGCTTCATGCATGCTAGGCAACTGCTCTAATAACTGAGCTATACCTTCAGTCGTGGACTCTAATTTAAGTTGGGTTAGGTACTCTTTGACCTGCAGGTGACTTATGAACACTAGATTGAAGATTCCATGGTTTGGAAAGACAAGGAACCAAAGTTAAAAAGAGCGAAGGACTGTTTCAAGCTATACAGTTCCAGGCTGAGCAGCAGGAGCAGTACTGCCTCTTACAGTCTGTTTTGAAATAAATGATTTAGTGGTCAGAACTTTGCTGACAGATTAGAAAATCTGAATGCCTCTACCCATCAATTTTACTACCCTGAAGTATTTTTAGGAAACGATAAGAGATTTATAATAAAAAGCTTTTCCCAGCACATCTAAAACAGGAGTGCATTAATAAGGAATATATTAATAATACTAATAAGAATCCATGAAGACGCGGGTGAGGGGCAGAGCTCTGGCCTCATATGCAAGAGGCTGAACTGAAAAAATAATTCAAGTTGACCACTGTTTGATGTAGTGGGTGATAACAGCTAACATATATTAAATACATGTTATTTCATGTCTACAATTACATGGCTAGTATTTTGCCTGGTGCTCTCTACATTCCAAAAGGACTTTCTCCTTTCCACAGGATGCCGCATTACACCTGTGCATATAGCTGTTCAGAAGAGGAGTTGTTCCTGGTGGAGAGGAAATGTAAGACTAACAATAGAGACAACAGTGACACCACCACTCTAATGAAGGTAGGTGGCAGCATGGCAGCATGTGGTCTCAGCATGAGCGGACCTGATTTAAATTCTGAGAAGACAGAGAACATTCATCTCATTTAAATACAACTAACTGCTCAAACTTGTGGAATATTTCTCTCGAGTTTCCTGACCTATTTTATTTTGGTACACTGTCCACAGACCTCCTGATGCCAACACAAGGATCATGTGGACTGTCCTTCAGTTATAGTCCCCAGGAATACTTTCACAAACATCTCTCTCAAGCTGTGTCTCATCAATCAATCACCTAGGTGTCTGTTGATCTGACCAAGTTGAAAACCAAAATTAGCCATCACAATCTACTATTCATTCCTGGGACAAAATACTCCAGAGTAATAAATTAAATGAGGAAAAATTACCTTGGCTTATGGTTTCCACCCAAGGGTAGTTATATTTTTTACTCTGAGCCTCAATTGAGGCAGAATATACCAGTATTGGAAACATAGGCTGAAGAAGGTTTCCCACCCAACTGCTCCAGAGTGGATGCAAAATATGGATTTATCTGTGATTATGTCATCTCAGACACTGGAAACAAACATTACTTTCCAGAGCATATTATGAAACACATTTTGGGCAGTCAGAACGCCTGGTTTTGAATTCTGGCTCCACCAAAGACACCTGTACACACTTGGGCAATCGTCATGGCCTTCCTTTGCCTGTCTCTTCATTTATAAAACATACACTGTGTTACCTACCTCAGAATTGTTGCGAGGGCAAAAGAGAGTTTAACACATGTGCAGTACTTAGAATAATGCATAGGGATTATATGAGGTCCAGAGAAGGCCAACTCCTATGGTCATTATAAAATGGGTTCCCTTATATGGGGACCTAATTAAATTTTTCCAGTGGGTTTTAGTGACTGTAAAAATGTATTGTTTTATTGAAAATGACAATTACAAATAATCTGGTGTACTCTTTCTATGAGTAGTGCAAGTAAATGTGCTTTCTGGTGGCTCTAGGTGTCTGAGAGTTTGATCGTAGTATCTATGTCTTTTAACTCCTTTTAACTCCTTCTGTTTATAATTGAATACTGCTTATACTTGGTATTTTTTGTATTTTCGATACAGGAGCTCCCTGTAGCCCCAGCTGGCCTGGAACTTGCTATGTAGACCAGGATGGTCTTGAACTCACAGAGATCCACCTGCCTCTGCCTCCTGAGTGCTGGGACTAAAGGCGTGTGCCACCAGGCCCGGCTTGTATGTGGTATTTTAAGTGAACTGTAAACTTTGTGGAAAGGAGAAAAATCCAAGCAAAAAGATTATATACGAAAAGGTTTGGCTATGTTTGTTCCTGCTCTTTTCACAATGGCTAAGAGATGAAAGCAACCTAAGTGTCCCTCAACTGACAAGTGGTTAACAAAAATGTGGTATATTTACACAATGGAGTTCTATTCAGCAGTAAAGAAAGATAAAATAATGAAATTTGCAGGTAAATGGATGGATCTGGAAACTGTTATACTAAGTGAAGTAACACAGACTCAGAAAAACAAATGACATATGTTCTCCCTCATATGTGGCTCCTACCACCAAATCCTTTAAAATTCCAGGTCCTTTTAATAAGAAGATGCTGTACATCAGTCCCTTCTGCATCACAACTTTGGCTGAGTCTGATCGCTAAACATAGTCACAATTGGCTTGCTGACGGTTGTGCTCATTCATTAAAGGAGTGCCAAGCAGAGTCACTGGACCCTCACCTGAGTATCCAGCCACTCTTCCCACCCAACTAGTCCAGCCTTGGAAGACAAAAGAAAAATGAGGAAGAATGCAGTAGAGGGATGCTTTTGGAAGCCCTTGTCAAGAAACTCCAATGGAATCTCATATGAACATTTGAAAATTACCCTCTTCTGACTTTTTTCTAGTTCCCTGTCTAGAACTTGTAATGCTAATTACTCTTGCCTTTACTTCTCCTTCACATCTATTCATGAGTCAAGGACTTTCTTTTTCCCTTAGAGACAAGAGTTATGCAATTTGGGAGTTTTTTAGATAGGCCCACTGAAGGGGTGCTCCAATCGCCTCACCCTGCATCCCTGTTCAGCATGGAAGAAGCCAGAGCAGTCAGCATCCCTATTCCTTATTGGCAATTTGGGTAACCTCTTCAGAGGATGGTGTGATAAAAATAGGAGGTAGGAATTGGCTAGGTAGTTAGGATAAAGAGACCACAAAGAAATGTAGCCAGTTTTTTGACTAAAAGTCAAAATGTCCTTGGGCCTGTTAGCAACATACTCTGTTCCAAAGGCCGAAAAAGTCAAAAGTATTTGGGAGCTTGTATCTAATCTTCAAAAGATTTTAGGGTTACCCCTTCAGAGGGGGGAATGTTGGAGGGGAGGGAGTGGGCATGGATTTGATCAAAACACCTTATATACATGTGTGAAATTCTCAATAATGTTTTTGTAAAAATTAAAAAACAAAAAAAACCCCAAAAAGTTTTGGATAATTTTTGCATTTTAAATATTTAATATTTGCCTGAAAAATTGTTTTCCTTTTTTTTTTTCTTTTTTTGTAGTCCCAGAAAGGGAGTGTCCAAGGAAAAGTATAAGGTACTATATAAAATAATCAGCAGTCATATTTTCCTGGGGCTGGGTAGATGGTTCAGTGTGTAAAACGCTTGCTGTACAAGCATAAGTTGTATCTCCAGCAGCCACATGAAAGCCAGATGCAGTGGTTCACACCTGTGATCTCAGTGCTGGAGAGGCAGAGATAGAAGATGCTGGGGCTCCCTGGCAAGCCAGGTCAACTAAAACTGTGAGCTCCAGGCTCAGTGAGAGAGTTTGTCTGAAGAATTAAGGTGGAGAGTGATAGAGGAAAACACCCAAAGTTGACTTCTGGGTTCTACACATAGGTGTAGGTGTGTGCACCTGTACACACACACACACACACACACACACACACACACACAC
>NW_008353342.1:5180876-5181167 GCF_000622305.1 Nannospalax galili
ACTAAAAAAGTAATTACAAGGGCCAAAATTATACCTTGTAAAAAAAATAAATTAAAAATACTTTATACAGTAGCTGGAGAGATGGCTCAGCAGTTAAGAACACTGGATGTTCTTGCAGAAGACCCAGGTTCAAATCCCAGCACCCGCATGGCAGCTAATAACTGTCCATAACTCCAGTTCCAGGGGATCTGACAGCCTCTTCTGACCTCTGTGGGCATTGCATGACATAGGTGCACCTAACTACATGCAAGCAATACACACATACACATAAAATAAAAATAATAAATAAAA
>NW_008353342.1:5181301-5183490 GCF_000622305.1 Nannospalax galili
GAAAATGGAGATTTATTTGTTGTGGAAAGATATTTACTTTGGAAAAATTATTAAGAAAGGGAGGGTAGCCATTGATTAAAAGGAATCTTTTTGAAAAAGTCAATCTTTTCATACGTATTTGTGCTTCTGCTTATGTGAAGATGTTTTCTAACCATTTCTGCCATCTTGAATACTCACAAATATTGAGGAGCGATTGTAGAACAATATTTTTTATTTTATATGTCATAGAACAAGAGCATGTTGCAGATGATGTTACTGATGTCTCTTGGTCATCTGACTCAGACTTATAGGAGCATGAGTTGCCTCATCCTGACAATATTTTGCTTCTAATTTATGGGGAGCGCGCTGGGCTCTCGGGGTCCCTGCGCGCACTCCCGGAACGGCAGGGCAGGTCCGCGGGCTTCTCCGCCATGCGCCTGGAGGATGGCGGGTCTGGCTCTTGCGGGTTGCTGGTTCTCCGCTGCTTCCCTGCGTCTTCCGTGGCTCTCTGCTGCTGGAGTGTTGTCCAGCCGTGTTTCCGCCCTTATTTCACCCGTGTACTTTCCTCAATATGCGAGTTCCACCGGCCGCTGGACCATGCGGGAAAGTACTGGCAGCTGAAGCTGGGATCTGTGAGTCGGTGTCGGAGGAATGCTGCCCCCCCAGGGAGACTAGATTGCAGGCAGGAGACACAGACTCAGCTCAGTCAAATTCAGTGGTACAGCTCTTTATTCCAAGTCTCAGTGACCCAGTTCCTGCTCTAGCTCCAGCTCCGCTTCCAGCTCCAAATTATTGAGAGAAGACTAGGATATTTTTATACTGTAGGGGCAGTGGTAAAAGCTTTTAGCTGATAGGCATTTTGCGAGATACCCTATTTACATATGGAAGTGGGCTCCTGCCATGCTGCCAGACAACCTGAAAAATCACATAGGAAAGCATGGCATTCCCAGAGCCAGAGGCCATGTTTATGTGGCTGCTACTTCACAAAGGAGTCAGGAAACTAGGAAAGACACACTGCTGTTAAAAGGAGTCTTCTGCATATGAAACCGAGCTCGTCAGCTTTCCGGACATGGAGAGACTGCTACTTTATACAGCAGGGGTCCCCAACACTAATTGAGTAAGTTAGAGTGGAGTGTAGGTGTCAGACAATAACATAAGCATATGAATGCATGCTGCAGTGTATACACACAGTGCTCAGCACTGCACCACAGGACACTGATGGACTAGCATCCATGACTCTAACATGCCTAATGTTACACAGAATAAGAATAGATGTGCCTCAGACGGGGACTGTGATGGTCTGCACTGTGCTTTTCTGTGAGTGCAATCCTCTTCCAGTCTTTTCAGGAATTCTGCTTCCCTCCCAGCCTCTGTCTAGACATTAATGGGTCAGGCTATCTTTGTATGCACCTGCAGCACCTCAGAAGAGTCAGGCTACCCTTGTATGAACCTGCAGGACCTCAACTGTGTCAGGCCACCTTTGTATGCACCTGCAGCACCTCAGGGGGCCAGGCTACCTTTGTATGCACCTGCAGCA
Source organism: Nannospalax galili (assembly GCF_000622305.1). NCBI lineage: Eukaryota > Metazoa > Chordata > Mammalia > Rodentia > Spalacidae > Nannospalax > Nannospalax galili. The sequence continues at coordinate 5,182,818 of NW_008353342.1, forward strand.
CCTCAGCGGGGCCAGGCTACCTTTGTGTGCACCTGCAGCACCTCAGCGGGGCCAGGCTACCTTTGTATGCACCTGCAGCACCTCAGCGGGGCCAGGCTACCTTTGTATGCACCTGTAGCACCTCAGGGGGCCCGGCTACCTTTGTATGCACCTGCAGCACCTCAGCAGGGTCAGAACTATTTTTTCCTGCTACTCCACATCCTAAAATCTTAACTTACTTACTCTGCTGCCATAATTATGTATATTTTATTATTTTTAATTATTTTATGTGTATGAGTGTACTGACTACATGTAAGTGCACCCGTGTTGTGCAGTGCCTGCGGAGATCAGGAGATGGCATTGGATTTCCCTGGAACTGAAGTTACCAATGGCTGATTATCATTGATATGAGTATTAAACATATGTTTAATATGATGATCAGGAAAGTTAACATATACATCACTTATGGAGTCCCTCATGCTCCCTTAGATTTCCTTATTAAGAAACTGCCCATCAGTTTTCCAAGGCATTTGTGTCATTTTCCATTCCCACTAGTAGTGTACAAGAGATGCTATTCCTCTCCATCATCACAAACAGGTATTGTCAGTTTTGTTAAAAAAAATCCTCCATTCTACTGCATCTGTGTTTTGCTGGTAAGTATGTTTCTGATGGGGGGTCATGCTAATGAGGAATA
>NW_008353342.1:5184433-5194331 GCF_000622305.1 Nannospalax galili
TTTTTCTTAGGAATCTAAGGGTTTTTTTTTTTTAAGCTCAAGGACTGTTTATATTAGAGTTTGAAAGAAAGCTGCAGGTGAAGGTGTGGGCGTGAGAAAGCCTTGTCTGGTGGTAGTGGTGGTGGTTTGTTTGGGGTTTTTTCGAAACGGGGTCTCCCGGTAGCCCCAGCTGGCCTGGAACTTGACCAGGCTGGCCTCAGTCTCACAGAGATCCTTCTGCCTCGCCTTCCCGAGTGCTGGGATTAAAGGTATGCACCACCATGCCTGGCTTCCAATCTGCCTTTTTAAAAAAATTTATTTATTATTTTTATTTTATGTGTATGAGTGTATTGCCTGCATGTATGTGAGCGCAGCTGTGTAGTGCAATGCCGCTGAGGTCAGAAGGGGGCTTCGGATTCCCCTGGAACTGGAGTTAAGGATGGTTCATAGCTGCCATGTGGGTGATGGGAATTGAACCCAGGTCCTCTGCAAGAGCAGTCAGTGCTCTTAACTGCTGAGCCATCTCTCCAGACCTCCAATTTGTCTTTTAATGGAAGACTAAATTTTTTAATATCACACAATTATTGATAAACAGCTGACCAATGAACAATTTTGAGGGCCACTGTGCCAGACCCCTGTACAGCTGAAAAACAGTGTTTTTACCCTCCATAAACTTAGCAAATAACAATCTACTGTTAATTAGAATTCTTCCTGATAACACAAACAGTCAACTAAAACATTTTATGTATCATGTGTATGAAAAAGGATGCGAAGTGTGAGCACTTTTGCTATGGTAGGGAATTTTTAGAAAGATAAGCTGCTCACACAGGTCTAAGTTGCATCTTAAGCCTTTTCAGTGGCTTCGCGGAACACTTAGCTCACCACTGCAGCAACAGGAGGTGGCAGGAGGTTTCCATGGGGCTGCTGCTGAGGGTGAGGGTCTTCAAGCTTGCTAGTATGTTGACTTCCAATATTTGTTTCTATTGACGTCCAACGTCCATTCTGCTTGCTTGTATGAATTTTTAGCAACCCCACTCTTTAAAACAGACTTATGCATGGGAAAGGATAGTAAATAATACAAGATGTCATGTACATTTGTTTTACTCATTCAGGAAAACCCATTTCTTAATTTTTGAAATTTCTAGGCTATGTGTTCATTGGAAGTTTTGTTCAAATCATCTCAAAAAAAATTTGCATTTACAAGTGGACTTGTAAGTTTCAAGCCTGATTAACTAGTTAGGTTTTTCTGTCATGATCTTTTGATTTTTATCAGTTTATATTGTTTGTAGAAGTGCATTTTTATTTTTATTTTATTGTCTTTGTGTTTAATGATCAACCCAGTCTACAAGTAGAAAAGCACTATAAATAGCTTTTCAGTTTTTAAAATAATTGCGTGTGTGTGTGTGTGTGTGTGTGTGTGTGTGTGTGTGTGTACGTGAGTATAGGAAGCCACAGTAACGAAAAGACTAAGAAACAAACCCAGGTCCTCTAGCAGGGCAGCACATGCTCTTAACCACTGAGCCACCTCGCTATCCTCATATAAATGGATTTTTAACACTCCTTAAATTCTAAGTGTGGCTTAACTCCAAACTTGACTTCATCCTGGTCATCCAAATAGTACATTGAAAACTTCTATTATGGCTGTCATTATTTTTCTGTTCTCAAGCACCTGTGAAGGGATATATGAAATTTAGCTCTGGAAGGAGAAAAGAAATGTCAGACCCTACTTCCTATTTTGGGGGCAGGGGGGAAGATTTTAAATACTGCTTTTTAGTTGTAGGATTTTGAGATCTCATGTTCAGTGGTAAGTCCACACTACAAAATAAAAATCCCCACACATTCACAAAGACTCTTGTTAAACTATATTCATAAATAAAACGGATTTAAGTAAAATAAAACTCCAAGCCATCTCTAACAGAGCTCAGTTTGTCTGGTCCCATGGGATGTTCTCTGCTGCCACAAGCTGGCAGAGGACTTCTGTCCTTGCCAATTAATTACCTGTGCCGGGCTTTGGCCCCTCTCAGGCAGAAGGTGCATGTGGTTGGTAACCGTAGCCTTGGCTGGGATAACCTGTGCCCCAAGTGGGGATAAGGGAGTCAAGCCTGGGCCATAGGAGTGTGGTGGCAAAGGCTAAGTTCTGGGCTGGCGGTTTGCTGGTGGTTTTGCTGGCGGTTTGAGACCTGTGTGGTCCCACTGAGTTTCCGTAGGGTTGGGGCACATAGCGGTGGACATTCTGCTCTGGGAAAACCAAAGGTCTGAGGCTTCAAGGGCTTAGAGACTAGTGGAGACCTGTTTGATCGGCTTGCTTTTTTCTTAATGTGTGTTGGCACACATTGCTCTGGCCTTACCCTGTGGCCCTTCCTGACATATACCTCTTGTCCCTGCTTCTCAAATGTGATTTCCCTGTTAGATCAGCACATGCCGCTCTGACTCTTCTGTTATACTCAAAATTACTGTGGGAAAATGCCTTTTGAGCATGCCATAGGATCCCTCTGCAAGTCTTTTTAGTAACGCTTTTGGTGCTACTTTTTCTGAATTTTATTTGGCGATACACTTAAGCTTGGTCCTTCTGGGTGCTGTCTATGATTCAGCAGGTAAGTGAGCACAGCCTTCATGCTGCCGTGTTCTTCCAGTTTTCCCTGCTGTCCTGTGAGTTGTGAATTTGTTGGGCTTGGCCTATAGGAAGGACACTCTTGCCACACTAAGAGAATGGGCACTTGACTCCTCCTCTAAATTTCCAGATGTTCAGCCCCTGCTCTAAGGCAGTGTTGTTGGTCACTGCAGTATCTTCAAAGGGCCTCTGCAGATTTCCTGGGTCTTCCCCACTGCTCTGTCCTCCTCAGTGATGTTCTGTGGTTCCGGATCCCCTGGGTGTCACTGTCTCTCAGCTCCATCACCTCAGCTCTGGGAGTCTGGTAAACTGCCTTTGCTCTTTGTGTGTCCTAGTCTGGATACTGCCCCATAGCAGAGATCTGGAAGCTGGGAAGGCTCACCCCTTGTGTTTCCAGAGATCACGGTCTTCATTACTAGAAGCCCAATGTCTTGAAGAGTGTTTAATGACTGCTTTGAGTTGTATTGTCTTCCGGGTGGAGGTAGGGGGCTGGATTGGGTTGGGAGGGTGGGATGGGGTGCCCCGTGGTTCTCTGGAAGCCTATTTCAACAGAACTTCAGCCTGTGCTAAGATGGCTTGAATGTCCTTCACTACCAATCATCTGTCCTTTCCAGTGTGACCTTCTCTACCTCAGGGACACCTTCCTGCATCAGTGTGGATAGAGGGACCTCACAATACCGTTTTATTAATGCATCTGCCTGAACTTAAAATGTTCATTTTTGTTGTTCATCATCATCAGAGTTTAAGCTAAACAAGATGGGGGCGGGGGTGGAAGGTGTTCATCTGCTTTATCTGCAGGACTGAGTGCAGTGTGTTCACACGGCAGGCTGAAGCACACATTTGCGCAGTTGTGACTTAGTGAATGTGAAGATATACACACACTACATACATGCATTTTTAAAAGCTATGTTTTCTTAATACAGATTCTGGAAGCGTTTTGAAAGCCCAGTTTGTGGCATACTCAAATGGAAGAGTAGTGCATCTTGAAGAAAATCACTGCAAACTACTTACAGGGATAAATTAAAATGTGAAATATAAACTTAGTAGCCATGAAAAGAGCTGTCAGAAAGAAAAGAAGAGAACTTACAGTCACAGCAGGAAAAAGCGAAGGCGTGGGGAAAAGATTTCTGCAACTTAATGCATGCTGTGCCAATTTTAAAGAAACAGCTCAAGTATGCTGTAGTACAGAGGCGTGGGGGTTCGGCATTGTTGACTTCCATGGTTCTGCAGGGGAAGCATGGTCTTTGGGGGTATGAAATTCTTAGAAATAATAAGACAATTTGTTAACCATGAATGTTTATAATAATGAATGGCACGATCTTCCAAATCACAACTTGATGACTGTGGAGGCGCCCATTAGATTTTCAAATGAGCAAACATAATTTTGTGATGGTTTTGCTTTAGAATTAATTCTGTAAAGAAAACTATTATTTAGTCATTTTTGTCCTTTGTGGGATTTTAGTGTGTGTTGATAGAATGTTATTATGTCGTTTTCTGTATCCATCCACAAATACTTCATCCATTGTTTGTACTTTATTGCATTCAACACGGCAACATGGAAAGGTACATCCAGGGAGTTATATCTTCTTTTTGTAAAAACTTTGCTTTTAAAATAATATATTTTAAGTTAGCTTACAAAGCAACAAGTTTCCATCTGTAATTTTCAGATATATTTCATTTTGATTGACGCCCCTCATCTCCTTGCTCTCCCCTTTGCTGTTCCCCTTCTACTCTATTCTCTTGTCTTACTTGCCCCTTCCCCAAAGCTTCTTTAATTCTAGTCACAGGGGACCCTTCCTATTTCCTGGTCTTTTTATTTACTCCCACTAGAATCCACATACTTAACAATTAGAGGCTAGGGTCTGCATGTGAGAGTACAGGATTTGTCTTTCTGGGCCCGGGATACCTTACTTAATACAGCGCTTCACTGTTCCATCCATTTTCCTGAATCTTTGTTTTTCTTTAGGGATGAATCAAATTCCATTGTTTATATGTATATTTTCCTTATCCATTCATCTGTTGATGGACATCTAGGCTGATTCCTGTTCATAGCCACTGTGAATAAAGCATAAGTGAACATAGATTTCAAGCATCATCTCTGTGGTAGTTTACAAAGTATGTTGGGTATATGCTCAGGAGTGGCATAGCTGGGTCATATGGTAAACCTATTTCTCGTTTGAGGAATCTTTAGGCTGATTTCGATAGTGGTTGCACTAGTTTACACTCGCAACAGTAGATGGATAAGGCTTCCTTTCCCCCCAGCATCCTCTCTAGCATTTGTTAGCATGTGTTTTCTTGATGGTGACCATTCTGACTGGTGTCAGATGGAATCTCAAAGTAGTCTGAACTTGTACTTCTCCAATGGCTAAGGGCTGCTGAACATACGTTATTGTCCATTTGTATTTATCTTTTAAAATCATTATTTTGTGTATGTGTGTGGATATGCATGTACTATGGTGTGTGGGGTCAGAGGACAACTTGCAGGGGTCAGTTCTATACCTTCAGTATGTGGGTTCTGGGGATCAAACTCAAATTGGTGGTAAGTGCCCTAACCTGCTGAAACTCTTACAAGACCCATCTGTATTTTCTTTTCTTTTCTTTTCTCTTTCTTTCTCTCTCTCTCTCTCTCTTTCTTTCTTTCTTCTTTCTTTCTTCCTTTTTTTCTTCTTTTTTTTTTTTGAAAGCTGTCTGTCCAGGTCATTGGCCCATTTTTTTTTGATTATCAGTTTTGTTTGTTTGATATTTTATTGTTTTGTTGTGTTTAATTTTTGCATATTTTTATTTATTCTAGATATTAATTCCTTGTTTGAAGTATAGCTAGCAATTTTTTTCATGTATTCATATTTGTCAATTTTGGGGGCTTCCTGTGTGTGCTACTGGTATTGTATTCAGAAATGTGTTGCCATACTGAAGTGTTTTCCCTATGTTATACTTTAGCAGTTTCAGCTTTTCTCATTTTAAATTAAGGTCTTTGATATAGTTTGAATTGACTTGTGTAGGGTGAGAGATAAGGATCTAATTTTATTCTTGTGCAGGTGGATATCCAGTTATGCCAGTGTTGTTTTTTGAAAAGGCTTTTATTAAGTGCATGTTTTTGACACCTTCATTAAAAATTAAGTGCCCATTGCTCTGTGGGGTCATTTCTGAGTCTTCTATTACTAGACTTTTTCCATTAGTCCACATGTCTGCTTTTGTGCCAATATCATGACATCTTTATCACTATGGCTCTATAGTATAGTTTGAAGTCAAAGCCTCTAGCTGTGTTCTTTCTACTTAAAGTTGTTTTGGATATCTGTGGTCTTTTGTGTTCCCATAAGAATTTTAGGATCTTTTTTTTCTAGTTCTGTGTAGGATGTTATTAGAATTTTGATTGCATTGACTCTATAGATTGCGTTCAGCAATGTAGCCATTTTCACATTAATTTGGCCTATTCAGGAACATGGAAAGACTTTCCATCATCTAGTGCCTTCTTCAATTTGTTTTTTCAGTGTCTAGAAGTTTTCACTGTAGAGATCTTTCACCTACTTGGTTAGGTTTATTTTTAGACTTTTTTGTTTTGGAGGGTTTTGTGAATGGCATGTTTCCTGATATTTTCTGATTTCTTTCTCAGTAAGTTTATTTTTGGCGCATATAAAAGCTACTGGGTTTTGTATATTGATTTTGTATCTTGCTAATTCATGGAAGCTGCTTATCAGATCCAGAGCTTTTTTGTGGAGTCCATGGGATCCTTTCAGTATAGAATCATGTCATCTGTAAGGGGGTTAGTTAACCCCTTCCTTCCTGGTTTTTCCTTATGTATCTTTCCCCCTTTGCATATCTCTAGCTAAGACTCTGAGTGCTGTGCTGAATAGGAGTGGAGGGAGTGAGAATCCTTATCTGCTGCCAGACTTTAGGGGGAAATGGGCTCCATTTTTCCTTATTTAGTATGACTTTGCTATAAGTTTGCCATATGTAGCCTTTAGTATATTGATATGTGAAAGACCATAATTTTAAGCAAGTTTTCATATTTCTATTTATTTTAAATGAATTCTTCAGTATAGAATTAAGTGTTTAAGGAATCTTAAAAAATGTATTTGATTGATATCTCAATCCAGGAAAATATATGAAACTTACATAGGTTTTTGTATATCGGCAGATTCAACCCAGGACCTCACACATGTTCAAGGTCAATCCAACCCTAGCTATTGTTCTACTGACAAAATGAAATAGAAAGTAAATTGGAAACTCATTACTGATTATCCAATATCTCTCCTTCTTACATAATCAAAGTCAATTCAAATTTGTATGCTGAAAATGATTGCTCTTTATTATTAAATCAGTTAGTATTCCCTGCTGTTCAACATTTAATTTTAAATTTGTTTATAAAATACATAATCAACAAAATAAGTTGAAAGTATCACAGAAAAAGAAATAAATGTGATAACATCCAGGTACAGAGGGATACTCTGTCCTAGCACTTGAGAGGCAGAGACTAGTCTGGGCTACAAATAGAAACCTGTCTAAAAGAAATGTATGAAACCCTATCACAAAAATGTGATTACAGATACTAAACGTCTTGGCCTACTGATGGATTATAGTTATGTACAGGTATGTGTTATATGAAAAACGTGGTTAAAATAACATCTCATGAAGAAACAGAAACAGTTTTACTGCTAGTAAATTCATAAATTAGTTTATAAGTTAGTAAACAGTAACGTTTTCAAAGTTACTTAATTTTAAATTCTCTGGTCCAATTGAGAAGTATTTACAAACAAGTTTTGTTTGTTTGTTTTTTTTTGAAAAAAAGGTAATTTTCACTGCTTCTCTGGGCCTGCAAGACCTGCAGGCCTATCTCAGGTCCCCAGGAGCACTGCCTCTGGGCCTGGCCCCGCCCTCACCCCCTCTGCTTCCGCTGGCCCTGCAGGACCCGCAGGCCCCTAGGCCCCTTTCCAACCCTCAGGCACCTATCTCAGGTCCCCAGGAGCACTGCCTCTGGGCCTGGCCCCGCCCTCACTCCCTCTGCTTCGCTGGCCCTGCAGGACCCGCAGGCCCCTAGGCCCCTTTCCAACCCTCAGGCCTCACTTTCCCAGGGTAAGTCGGTAGGGCACTCCATGCCTTGATTCCCCCAGCCTCACTCACCACCACCCTCCCACCCCTGTCCTATTCCTTGTCTTGGTGCCCCAGACACCTGGGGAACCACCAAGCTTCCTAATCCTTTGCATGCAGAGCAACTCAGTTCTTTCCCAGGTCCCCAGGGTCACTCACCTCCCTCTGCCTCCCTAGGTCTGCACAACCTATCAGCCTCTTTCCTGGACACCAGGGCTGAACTTTCCTCTTCCTGGTCCTTTGCATCTGGACCAACCCAGCTCCTCAGTGCAGTGCCCAGGAACCCTTGGGGCTGCCTCCCGCACCCATCTTCCTTTGCATCTGGGGGGGCACGGCCACCAGTTGCCCTAGACCAGCATCTTTCCTGGGCCCAGCTCCCAGGCAAATCCAACCCCCAAATTCCTGAGGCCAAAATCTATCCTGGAGGGATCCAGACCTTAGGAGAAAGCCTAAGAGCATCTGATCCTCATCTGACTTGGGCCTCTGTGGGAACTCCTGAAGACAAAAGCAATCTGGCCACTACCATATAAAATCAAAAGAGAGAACTAGAAGCTTAGAGGAACCAGCTCTTCATACCCAAAAAGTAAACCACAAAGACACATAAAGTTCACAAAAAGAAGCAGACCTAAACTTGAAGGTGTGAGTCTCACACAAGAATCAGAAACTCAAAAAGAAATTCACATGTCAAAATCACAGAGAAAAAATAATAACATGAAAAACCAAAATAACATATCCCCACCAAATACCAATAGTCCTCTAGAGGAGTACAATGAGAACCCCCTAGAGATAATGCAGGACATGGAACTCAAAAGAACACCAAATCAAAGAACTGAAAGAAGACAGGGATAAACTTCTGAATGAATTCAGAAAAGAGTTAGAAATATTGATGAATACTCAGGCTGAAATGAAGAAGGAAGTGAAACCCTCAGCAAGACAATTAGAAATGACAGGAGAATGCCTCACCAATAGGATGAATTAAATGGAAAACAGAGTATCAAGACTGGAAGATAAAGTGGAAGAACTAGACCACTCAAGAAAAGACCATGAAAAAATTTAAGAAATCACAAGAATGGAATAAGCAGGAATTGTGTGACACCATAAAAAAGACCAAACTTACGAATCATAGGCATACAGGAAGGAGAAGAATCCGATCTTCAACAGGGTTGTAGAAGAAAATTGCTCAAAATTAAAGAAAGACATGCCCATACAAATACAAGAAGCATATAGAACACCAAATAGACAGGACCAGAAAAGAAACTCTCCACGGCACATCATAGCAAAAACACTAAATGGTACAAAACAAAGAGACAATTCTGAAGCTGCAAAAGAGAAACAACAAGTCACATATAAAGGAAAACACATTAGGATTACAGCTGACTTTTCAGTGCAAACTATGAAAGCCAGAAGATCCTGGACCAAAGCAGTCCCAATTTTAAATGACCACAGATGCCAACCCAGATTATTACACCCAGCCAAAATGTCTACTATAGTCAAAGAAAAAGAAAAATCTTCCATGACATAAACAGGCTGAAGGAATTCATGTCCACAAAACCAGCCCTTCAGAGAATTCTTGAAGCAATACAAAGAGCTGAAGAAAGGAATGACTATACCCAAGGGGTTGCAAAAAGAAATTCAATGAAGATACGTATAACTGTGGAAAAGTACAGCTACATCACGAATGTAAATAGAAATAAAAATGACAGAACTCAATACTCATCTTTCATTAATAACTTTAAATATTACTGGACTGAACTCCCCAGTCAAAAGACACAGACTAGGTGAATGGATTAAGAAACAAAACCCATCTTTTTGTTCTCTGCAAGAAACCCATCTCACTTTCAAGGACAGACATTATCTTAAAGTGAAAGGATGGAAAAAGGATACCAAGCAAATGGTAGTAAGAAAAAAGCAAGCATAGCAATTCTAATATCTGACAAAATAGACTTTAAACTAAAACTAATCAGAAGAGACAAAGAGGGCAACTTCATTTTGATCAAAGGAACAATGAATCAAGAAGATATTACAATCATGAACATATATTCACCAAACTCTGGTGTGGAGAGCCACAGCCTCCGCCGCCATTACAAGATGGCGCCGGTATCCGGACCTTCTTAATAGTAAACATCCTGCTGCACCCATAAGGGATGTGCACAAGAGCCTGCTCTCCCTCGCCTCCTCCCGTGGCGTGATCTCCAGTAACCAATCCGCTTCTTATACGTCATA
>NW_008353342.1:5195775-5196095 GCF_000622305.1 Nannospalax galili
GACACCAAAAATTCCACCAGAAAACTCCTAGAAATTATTAACACGTTCAGCAAAGTGGCAGGTCACAAAATTAACCTACAAAAGTCTGTGGCCTTTCTTTATACCAATAACAAGCAATCAGAGAAAGAGCACATGGAAACACTCCCCTTCACAATAGCTGCAAAAAACAATATCTGGGAATAAACCTGACCAAAGACATTAAAAACCTCTACAATGAAAATTTTAAACCCTTAAAGAAAGAGACTGAGGAAGACATCAGAAGATGGAAGGACCTCCCATGCTCATGGATTGGAAGAATTAATATTGTGAAAATGACCATC
>NW_008353342.1:5196110-5196976 GCF_000622305.1 Nannospalax galili
CAATGCAATGCCAATCAAAATCCCCATGACATTTTTCACAGAACTGGAAAATACCATCCTAAGATTCATATGGAGGCACAAAAGACCTCGGATAGCCAAAATAACCCTGAGCACTAAGAGCAATGCCAGGGGAATTACTATATGAGATTTTAAGCTGCATTACAGAGCTATAGTCATAAAAACAACATGGTACTGGCACAAAAATAGACCTATAAATCAGTGGAACAAAATTGAAGACCCAAATATGAGCAAATACGATTTCAGCCACCTGTATTTGACAAAGGGGCCAGGAATATTCACTGGAGGAAAGATAGCATGTTCAGCAAATGGTGCTGGCAAAACTGGAACTCTACCTGTAGAAGTAACCCCTATCTTTCACCCTGCACAAAGGTCAATTCTAAATGGATCAAAGACCTCAATGTAAAGCCTGAAACTCTGAAAGTGTTAGAAGAAAACATTGGGAAAAACCTACAAGATATAGGTGTAGGGAAGGATTTTCTAAACCAGACATCAATTGCTCAGGAAACAGGGGTAAGAATTAACAAATGGGACGTCAGTAAACTAAAAAGCTTCTGTACATCAAAGGAGACAACCAGAGAAGCAATCAGAAAACTCAAAGAATTGGAGAAAATCTTTACCAGTGACACATACAACAGAGGTTTAATATCCAGAATATATAAGGAACTCAAAAAACAGAGAATCAAGACAAGAAGCAACCCAATTAAAAGATTGGCTAAGGAGTTGAACAGAGAGTTCTCAAAAGAAGAAGTAAAGACGGCTATGAAACATCTTAAAAGAAGTTCAACATCACTAATAATTAGGGAAATGCAAATTAAAACTATTTTAAGTTTTCATCTTACCCCACT
>NW_008353342.1:5197700-5199062 GCF_000622305.1 Nannospalax galili
GACCGTAGGAGAAGGGTATTAGTAAGGGAGAAAGGGGGGAAACGGGGGCACCTTAAGTGGGAAAACCATGATGGAGGGGTGAGACAATGCGAGAGAGAAACAATGCCTAGCTAGTTTTGAAAACCAGAGTTAACCATATTTCTCCTACAACCTACTGACAAATTATACATAGCAGATCAAGAAATATATGTCTGGGTAAGGTTTATCTGAGAACAATTGGTCTTTGCCCAAGATTTATCTACATGACACACAGTAATTAAACTACCAGACTGATGGAACTAACCTTCTTGGATGTTTAACAGACATACTTTGAGGCCTATACTAATTTGGTCAGAGGGACATAAAGGACAGTTTTTGCTCCTTGCCCTCCTAGGTTGACTAGTTCCAGGGGACTATGAGCATCTCTCAAAATGTCCTGTAATTGTGGTGGGTCACCTGTCATCTTGATCAAGGAGGCTGAGGAGACCCCACCAGATGGACTTGAACCAGTGTCCAGTCTACAAAGAGGAGGGTCAACACAGATGAATAACTTCCTCCATGCTTCCAAGCGAAGCTGACCATGATCAAGCAAGGCCTTTGACTTATCTTCACGTAAGTGGAACTGGTAAAAGAAAGGAGCCGGGGGTTCCTCCCAAGCCCATGTGACCCCTGAGGAACAGATCCTCAAATGACCTTAAGAGTAAAAATAAATCGGTTTATCAGGGCCAACTGTATGGACTTAAACATCCAAAAGGAAAGTATAACCAAAGATTAAAGGTGTCGATATAATTTCTTAAGAGTTCATATACATAGCTAAAGGCTATATAGCAAGCAACAATGCCAGATAGGAGATACCTTCTTTTGAGTTGTTGGCCAGGGTGGCCAAAGGGACTCCCAGATAGTAACCCAGCATAGTTACCCAGTATAGAACTGGGAAAATGAACAGCAGACCCTAATCTTATCTAAAGAAACATTGACAACTGATTGCTGCTAGAAGAGGAACAGCTGACCCTCCTAAAACAAAGGCCTCTAGATAGGCTAACTAGATTCAACAGAAGGGCAAGTAGTGGGGATTAGCTGGGGTGCCAACAACACAGCAGACAGTAGCAGGAATATCGGAGTATAAGGGCTCTTGAGGTGGGGGGAGGCTATGGAAGGGTGCCATCTGGGAAGTGGGTGTATTGTTGAATAAGATGGTTTGAAATGTTCTGTGTGATATATATACACACCCACACAAAATACAAATCAATGAATTTTTAAAAATGTATTATATTTGAGGAGGAAGCATGGAAATTTATGTCAGGTTATTTAGTAGAAGTGATAAACATTGTCATTGAAATCTACCCGATGACTTTATAAACATACACAAGGTGCCAATGATCC
>NW_008353342.1:5199332-5201179 GCF_000622305.1 Nannospalax galili
TATTAAACATCAAAAAAGATTAAATAATAATAATAGTAATAATAATTAGGAGATATGAAAAACATTACCATTGACATCTACCTGATGACTTTATATTCATGCTCAGATGCCAAGGAGCTCAGAAAGTAACTGACTGTCCCTAGTAGTAATCATATATATAGAGATTGGAAACGCATGTACAAGCATCTTATTGTCAATTGCATTGAAAATGAATTTTTCTGTATGAAACTGTGTATTTTAATAGTGAAATGGAGATCTTTTTCAAAGGTTAAAACCTCATTCAATTTTATGTCTCATAGGGTTTATACTGAGTACAACATAGTATAACTGTAATAATTCAACTGTAAACCTAAATATTTATAGCCACTTTTGAAAAAGATGCATCTTAGCTCAGAAAATTGTTATTGAATATGTCAATGCTGTTGTAATGAAATGCTTCTTCTAAGTATGTGGTTACTAAATAAATAATTAACTGGGGGGAAAAAAGGTAATTTTCAACTTGTCATTTTACTAGGGAATTTCAAAGGTCCGTTTCCAAATCCAGGATTATTAAGAGAAGCTTACCAATTGTTCCCTTCCAAGCACAAGCCTTCTGGTAAAAATCAAAGTGAGAAATTAAGAGGAACATTTTGCTGTATAATAATCGAGATGCGAATAACCAGATAGTTTCAATAAAAGCATATTTAGTTGCAGTTTTTCCTTAGACAAGGAGAGAAGAGTATAGGAATGCACAGGCTGCCCTGTGAAAAGACTCCAGGAAACTCAAGAGCTGGGAGAGGGCTAAGTCCTGACGGGCTTCAATCTGAAAACTGTTTAAGACAGAAGTTAAGAGAAAAACTTGGAATGAGGTAAATTAATCTCTGATAAAACTGTATATTTCAAGCTCTACTTCATCAGTATTAAATGTAATCTTCCCTTAATTTAACACATATAGTCCATGACAGGGATATAATCTGAGAAATGTGTTTAGGGATTTCCTCATCGTGAGTGGGCAGAAGTACTGTCAGTAGTTGTTGAGTGACTTTCTGTCAAGCTGTGGACCAGATGGGCCGTGATGACAGACCAAAGGAACAGTGCTGCCCAAGCTAGCAGCAAGCAACCATTATTGGCGTCACTTACAGGAACACTGGAGGCTGGGCAGCTGTATCGCTGGAAAGTCCACTCCAGAAGAGTCACACACAAGAGAGCACATCACCGGGGCTCCCGGCATGAATGGTGGCAAAGCCTCTTTTCTTCCAGCTATTGCTTGCTTCTAATCTAACAGCATAGAGGGACCGTATGAGCATCCAGAACCCTGTATACTTCATGAGCTTCCCTAGTCTTGTGATCCCCATCCTCCCCAGGAAGGAATATTCAAATCCAGAGAAAACAGCTACGCAACACCAGTGTAATTGGTTAAATTGCAAGAAGCACTAGGGATACATCATGGGCCTCATTTCTCATTTATTGCCACTTTCAATGATGTGAGAAAGGATTCCATGTATCCCATTCAGAAGATCTCTCTTGTGGCATATCAGAATATCAAACATAATCATAATACTAATGGCAAGTGTTATATGTAGCTTGTAGTATGCCTTGTACTTTTCTAAGTGAGGTATGTGTATCCCTTAATATAATATTCCCAACAGTCCAGTGAGGTAGATTTTATCAATGGCTCCATTTCATAGGGGAAGAAACAAAGACACAAAAAGTTAACTTGCTCAGGATCTCACCGCTAGTAGAGCTGGGGCAGAGACCCAAGGTTTCTGGCATCTGTGCAGATTCTGTCTCTAAAAAAAAAAAATCACACGAGACAGTCATCACTGGTACAGCTCCATCATATATATGCTTAGAAGTTATATATATAT
>NW_008353342.1:5201434-5202354 GCF_000622305.1 Nannospalax galili
ATATATATATGCTCATTACCTTGAGGAATTTCCTCTCTCTCCCCTTTTTACCTGAGTACCTGATAAGTATCAGGTATGTGAGTACCTGATAAGATAGCATTCAAAAATAATTTAAAAATAATGATGTGTTTCAACACTAGTGTTGGGGCCATGAATATTCTGGAAACGGTCAGACAGTGTTATAACAGCTTCATTAGCTCTTCTGGAACAGCACAAAGCAACCATAAACAGCATGGAGAGGAAGGGGTCTGTATGTGTCAATAGCATTTCAGAACAGAAATAGGAGATGGGCAAGCTTGTACTGGTTTAAATGTAACTTTTTCCTCTTCTTTGTTTCAGTTGCAGACAGTGCTAGAAGTGCTAAAACCTTCAGAGAGACTGCACCATAGAATACTAAGGTGCAGCAAAGCAGCACACAGTTGGAGTGCTTATAAAGCAAATAACCAGATAAGGGCACAAACTGTGTCAATCCTAATCATAAGTGCATGTGTGTAAATCAGTGTGAATCGTCTGCTCCAGTCACTCCACTTGCATTACATAATTGCATGAAGTTGGAAATTAATTCAGTGGCAGAATGGATGTTTGCCTGTGTAAGATACTGGTTTCAATCCCTAAGCATCACAGAACTCAAAAGAAATGTACAGTTACTCACATGATCCCTGAAGGTCACAGCTCCCCATACAATGCAGCTAGAGAAATGATATAGCTACTGTTAGGGTTCCAAATAGCAGCTCCCCCCCCCTCCCCAACAGGGACCTACAAACTCTGCTGAGAAGCAGCCTGCCTTTCCTCTGACCTCCAAAGATAAGATAAGCAGAGTTCCTCTTATCTTAAGAGGAAAAAGAAAACACTTCCACACCCTAATCCTACCTGCTTCCCCCTCCCTGATTCCACACCCTAAAGCCCCCATATGTAAAGTC
>NW_008353342.1:5202544-5206799 GCF_000622305.1 Nannospalax galili
CTCTCCCTGATTTCTCCTCCAAACATTCCCCCCTTCCACACCCTAAAGCCCCCATATATAAAGTCCCAGCTCACAACCTGTGGGCTGACACCCTTCCCTTTCCCCTTCCCCTTCCCTTCCCTTCCCTTCCCTGACATCTTTCCCTCTGCCAACATCTTTCCCTTCCCCAAGGGAAAGGTGCCCCATGCGAAATAAATCTGCATCCCGCTGAGAACTCCATCTGTGCCTCGGTGCCTTCCTCCATCCACCCGCTCGCTCCCGCCCATTCTCTACCTATCAGCTACCAAATTACTTCTTTTTCAATTTTTAAAAATTTATGAAATCAGCCGGGCATGGTGGCACATGCCTTTAATCCCAGCACTCAGGAGGCTGAGGCAGGTGGATCTCTGTGAGTTCAAGACCAGCCTGGTCTACATAGTGAATTCCAGGCCAGCTGGGGCTACAGGGAGACCCTGTCTCAAAAAGACCAAAACAAACAAACAAAAAAGATTTATGAAATCATGTTTTTTATGATTGCTGAGAAATTTTGTGGTATTTTAAAAAATTATTGGTGAGAATAATTCTTTCAAAAATATTCTTTAGGGCTCTCCCAGACGCCCCACTTCTTCCTGATCCTTTGTACCCAGACCAACCCAATTCCTCAGTCTAGTCTGCTAGAGCCCTCAAAGCCTGTTCCATTCCCCACCTTACCTTTGCATAGCTGAGACCAGCCTTCATCCCTGGCCAGCCCAAGCCCCAACTTCCTGAGGCCAGCATTTTTTCTGGTAAGTTCAACTACACCCACTACTACGCCTTGATTCCCACATCCTCCTTCACCCTCCCAGCTCCACCACCCTGTCTCTCCTCCTAGCATGGGTACTGGCCCACTACTTTTCTTGGCACCCCAGACCTCTGGACTACCCTTTTGGCCCAGACTCCCCACTGCTTCCTGATTCTTTGGGGCCAGACCAACCCAATTTCTCAGTCTAGTCCCCTGGAGCCTTCAAAGCCTGTTCCCTCCACTACCTTGCCTTTGCATACCTGAGACCAGCCTTCATTCCTAGCTGTCCCACCCTCAACTTGGATTCCTGAGACCAGCCTCCTTCCCTGACTGCCTCAGAGTCCTATCTCTACCTAGCAATCTTCTCAAATTGTACTGTGCCTGCTGACTAGAGGAATCCAGACCTTAGGAGAAAGCCTAAGAGCATCGGATCCTCATCTGACTTGGGCCTCTATGGGAACTCCTGAGCAGCAGGATGAAAGCCCTCTGACCCCTCCAGTATAAAACCAAAAGAGAGAAACTGAAGCCTAGACCAACCAGCTTTTCCTGCCCAACAAGTAAACCACAAAGGCACATAAAGTTTACAAACAGAAGCAGACCTAAACTCAACAAAGGAAGGCTTGAGTCTCATATAAGAACCAGAAACTGCAAAAGAAATCCACATGTCAAAGTCACAGCAAAAAGATAATAACATGAAAAACCCAAATAATATATCCCTACCAAGTACCAACAGTCCTGTAGAGGAGTACAATGAGAACCCCCTAGAGATAACACAGGACATGGAATTCAAAAGAACAATTAAAAACATGGTAAGAGAATTTAGTGAAAATAAAGAACACACAAACAAATCAAAGAACTGAAGGAAGATAGGGATAAACTTTAAGGATGCCACCGAAGTCCTCCTTGGTGAGCCAATGAGTTTTATCAGGGTTAGTTATAGGAGTATGGTTGAGAGGTGACTTACAGGAGCAGAAATGACTCAGAGACTGCTGTGTCACCAAAAGCCCACCCCAGTATGAGTGATAGATCACAAAACCTGGAAACCTGGAGCACACTGCACAACTGGAAAGTTGGTCTCTGCCTCTTCTAGGCAGCTCAGCTTGTCTGAGTCCCTCAGCAGTCCCAACTGCATGTGTATACTTGGGAAGGGAGGGGGCTAGTAAATCTGTTCAGTGTCAGGAACTTCCTGAAGCCTTTGAGTTGTTTACTTCCTAAGGTTAAGAAGCTTCCCTGCAGGATCAACTGTTTCAACCCCCTTTAGAACATGCTGTGTCTTAAGGAGCTTCCCTTTAAGATGGAAGATTTCCTCTTGGAGGAAACTGCCATACAATACTGTATAAATTCACCAGAGACATTTCATTATGACAGCCAGATAGATGTAAGTATCCACACTGTACTTAGAAATAGTGACTCACAGGCCTAGGTACTTGGAAGGCCTTCAAGTTCAAGGCAACACAAGATCAACACAATTGACCTTTCAAATCTTCTATTGGGGAAGGCTTTCATGATCCCTGCTTTGCACATGCTAGAAACCCAGGACATAGGGCAATGTATCTCAAACTCCAGAGACTGGGCAACTTACCCAAGGCTGTGACGAATCTCCGTGATTTCAAAACAGACCCAGCATGACACAAGAAAAAGGGTGTAGGCCTTTCCCAGGTCAGCCTAACACTGAGATCATGTTTATTTGTTCCCATTGTAGGGCTTTGCCTTCTGAAGCATCTTTTATTCACTTTGAACTTATGTAGAATTTTCTTGGCTCAAGTTGTAACCAAATGAAGTGGGCTTGTATCTTACACGGTCAAAACATGGAAGAGTAGGGAAAAATGACCCACAGCAGGTAAGGACATCACAGGACTGCTGGTACCTGGCTGGCTTTGAGACACAGGGATGCTGAGTGGCTCCTATCCCTTCCATCTGGGGTCTGCAGACTTGCGTTTCTGGCAGGTCATGGGAAGCTCAGGGCATTTCTTCTCTCCTGTTTGCTGATTGTGCTTTCTTTCCTTGCTTCTGTCTGAAGTTTCATGAGAACCAAATTTCCTCAGCGGCTCCTGGGAAATACTGAGGCCGCGATTGTAGTAGGGTTTCCAGAGAACGGGCAGGCCATGAACCACCTGGAGCAGGACCTCTCAAACCATTCATAAGAGTGCCAACTTGCACAGGTTCCTGCAGATACCACGTCATCAGCAGAGAGTTTGTGTTCCTAGTCTCAGTGGTTAAAGTCAACACCTTTTTGGTTTAGTCCCCAACAAGTGAAGTCTCACAGACAGCATCACATCATAGTTATAGCACACTGGGATGCTCAGTCCCCCCAAATGCTTTAAAATAGCTGCCCTGGGGCTGGAGAGATGGCTTAACAGTTAAGAACACTGACTGTTCTTGCAGAAAACCCAGGTTCGAATCCAAGCACCCACATGGCAGCTAGCAACAGTCCATAACTCCAGTTCCAGGGGATCTGACAGTCTCTTCTGTCCTCCGTGGGCATTGCATGACATGAGTGCAATTACCTACATGGAGGCAATGAATGCATACACATAAAATAAAAATAATAAAATATTTTTTAAAAAATCAGAAAGAACACGAATAAATGACTTAACATTGTAACTCAAGACACTTGAAAAGCAACAAAAAATGAAACCCAAACCCAGCAGACAAGAAGAAATAGCAAACATCAGAGCAGAAATTAATGAAATAGATCAACAAAGAAAACAACACAAAGCATCAATGAATCCAAGATCTTCATCTTTGAAAAGATAAACCAGATTGACAGACCCTTAGCCCAGTTAACCAAAAGAAGGAAAGAACACCTCCAAATCACCAAAATCAGAGATGAAAGGGGAAACATCACAACAGACACCAAAAAGATCCAGAACATTATAAGGGAATACTTTAAAAACCTATAGGCTACTAAATTTGAAAACCTAAAAGAAATGAACAGGTGTCTAAAAGCATGGGAATCACCAAAACTAAACCAAGAAGAGACCAACAGCTTAAACAGACCCATGGCACATAAGGAAATTGAAACAGTAAAAGTACAAAACCTCCTGACTAAAAAAAAGCCCAGGACCAGATGGATTTACAGCAGAATTCTACCACACATTTAAAAAAGATCTATATCCAATACTACTTAATTTATTCAAAAAGATAGAAAGGGAGGGAGAACTTCCAAAATTCCTTCTATGAAGCCAGCATCACTCTAACACCAAAACCAGCTAAAGACCAAAAAAGAAAATTATACATCCATATCCTTAATGAACATAGATGCAAAAATTCTCAACATGATACTTGCAAACTACATACAGACACACATTAAAAAGATCATCCACCACGACCAAGTCGGCTTTATTCCAGAGCTGCAGGGATGGTTCAATATACATAAGTCAATAAACGTCATTAATCATATAAATGGACTCAAAGACAAAAAACCACATTGTCATCTCAATAGATGCAGAAAAGGCTTTTGACAAAATTCAGCATGCATTTATGTTCAAAACC
>NW_008353342.1:5207154-5264654 GCF_000622305.1 Nannospalax galili
GAGGAAGACATCAGAAGATGGAAGGACCTCCCATGCTCATGGATTGGAAGAATTAATATTGTGAAAATGACCATCCTACCAAAATCTGGTTATAGATTCAATGCAATGCCAATCAAAATCCCCATGAAATTTTCCACAGAATTGGAAAAAAACATCCTAAGATTCGTATGGAAGCATAAAAGACCTCAGATAGCCAAAACAACCCTGAGCACTAAGAGCAATGCCGGGTGGATTACTATACCAATTTTTAAACTATATTACAGAGCTATACTCATAAAAACAAACATGGTCCTGGCACAAAAATAGGCCTGTAGATCAATGGAACAAAATTATAGACCCAAATATAAGTACATGCAATTTCAGCCACCTGATATTTGACAAAGGGACCAAGAACATTCACTGGAGGAAAGACCACATTTTCAGCAAATGGTGCTTCACAACTGGATTTTCACCTGTAGAAGAATGAAATTAAACCCCTATCTTTGACCTTGCACAAAAGTCAACTCCAAATGGATTGAAGACCTCAATGTGAAGGCTGAAACTCTGAAACTGTTAGAAGAAAACATTGGCAATAACCCACGAGATATAGGTATAGGAAAGAATTTTCTAAACCAGACATCAACTGCCCAGGAAACAAGGTCAAGAATCTACAAATGGGAACTCATTAAACCATAAAGCTTCTGTACATCAAAAGAAGCAACCAAGGAAGTGAAGAGAAAACCCACAGAATGGGAGAAAATCTTTACCAGTGACACATCTGACAGAGGTTTAACATCCAGGATATATAAAGAACTCAAAAAACAAAGAATCAAGAAAGGAAGTAACCCAGTTAAAAGATGGCCTAAGGAACTGAACAGAAAGTTCTCAAAAGAAGAAATAAAGATGGCTAAGAAGCATCTTAAAAGATTTTTAACATCATTAGTAAATAGGGAAATGCAAATTAAAACCACTTTAAGACTTACCCCAGTCAGACTAGCTAAGATCAAGAGAACAAATGTTACCAAATGTTGGTGAGGATGTGGAGAAAAGGAAACGTTCATCCATTGCTGGTGGGGCTGCAAACTTGTACAACCCCTGTGGAAAGCAGTGTGGAGAGATCCCTTAAAAAATTAAAAATGAACCTACCACTTGATCCAGTTATACCACTCCTTGGCATATACCCAAAGAACTCATCTTATTGCAGTGACACTTGTACAGTCATATTTGTTTCTGCTCTTTTCACAGTAGCTAAGAGATGGAAGCAACCTAAGTGTCCCTCAATTGATGAGTAGATAATGAAAATATGGTCTATTTATACAATGGAGTTTTACTCAGCAGTAATCATGAAATTTGAAGGTAAATGGATGGAAATAGAAACTGTTATACTAAGTGAAGTAACACAGACTCAGAAAAAAAATCTGTTATACTAAGTGAAGTAACACAGAGAGAGAGAGAGAGAGAGAGAGAGAGAGAGAGAGAGAGAGAGAGAAAAAAAAACGACATGTGTTCTCCCTCATATATGGATCCTAGCTCCAAATTCTTATTAAGTGATTATATATCCAGACATAACTACAGGAACCAGGATAATGAAAAGGATCCAGGGAGGTAAAGGAAAAGAAAGAACCTGAGAGAGAAGAACAGTAGGAAACAGGTGTTACTAAGGGAGATATGGATAAAAATGGGCTTATTTTAATGGGAGGGGGAGGGAGGATTATACAAGAAACCTTAAGGATAAAGGGAAAGAAGGAGCTCAAGAGAAGTGGGCCATGGAGGAGGGTATTATTAAAGGAGAAATGGGCAAAATGGGGGTACTTTAAATGGGGGGAAACATGGTGGAAGGGTTAGCCAGTGAGAGAGATAAATAATGCTTAGCTAGTTTTAAAAAATCAGAGGGAACCATATTAGTCCAACAACCTACTGTCAAATTATACATACAGCTAGTTCAAGGAACAAAATATATGTCTAGTCAAGGTTTATCTGAGGATGTTTGGTTTTTGCCCCCGCTTTATCTACATAGAGTATGGTAATTAAAAGTACCAGACGGGTGGATTTAACCTTCTTGGATGTTTAACAGCCATACTTTGAGGCCTATACAAATCTGGCCAGAGGAACTTAAAGGACAGTTTTTGCTCCTTGCCCTCCAAGTCGACTAAGTTCCAGGCGACTGTGGAGCATCTCTCAAAGTGTCCTGTAACTGTGGTGAGTCACCTGTCCTCTTGATCAAGGAGGCTGTGGAGATGGACTTGAACCAGTGTCCAGCCTACAAAGAGGAGGGTCAACACAGAGGAAACATTTCCTCTATGCTTCCAAGTGAAGCTAACCAGTGAAGCAGGACTTTTGACTTATCTTCACACAGATGGAACTGGTAAAAGAAAGGAGCCAGGGGCTCCTCCCAAGCCCATGTGACCCCTGAGAAACAGATCCTCAAACGACCTTAAGAGTAAAAACAAATCGGTTTATTTGGGCCAACTATATGGTCTCAAACACCCAAAAGAAAAGAATAACCAAAGATTAAAGTGAGCAGTAGTATATTTCTTTAAGAGTTCATGTGTATAGCTAAAAGCTATATAACAAGAAACAATGCCAGATAGGAAGATAACTTCCTTTGAGTTTTTGGCCAGGATGGCCCAAGAGACTTGCAGACAGTAAATAAACCCAGCATAAAACTGAGAAAATGAACAGCAGTCCCCAGTCTCATCTAAAGGAACGCTGGCAATTGATTGCTGCTAGATGAGGAAGAGATTATCTTCTTAAACAAGGGACTCTAGATAGGCTGACTAGACTCCAGCTGTGCTCACACTGGGGAATGGCTGGGGGCACTGACAACACAGTGGACAGTAACAGGGATGACAGAGTATATAGGCTCCAGTGGTGGGGGAGGCTATGGAAGGGTGCCGTTTGGGATGCTGGTATAAAGAGGAATAAGATTGTTTGGGATGTTCTGTATGAAATACACAAAAAAAGTCAATAAAATTTCTTGAAAAATATTCTTTAGCCGGGCATGGTGGTGCATGCCTTTAATCCCAGCACTTGGGAGTCAGAGGCAGGCGGATCTTTGTGAGTTTGAGGCCAGTCTGGTCTACATAGTGAGTTCCAGGACAGCTGGGGCTACAAGGAGACCCTGTCTCAAAAAAGATAAAAAAAATATTCTTTAGGATTGAACTTGAAAATTCCAATTTAATTGTCATAATTGAAAAAGTACAAGAAATGGAAGGGCTTTGGAGACATCTGTTATGTGCATAAATCGATGTGGTATGTCAGTCTCTCCAGTTTCTCACTGATCTCATTATACAGAAGTGTTTCTTCCTCGAGTAGTAGGAGTAGTAGGAGTGTGTTCTTAAATATGTCTCATCAATAAAAATATTGTTCTAATCATGTTGTTACTACTTACTACGGGAGGTACAAGCCCTCTTGGCTTTATAGAAACTGACTGAATTTAAAACAGGAATGATTTTGCTAGGCTTTTAATTTTGATAAGAAATGATGATTATCTTAAACAAACAGGCATGAAATTTCATATATCTGTTCACTGATTGGTGGACATGTGGGCTCATCTCCACCTTTTGGCTATTGACATTAATGCTGTTCTAGACATTGGTGTACAAATATGTCCAAGTCTCTGATAAAATTCTTGAATAACTTAAAATAACATTATATTTTAAAATGTTAGGTGAAGAATTCTAGATTTCTCTTATAATCAAACTTACAGTTAGCTTTTAAGAATAAATGACTCGGGACTGGAGAGATTGCTCAGCGGTTAAGAGTACTGACTGCTCTTGCAGAGGACCCGGGTTCGATTCCCAGTACCCACATGGAGGCTACAAACCATCCTTAACTTCAGTTCCAGGGGAATCCGAAGCCCTCTTCTGACCTCTGTGGCATTGCACAACATGGGTGCACTCACATACATGCAGGCAGTACACTCATACACATAAAATAAAAATAATAAAATATTTTAAAAAAGAATAAATGACTCAACAATTTCTAGTCCTCATCAAGAATATGTGCCAAGTCATTAGAGAAACATTTTTAATTTTTCTCTTTGGATTGAAAAAAAATAAGAGAGAGAGAGATGCCAGTGGAAAAAATAGATATGACTTCTTGGTTAAAGCAGACATCACAGAGTAACCTGGCATTGAAGTTCACTGGTGACTGTCAGCCTGGTCATGTAACAGCAGGTGCTCCTGGTGGTGTCAAGTATCATTAGGGATGAGATTTGATTGCTGTGTAATGAAAGCTGCATAGTTAGCTACCGGGAGAGTGGTTCCCTCCTGGCACTTATGGTTCATGGAAACTGAGATCACAGTCTTGTGAATGCCACACTGGACCAAGAAGGAAGTGGTTAGTATTGATTATCAACTTGACAGGATCTTTAATCATTTAGGAGACAAAGCTCTAGGCATGCCTATGAGGGGTTATCCTGAATAGCTTGATTGAGGCTGGAAGACCCAAAATTTATTTCCTGGGCTTGGGTCCTAAACTACATAAAAAATGAAAGTGAGCTATGCATCAGACTCCATCACACTGTTTCCTGACTGTGGATATGATGTGACCAGCCACTTCAAGCTCCTACCACTTTGACTTCCCTAACATGATGGGCTGTGGCCTTCAACTGTGAGCTCAAATAAACCCTTCCTCCCTTAAGTTGCTTTTGGATTTGGGGAGGATTTTGTTTGTTTGTTTGCTTGCTTTTTGGTCTTTTTGAGACACGGTCTTCCTGTAGCCCCAGTTGATCTGGAACTCACTATGTAGACCAGGCTAGCCTCAAACTCACAGAGATCCACCTGCTTCTGCCTCTCCAGTGCTGGATTTAAAGGTGTGTTCCACCACGTCCAGCCTTTTAAGTTGTTTTTGTCAGAGTATTTTATCACAGCAACAGGAAAAGTAACTGAGACACTCTAATAAATTATTTTTCTTTAAGCTACCTTAGTTAGATTCATGCAGTTCTATCACATAGATACACTGATCGGGGGAACATCTGTGCTGACCGTTTTTGTTGTTGGACTCTAGGGATTGAACTCAGATCATCAGGCACTTTTACCTGTTGAGTCATCTCATCCTATCTCCTCTTTTCTGTTTTTCTCCCTTCTCTTCTCTGTTATATTATTTTCTGAAGAAATAGCCTATTTAAAAATATTTTGCTTATCATTTTTATTTTATGTGTATGAATGTATTGCCTGCATGTGTGTAAGTGCACCTGTGTCATACAATGCCTGCAGAGGTCAGAGAGGATGTTGGATCCCTTGGAACTGGAGTTACAGATGGTTGTTAGCCACCATGTGGGTGCTAGGAATTGAACCCAGGTCCTCTGTAAGAGCAGCCAGTGCTCTTAACTGCTGTAACATCTCTCCAGCCCAAAATAGCCTATTTTTACATCTGATTGTTTTACTCGGCTCACCTCCTCACTAGAGTACTTCTAGCATCCAAAGTCTTCTCCCATTTGTGCAGTCTTAGTCTCTTTAAAAAATATTTTTATTTATTATTTTTATTTTATGTGCATGTGCCTCCATGTATGTAAGTGCATCCATGTCCTGCAATGCCCACAAAGGTCAGAAGAGGGTGTTGGATCCTCTGAAACTGGAGTTGCAGATAGTTATGAGCTGCCATGTGGGTTCTGGGAACTGAACCTGGGTCCTCTGCAAGAGCAGGTAGCACTCTCAGCTGCTGAGCCATCTCTCCAGTCTTGGTATCTTAATCTAGACCATCAGGCAGCATAATTGCTATGACTCTTTTAAGAACGTTGCCTGTCGGTGGTGGTGCATGCCATTAATCCCAATACTCAGAGCATTTGGGAGGCAGAGGCAGGCAGATCTCTGTGAGTTCAAGGCCAGTCTGGTCTACATGAGTTCCAGGCTAGCTGGAGCTACAGAAAGACCAAAAAGAGGAAAAAAAGAAAAAGAAAGAAAGAAAAAAAGAAGAAAGAAAGAAAAGAAGAAGAAAGAAAGAAAGAAAGGAAGGAAGGAAGGAAGGAAGGAAGAAAGAAAGAAAGAAAGAAAGAAAGAAAGAAAGAAAGAAAGAAAGAAAGAAAGAAAGAAGGGGG
Source organism: Nannospalax galili (assembly GCF_000622305.1). Lineage (NCBI taxonomy): Eukaryota > Metazoa > Chordata > Mammalia > Rodentia > Spalacidae > Nannospalax > Nannospalax galili. The sequence continues at coordinate 5,213,174 of NW_008353342.1, forward strand.
GAAAGAACTTTGTCTTGTGAAAACTACTGGGGTTCCTGCGACTCTAAAATCTACTTTTGCAAATCTTTGAGATAAGCTTCACACTGGGGCTTCCTATGAACTTGTTCTAGAACAGTGCCTTAAGAATTTTGGAGCCTTAAAGTCCATCCCGGAATATGAGAACCACCTTAAATCTTTATGAAGTTTCAAGGAACAGTTTCACAGTAGCAGTCACTTTATCATCCATCTTTAGACTCCCTGGATTGGATGTTATCTCTGAGCATTTATTTTAGTATTGTGTGACAGTTTGGCATTTGGAGAGGAGAAATGGAAAACAAACGTTTGAACCAAGTGAGTCCAAGACCCTTTTATTTCACCCTTTCATCTTCTTTCTCATGTTGGTTTTGCTTTCAGAGCTATGTAGAGAGTTGCCTTTCATCCAGGCTTCTGAACCAAGTGTTCGTTGCCTTTGAAGCCCTCCTGTCAGTTGCTCCTTACAGGCCCTTTACTCCCTTGTGGCTTCAGCCTTTTCTAGACCTGAAGTATACAGTACTCTAGCCTTTGTTTTTGTTTGTTTTTGTTTTTCGGAACAGGGTCTCCCTGTAGCCTCAGCTGGTTTGGAACTTAGTACACAGAGCAGGTTGACCCTGATTCACAGAGACCCACCTGCCTCCCAAGTGCTGGGATTAAAGGCATGTGCTCTCACGCCCAACGGCTTGTTTTCTTTTTAGCTACTATTATTACTACAATTTCCCATATGGACACCTTACACACTGACCACTCTCATCCCCACTTCTCTACTGCCCTTGTCCACTCCCTCTACAAATCTCTCTCTCACATCCATGTGTATTATTTTGTTTTGTGACCCACTAAGATTAATCATGTCCTTCTGTGTGGGCACATGTTTGGAGCAAGCCACTGGAGCCTGCTGGGCTCAGCAGTGAGTACACAACTAGACAGTGATTCCCCCTCTCCCAGAAACTTCTTAGCTTGTTTTTAGGCTGCACTGTTCATGATTAAATTTTCTGAATTGATTTTATTATTCTTTGAATTACAAGATTACTTGAGTTCTAACCCAAGTGTGATTCAGGCCTGAGGATGTGACTCAGCTTGCCTAGTATATGCCAGGACCTGCTTTCAAACTTTAGCACTTCACAGCCACAGAAATCGCACACACACCACACACACATACACACACACACACACACACACACGAACACGAACACATCAAAAATCTTTATAAAGCATGCTTAATACAGTTGATATTGATGAAAAACATTTTAAACTCCAGCATTGTTTTTCTTTATTTACTTAATTTTTTTGGCTAGCACACAGAGACGCATATATCATTATCCTTTATTATCCCCACAAAATCTGCTGCCTTCTCCTGTATACCCATTTCCCCTTTTGCTGGTCACCTTATTCCCCACAGAGTTCCTCCTTTCCTAACATGTATATTCCACCACAGCATATGCAAACTGTTCCCTGAGTCATTGATATAAAACTATGAGATTCAAGCACACCAGACTTCCTTGAATTCTGGTGTTTAAAATTCACCTTGTGATTTGTCTTAGGTGGCAGCAGCCCCCGAAGGGACTCCAGAGGAGACCAAGGGAACAAGAGGCATGAGGGACATGCCTGCTGCTTTACGAATTCAGAAGGAACTAAGAAGGCTTGAAGCTGAGCTCGCCAAAATGAAAATGCAAGACAATGCGTGTAAAATAGAAGTGGAAAAGTACAAGGGGCTTTATCTGAAAGAATTGCAAAGTAACAATTACTTATTTTCACTTCATCAAAATAGGTAAGAGGATTAAAGAACCCCTGGGTTATGCATTTCTTCCTGTGAAGTGGGTTTTAAGTCCAATCAGAATGTAGTGGTTAACTCCCATGAAATTCCTGCTCCCGTTGCTCCCATGGGCATACCTTGCCATGCCAGTTGTTATTGTACCTACAAGAGTTCACAGTTGGGTAAGACTATTGACGGCTCCCCCCCCACTGCCCCCCAGCAGCCTGCATAACACCTTCAGGTACTATGAAAGCTAGTCGGCAAGGGGGGAGTTTCCTGGTCAGCACCAACTTGATTTCTCCATGTCCTATACTCAAGTTTGTGGTGTCTTCAGTAACAGGGTCTTACCATCAAGTTCTGCTGGGCAACCAACAGCAATGGCAATAGCCTTTATTATTTTGGAGGTTTCTAGCCCTGACCAACAACTCAGGAGGATGTCTCCCACACCTGGAACTGGGCTTTTTTTTTTTTGGCAACATATGGCTTCTGAGAGGAGCATTATCCTTGTGTAGGGTAACTCCAATTAAATTCTTTTATATGAATATATATGAATTTAAGATATGTATATATGTGTGTATATACATACATACATGAAGCTTATATAATAGGTTTTCATATGGCCTTTTCAAACATCCTTAGTGTTAGTTACCATTCAACTACCCCTCTCCATCCTACCCTCCCCTTCTGCTCTCCACTTAAGCCTTTCTCCCCAGTACCCCCTCTTTCCTTTCATACCACCTGTGTTCTGCTATTCCCTGTCCTTTCTTCTGCATCCCCACCAATGGTGCCTCTCTAGTCTTCTGAATTCTATAGGCACTCCAAGTTAAATACACAAATCTAAAGATTCCACGCTACGATCCACATCTCAGTGAGAACATGGAATGTTTGTCTTCCTAGGTCTGGGATACCTCACCTGCTATAGGATTTTCCTGTCCCATCCGTTTACCTGTAAATTTCACAACCTCATTTTTTCTTGACAGCCTGAGTAAAATTCCATTTACCCAGGTACCACTTTTTCACTACCCATTTATCAGTTGGTGGACATTTAAGCTGTTTCCATTTCCTCGCTATTGTGATTAGAGCAGCAATAAACAGGATTTGCATGTTTTTCTGTGGTAGGATAGAGAGTCCTTTGGATATATGCTCAGGAGTGGTATAACTAGGTCATATGGTCAAGTTTTGCGGGGGGACCTCCAGACTGATTTCCATTGTGGCTACACCACTTTGCTCCCCCACCAACAGTGTATGTGGGTTCTCCATTTCCCACATTCTCACTGGCGTTTGCTGGCTTTGATTTTCTGAAGCTTATTTCGACTGGGATAAGATGAAATCTCAAAGTAGTTTTAATTTGTATTTCCTTGACAGCTAAAGATGATGAAAACTTTCAAAAAACATTTCTTAGCCATTTGTTCTTCTTCTGAGAACTCTGTTCAGTTCCATAGTTCGTTTTTAATTGGGTTATTTGTTTTTCTGGTGTTTAGCTTTTTTGAGTTCTTTTACATTCTAGACCCTCTGCCAGATGTTTAGCTGAAAAAGATTTTTTTCCCATTCTGTAGGCTCCCTCATCAGCTAATTAACAGTTTCCTTTGCTGTAATTTCATGAAATCCCCTAGTTGATTGTTGGTCCTATTTATTTTCTGTACAACCAGGGTCCTATTCTGAAAATCCTTACCTAGGCCTATACCATAAAGTATATTCTCTATTCTTTTTTCTAGAAGATTCAGAGATTCAGATCTAACATTGAGATTATTGATCCATTTGGATTTGGTTTTGATTTATGCCAGCACCTTTTATTGAAGATATTGTCTTCAATTTCCAATGGCCTCATTGTAAAAAATCAGGTGACCGTAGGTACAAAGGACTTACATTTTATATCTGGGTCCTTGATTCTATTCTATCGATTAATGTCTGTTTTGTGCCAGTACCATGCTTTTATTTATTTGTTTTTGGTTTTTTTTTTTTTTTTTTTTTTTTTTTTTTTGTTGTTGTGTTGTAAATCTGGAAACAGGAAAGTGGTTTCCCCTAACATGTTTTTTTCCGTTTAAGGTTTTTTTTTTTTTTTTTTTGACTATTCAGGGTCTTTTGTACTTCCATACGTATTTAAAGATTGCCTTTTCAGTTTCTGTGAGTTCGCATTGGGATTTTGATGGAGGTTGCAGTGAATCTGTAGATTACTTTTGGTAGGATGACCAATTTCACAATATTGATCCTACCAATGTATGAGCATGGGTGGTCTCTCCATTTTCTGGTGTCTTAATTCTTTTTCTTCCGTGTTTTAAAATTTTCATTGTATGGCCATTTTATTTCCTTGATTAGGTTTATTCTAAGGTAATTTTTAATGTTACTGTGCATACATATTTAGAACTGTAATTGCCTCTTGATGGATTGTTCTCTTAGCATGAAGTAACCCTCTTCATCTCTTCTGAAAATGTGGGTTGAAGTGTATTTTGTCAGATATTAGAATAGCAATACCTGCTTGTTTCCTGGCTCCGTTTGCTTGGAATACTTTTTTCCATCCTTTTACCCTAAGAAAATTTATCTTTAGTGGCAAGGTATGGTTTTTTTGGAGGCAGCAAAAATAAGGATTCTGTTTTCCCATTCAATCTGTTAGTCTGTTTTTTTGGTGGGTAAATTGAGACCATTGATATTCAGAATTATTATTGAAAGGTATTTATTGCTCTCTGTTGTTTATTTTGTAGTGTTTGAAACTTTCTTTATCCTCTTTTGTTTAATGCATCTTAGCCTTGTTTATTTTTTCATCCTGTAGTCAGTTGAGTATGTTTACTTTCTTTTCACACTGAAGTATTCTTCCAGTACCCTTTGTAGGCCTGGGTTGGTGGTCATAAATTCCTTTATCTTGCTTTTATCAGGGAAAGCTTTTCTTTCAATATGTTTTCAATATATTTCAATATTTTTTTCAATATATTTTCTTTGTTCTGTACACTTAGAGTTTTAACTGTAAGATGATGCAGGCAGTTTCTTTTCTGGTCCTATCTGGTGTTCTATGTGTACCTTTTGTATGTGGATGAACGTCTCTAGATTTAGAAATTTTTCTTCTATGATTCTATTAAAAATATATGCTTTTTTATTTCCATGTCTTTTGCATGAAATTCTCTTTTGTCTTGTATACCTATAAGTATTAAGGTTTTCCTTACCGTAGTCTCAAAGAAAGGTCTTGTATGTTCCATTCATACATTAAAAAAATTTATGAATGAACTAATTCTCATATTTTGTCTTCATACCCTGATATTCTGCCTTCTGCATGATCCATTGTATTGGTGATCTTTCTATTTGACCTATTATCTTTTTCATTCCCACCATCATTTCAATTTGTGTTTCTTTCAGTATTTCTATTTATTAAATTCTACTTTCTGTAATAAATTGGCTTACTTATTTCATTCTGCTGCCTGTGTTCTCTTGGGAAATGTTTGAGTCATCTTTGAGTAGTTTTACCATAGCTACAATCAGTCTTTTGAATTCTGCATCTGGAATTTCATCTAATTTTGATCAGGGTCATTATTATGGGGTTGGTAATCTTTAGAGGAAACAAGTCATCTTGGTTTTTCATGTTACGTGTGATTCTGCTGTTGAATCTGCCCATCGGGGATTATAGATCATTGGTTAATATTATTTTTTCTGTTGTTCTTTTAATTCCGGTTGCTTCTATTCTTTCAGTGGATATGGTTACAGTAGTCAGGAAAGTCTAGGCTGTAGTACAGTTATGGTGATGGGTGATGTTTTTGTCTGTTAGACTGATGATCCAGGCACCAGGCTCTATCTATCTGCAGTCCACCACTGTGGGTTAAGTACTGTCTGTAGCAACAGCCATTATCAAGTAGTTAAACCACTCTGATAATGGAATAGCAAGTGACTGAAAAACAGACATTTGTTAAATACTAGTTAGTTTAGGGAGTAAAGGGACCCTGATAGTACCTGTACATTAATATGTTAGCATCAGAGGAAAGAAAAGAAGAGGTAGGCAACCAAGGGGAGACTAGTGAGAAGTGTACATTGTTAGAAGGGAACCAGAGAAAAGGGACATACATAGGCACAGGAATAACTGAGGCAAAGGAAAAAATAGATGGATATGACGGGGTTTGGTTAACAGTAGACTAAAAAGAGAGGGTGAAGGTAGGTACCCAGGTATCATAAACTAGGTCGGCCTCTAGTCTTTGTGAAACGTTAACAGTAAGAGGAATGGGGAAACGGGAATGGACAAAGAGAAAAGAGGGGAGAAGGGGCAGAGGGGGCCGTGTGTGAAGCTGCTCTACAGTGGGGAAGGAGAGCTGGGGAGAGATGAAAAACAGATTACTGGCCTGAATGTCATTTCCTTTCCTTGGCAAATCCTCTGCCGTGTGTCTCCGGTCCTGGTCCAGGCTGTACTCTGTGGTGATTTTTTTACTGGTTTTGTTCTCTTGGGTGCATCCAGCACCCTTGCGTGTGGAGTTTTGTTGACTTTTCTGTGGGTTGTGGATCAGTCGAGGCAAACTCTGCCCCACCACTGTTGGTGGGAGGCTGTGCTGTGTGCCCCAAGTGTTGTTCAGACCTTGTGCTTAGCTCCAGAAGCTTCAGCTTTCCACGTTGTGGCACTGACAGTGGCCCTGGGGCCAGTCACTGTGAGCCTCTTCTATGAAATCCCAGCAGGTATAGCTTTTGCAGTTTTCCTGGTAGGAGTCTTTCAGCCCCAGTGCAGTTGTGACAGCCGCTGCATTTTTTGCAGTTGCAGCATCAATTCCATTCTGATGGTAGAGAAAGTTTATGAGTCTAAAAGTAGAAGAGGCATATCAGGGTGGATTAGTTCCAGGACTAGAGAAGGAGATGGAGTGATAAAATATCCCCTGTGTTTCCAAAACTGTAATCAGCCACTTGCTCCAATGTAGGCTGTAGTCTGCTATGTTACCTGGAAGTTTTTAGGGATTCTTTTTTTGTGTGACATAGTCTTGCTGGTCTTGCCCCACCTGGCCTGGAATCTCACAGAGATCCACCTTCCTCTGCCTTCCCAGTACAGGAATTAAAGATCTTATTACTGTTTAGTCCACTAATTAGTTCAAAATTCCCTTTAGAAATAGACATACAGTTTTTATCATTTGAGATAGTGTCTCACTGTGTAGATGAGACTGGCCTGGAACTGAGTACATGACTCAGTCTGGCCTTAAACTCACCATCCTCCAACCTCAGCTTCCTGAGATTTCAGGAATGTGCTACTGTACCTAGCTGTGTCTCTTTAGAAAAATTCTAAGCCTATAATTTTATGCAGTGAGTACACAGTCACCTTTTCAGTGTTAACATAGGACTTAACTTGTAGGTCATAATTCTCTAAAATGAGAGTCATTTAAGAATCATGCAGTCATTTGGGGGAACATGAGACACTCAGTATTTACATTTTCAGTCATTGCAGGACTTGTAAGTGTCAAGAGGGATGGTGTGCAAACCTGGAAGAGATGCGGTGGAAGACCTCTGCGATGGCAGCCCTTGTTGTAAGGTCTGACCCTGAGTGCCCTGGTGCTGCATATCTACCAAGCTGCAGCAAGGAGCAAAGATGAACCCCACTGCACTGCAGCCCTTGCAGATCTCACAAACCAGCTGTGAGTTCACACCGAGCCATGCCAGCAAGGTGAGCTGCATGACATTTCTTCCTTCGGGTTTGGGTTTGTATTCTCTGACATCATTCTTGTGCGTTGATGAACTACTGAGTTGACTTCTGTCAAGAAGGTAGGGTCACAACAATGTGTTTTTGTTTTTTAAATCTTATTGTTTTATGCGTATGAGTGTATTGTCTGCATGTGTGTAAGTGTACCAGGGTCATGAAATCCCTGCAGAGGTCAGAAGAGGGCTCCAGATTACCTGAAACTGGAAGTTAGGACAGTTGTTAGCTGCCATGTGGGTGCTAGGATTCGAACGCAGGTCCTCTGCAACAGCAGCCAGTGCTCTTAACTGCTGAGCTATCTCTCCAGTCCCACATCTTAATTTTCTTATGCTCTACATGAGACAGTAAAAAATGGCTACAGGTGGGTATACTTCAGATGTCCCCTGAAGTGCTTCTGGGCTCCTGTATAAACACATTACTCAGGAACTTGTGAGAGATATTTTTGAGAAAGATGTGCAAGTCTCTGTATTTTAAAAATAACTGTCTACCAATTTCTTTTTCAAAGCCTGAAGTAAAGCAAAATTTTAGGAAAGAACTTACCATCTCAGTCAATTCTCTACTATGTGATTTACAAAAAGAAACAAAGAGAACTAAGGAATTAAAGAAAAAGCTGACTAAGAGTTAATATTTCAAATCTTTTCAACCATTTATTATTTGACTTAACTGTAATTCAATGAAAACCTAAATACAAACTCGTTTCTTACCTGTATTTTCATACTGAAATGATAGTATTATAAAATTTACTTCAGAAATCCACAGTGAATACAGTATCTTTTGAATATCAAAATATTACATTTGCTCTTTAATGATTTTTTTTTAAAAGTAGTAGCAATAAATTTTTATTTCTGAAGACTTTCTTGTCATTATTTTGTGCTTAAAATAACTTGGTTCAATAAAATAAGGCCAAATTTGTTTCACATGAATGTTCATTATCTATAATTAGGACAAAACAGGAAATATATTGAGTATGTAAAACAATGACAACACACAAAGTGATTTTTTTAAATTATCTTAATTTAAATTTTTTTATTTGTCATTTTCTAAATTTTCTCAGTTTCTGTTGTAATAATCTCTCCCTTTTCATCTTTAACTTTATTGGGAAGTAAGACCATTAGTAGTAAATAACTATTGAATAACATGTACTAATTCTTGTAATTCTGTTGTTTTGAGATGTTTTCTTAGATCCATTTTGGTTAATTAGTACTGTTTGTTTATCCTGTGTGACCCCTGTGTTTATCCTTGTCTTCAGACCAAAGTGTTCCTCCTGGTGTCCTCTGTGGAGCTGGCTTAGTGGTCTTAAATTCCCTTCATTTGTTTTGACCATGGAAAGTTTTTATTTCTCTTTCAATTTTAATAGTTTTGCTGGGTATAAGAGTTTGAGTTGACAGTTGTAGTATTTCAGAACTTAGAATGAATCTTTCCAGGGCCCTTTGGCTTTAAAAAGTGTCTATCAAATAATCTGTTGTTATTCTGATGGGCCTGCCTTTGTAAGTGACTTCACTTTCCTCTCATTCGGATTTTAATACCTTTTCTTTATTTTTCATTTTGTTTTATTTTGTTTTGTTTTTTGACAGGGTCTCCCTGTAGCCCTAGCTGCCCTGGAACTTGTTATGTAGACCAGGCTGGCCTCCATCTCACAAAGATTTGCCTACCTCTGCTTCCTAAGTGCCAGAATTAAAAGCATGCAACACCACATCTCGCACTTTTCTGTGATTGATGTTTTAACTATAATGTGTCGTGGGAGTTTCTTTTTCTGGTCCTGTCTGTTTGGAGTTCTGGAAGTCTCTTACACCTGGATAGACATAGCTTTCTCTAGGTTTTGGAAATTTCCTTCTATAATTTTATTGAAAATATTGTCTATTCCTTCTCTTGCACTCTCCTTCTCCTTCTTTTATTTCCGTAATCTGAAGGCTGGGTCTTTTAATGGTGTTTCAGAACTCGCCAACCTTCCATTCGTTCTCTTAAAAAATTATGGTTGACTTTTACAGAGTGAGCAAATTCTACTCTGTCTTCCAGGCTGATTCTCTGTTTCCTACAGTATCCTTTCCATTGGTGAGGCTTTCCACCAAGTGTTTGTTTCGTTTTGTTTTTGACTTGCTGAGTTTTTCATTTCCAGCATCATTTCAGTTTACGTCTTCCTTAACAGTTCAATCTCTTAGTTGAATTCTATTTTCGTATCTTAATTTGACTTCTTTATTTCATTCATATCTTTCTGTTCTCTTGGAGTGTATTCATGTCTCCTTTGCATTTTTTGAACACAGTTATAATCATTCTTTTGAGTTCTTTATCTGAAAGGTCTCCTTGGTCATTCTCATTGGGGTCCATTATTATGGGATTAGTAATTTTTGGAGGAGACATGTTGTCTTGGATTTTTGTATTGTTTCTGGTTTTGCTCTGGAACTTGTGCATCTGGATTAATTGGTTGATGGTTGAGTGGGCCTGGGGATAATGTTCTACTTATTTATCAGTGAGTGAAGTAGGGGAACCTGGGAAGGGGGTGGGGCACAGGGACGCCTTACCTATTGGCACCAGGAGCTAGACAGATGGAGAAGTTTGGGCTAAGTGCTGAGACCTGGGAACCCCTTTCCTGTGGAACTGGGAATTAGATGAAAGGGGGAAGGTTCGTTCAAGTGCTCAGGATCTAGGGACCCCTCATCTGCTGGCACTGGGAGCTGGGCCAAGGGCAGAAGAATGGGCTGACTACTTAGGGCCCTGGGGACCCTTTACCAGCCAGCACCAGAAGCTGGGGCCTAGTGATCCCTTACCTGTAGGCACTGGGAGCTGGGCCAGCAGGGAAAATGAGTTCCTCTTTCATGAACGTCTTCTATGTACACAGACTTCCGAGATGTGTGTGTGTGTGTGTGTGTGTGTGTGTGTGTGTGTGTATTTTTCTTGGGGTAACAAGATAGGACTCATTTGGAGCCCTAGACCTTTCTGCCACAGGAAGCAAAATATAATTGCTGCTGGAGAGTGGCAGCAAACCCTTATTCTCTTCTTAACCAAAGTATACATCATCTCTAGATTATTTTTAATGCCAATTAATTGTTAGGCCAGCGAGATGACTCAGAGGGTAAAAACACATGTTCTACAAGCCTGAGGACTGTGTTTGATCCCCAGAAGCCACCACGAAAGGAAAGAACTGATTCCTGAAAATCATTCTCTGATCTCCCTTCACCTGTGCACCATACCAACAAGTGCGCCCATCATACGTGCAAATAATACCAACAAGTGCACCATGATACGTGCAAAATAATAAAATACAGAAATTTAAAAAAGGAACTTTAATTTCAGCTGAGTGTGGTGGCACGCACCTTTAATCCCAGCACTTGGGAGGCAGAGGCAGGCAGATCTCTGTGATTTCGAGGCCAGCCTGGTCTACGAAGTGAATTCCAGACCAGCTGGGCCTACAGGAACAACCTGTCTCAAAAAAAAAAAAAAAAAAAGAAAGAAAGTTCAAATCCATTTTAAAGAGACATAACTATTTTATTGCTTACGGATAATTAGAGGAGAAGTTGTATGTATGCATGTTCAACACAGATGCATATGTTTTCAAATGTTTTCAACCCATAGCTGAATCTTTGGTCATGGAACTCTCCGATTAGGAAGGCTGAACTGCATATCAGTTCCATGTGGGAACTGCTTTTGTATGATATAAACACAAAAAACAAAATGAACTATGATGTTTCCCCTACCAGATCAAAACTGGAGTGTTTTCCAGGGTCTTTGTAGACTTCCCACATGACTGTTGTTATATTTATTTGCTGGGTACTTGAGTTTGTTTGCTAACTCCAATCAGTACTTTTTCTTCCCATTGACCTGTATTTCCATACATGACATTTCATTTCCTGCATTTAGTCAGTATTTTATCAGCAAGACCTATAGATTTCTTAGAGCAGTCAGGTAATTCTTTACCTATTCTGTCTCTGTTGATTTCCTTTCACCCAAACCCTTTTCTGTCTTTCTGTCTCTATAGAGACTTCCAAGATTTTTCTGTTTTTCTACCATGAATGGTCTTGATCTTTTGTGTTTTGTTCTGGGATTGTGTTCAGACTTGTGCTTATATTACTCACACCCTCTAGCACTGAACGACATCTCTTGACCTCCTTGATGATTTTTGTGTATTTTCTTTTCTTCTTACAGACTGTATTCTACAGTAAAACATGTTTTTGTGTCTTTTCAAAACATTTATATATAAGTGTATTTGTCTTCTTCACCTTAGTTACTGACCTCTATTTAGACATATTTGATAGCAAGTTTATGTTCTATATGTACATACTTACATGGATAATAATAATTATAAAATTCTGTACATGACTATAATAGTAACTGTTTGTGTACCATCCATATCAATGGTTGTTTTCATATTATTTACTTATGATTATAATTTAACCTAAATGGTTTCAAATAAAATTACCTTGAGACAAGACAGATTTATAGGTGTTTCCTCCATATGAATAGTATTTATTTTAAAACTATTAAGTATTTACTCTTAAAAAACCTTTACTTAAATTTATATTTGTGCAGAGTTAAGAAACTCTTAAAGATGCTGAAAAAGGAAGGAAATGAAGATAAAGGATGTGGTTGCTGTAAAGTTCCAAAAATCAATCAAACTGAAATGAATATTCCAGTTACAAGCCTAAGATGTAAGGTAATTTATAATTAGTTTAGGGACCAAAATCACTTAATCTTGGGAGAAATAAATCTCTAAAAATTTTGAACAGTCAATAAAAATTGAACAAATAGCATTACATACATCAAGGGGAAAAGTATCTTTTTATTAGAAAAGTACATTGTTTTCTTATATCTTAATATTGGCTTATATATAAAGCTAAGCAGTATACCATTACATGACAAAAATTCACCGATATAAAGTTGAGATTTTTGGTAAAACCCTTTTTCCACTATAAGGAACACACTATAACATGTGATCATTTAAATTAGACTCCAGCAGCTGTCAGTCTATGCATAATTAAACACTCTTCCTCTTCCCCTTCTCCACATTCCCCAACTCCAGGGACAATTCTGAAGTCACACACTTGTCTCACTGGAAGGATTGGCAATTGGAGTGAAAACCTTCCCAGTAGTTCTTCCCAGTAGTTTCCTGATTTTCTGCTGCTTTTCTTTAACACTGTTTAATTAGCATTGTCTCCATGCTTTTTAGGTTCTTCTTTAAGGAACACAAACTTCTATGGTGGAAGTTGTCCTTACGAGCCTCTTTCAAACTAATCTTTTAATGTTTAAATTACTCATTTTAGTGGCTTACAACGTTCACATTCTTCCTGAATCTGTGGTTTGGGAAAAGCTTGGAGAGCAGTTTGACTCTGCTCCCCTTGGCTGTGGTTGTCGCTGCTACCCTGGGCTGGAACTTTGCGGCTGCAGCTGGAACCCCACATTGGAGCACCTGGGTTGTCTGTGTTGCTTAGTTTCCTCAGTGTGGGGCAGAGCTCCAGGGCAGCAGTCTAAAACAGTTTTCTAAGTTGGTGTTGGAAGCCACGCTTTTCTCACAATCCACTCACAGGACGCCAAGTCAAGGCTTGCGTGCTACCTCCTGTGGAATGAATATGAAAGGATGGCACATCTAAAGCCAGTGTACCCTGCCCTTTGTCTGCAGTGAGTTACACCCCGCCCCAGCTGAAAATGGAAATACCTACCACTGCTCAGATATCCTGGCTTTAGGCTCAGGCTTGAAGTACAAGGTCTTACCAACATCATCAGGTCCAGACAGGGCAGAGTGCCAGGTTGTGGTTACCACAATTTACCACTCCTTGAATATAACTGTGGTTACCACAGTTTACCACTCTTCTCCATATGGAGACTTCAGGACTAAGGAGACAAGTTATCACCACCCACCCACACACCCTCCATTTGCTGATCTGGAAATGGGAGACAACTATGCATGAAGACTTCTTGCATGAGAACGTAGTCGGTGTGGGGATGGCTCTCCAGGCTCCTTGCCGAGTCCTCCAGGCACTTTGTTTTGTTTTGTGTTTTTGTTTTCTGAAAAAAAATTCCCCGTGTTTGCATCTGAGTACTCCCCTAGAGAACTTTCAAGGTCTAATGGCCTCTTCTCTCTCTCTCTCTCTCTCTCTCTCTCTCTCTCTCTCTCTCTCTCTTTGCATTTTGGTATTGTATTTTGAAACTGTTTCAGTCTCTTTTAACCTAGGCTAGCAAGCAGTATTTTTGCTACCTCATTTCTCTTAAGAAGGTCGAGTCTCCTTGAGTTTTACTGGGATTCCTAACACTATAAAAGCCACTTTTGCGTATGTCTCTGAGATAAAACTTTTCACCTTGGACTTTCTGGGTTACTGTTTTAGAGCAACATCTTTAACAAGATTATTGTAACCTCAGGGTTCATCTGGGAATTATAGTACCATTTTCATGTTTCTGAAGTCTTAGCAAAGTTGATAGGCATGGTCTTGGCCAAAGCTTGGTCTTCACACTGTGAGTTCTCAGCAGCAGCCTGCATTGGATGTCATCTGAGAAGACATTTATTTTAGAATTAGATGAGGGTTTGACATGAGTGGAGGTTATAGGTGGGAAGCAAATACTTGAAACCAGTGCAAGCCAGCTCCTTTGTATTTGGTCTTTCTTTTCCTCTAACATTTGTTCCATTCTCAGTGGAGGCCCTATTCCATCAGACGTCACTATCATTTTCCCTCTGGACTTGAAGCCTTTATCACTTTTGTTTTTTCTAAGTCTAGGTAATACCACACTCTTAACTTGTTGTTAAGTCATGCTGTTTACCATTAAAAATGTAAACCAGTACTTATTATTCTTTGTATGATCAGGTTACACAAACACAAGGGTGAGTCAGTGCTTGAGGATATGGGCGAGAAGTAGCAAGATTGCCAAGCACGTGCCAGGACCTGCTTTCAAAACACAGTACTTCATCCACAGACATGTGCACAAAGGATGAATCAAAACAAGTTATAAACCAGCTTTTTAAAAAAGATTTGTTTTTAAATTGTGTGTACATATGTGCACAGGAGTATAGGTGCCCAAAGAGGACAGAGGAGGGAGTCAAATCCCCATGGAACTGGAGTTACAGGTGGTTGTGAGCTGCTCAACATGGGTACTGGGAACCAAATGCTCTTAACCACTGAACCATCTCTCCAGTCTCCATAAATCAGTTTTAATAGTTGTTACTGGTGCCAGATATTCAAAACTCCAGTGTACTTTTCCACACACTTATAATGTTCTCTGGGGGCTGAGTGTGGTGGCCCATGCCTTTAATCTCAGCACTCAGGAGACAGTTCCAGGCCAGCCAGGGCTAACTACATAGTGAGACCCTGTCTCAAAAAGCAAACAAAACACCAAAACAATATGTTGCTCTGGTTCATTGACACAGAACTAGAGGATTCAACACAAAGTGGTTCATTGGATTCTGACTTTAGCACATATTTTACATTTGTTTTAGGCAGAAGCAGCTCCAGAGAACTTGGAGTGGGTCAGAGCAACTCCCACAGCTTCACTGCTAACTCAGATGGAATTGGAAATGAAAAATATCGAATCTGCTATCTCTGAAGTAAACGCCCAAGAACACTTGGTTAAAAAAGAACTGGAAGTAGTTAAGCAACTGTATTGAAGAGAATTAGAGCGCATAGACAACATGTCCCTGGAATTAAACATGTGAGTGAAAGAAAGACTCAAGGGAGCAAGCTGTGTTCCATGCCTTGCAACCAAAGCATGATTATGGAGACTGGTTTGTGAGAGTTGTTTATTGTGACCACTAATTAGGCAGTGTAATGCCAGAAAACAATGTTAGCAAATAAGCTTCCTTTAAAATGTTTGTCTGGGACAGTTTCACTCCTCTAGTTTTCATTATGCAGGACATTTTCCACTTTAATATGCTCGTGTAGTTAATCTGACCTATTTGATTTTTAGCTATGTGTTTATGAAACTTTCTAGTATACAGTTGTTTTATTAGATGTTGTCAGAATTCCCACAAATCTAAATATTAAAAGTGTAACTATCTTTGGAAGATTGCAGCTTAAACCCAAGCAGTCAAGCACTGCTGACACTCCTCTGGGCATATTCCCTGGTCTGTCTTCAGCATCACCACTAGAGGGAGACAGAGAGGAGCTGCCCTTCAGTTTCCTAACCACTGCCAAGTAATCTTGGAATACAGGGAAAGACTAACACTGAGGTGAGGGAAGTGTATCTGGCAGAGCAGTTAGAATAAGTCTTTGTTGAGTGTACACAGGGGTGTGTGGAAGACAGAAAAGGCAGGCTCACCTCGGATGCCTTGGTGAGGATGTGCAAGCAACCCCAGGACCTGTTAGTATTTTAGACCACCTGCTCCAAATTACTTCTCAGTCCCAAACACTTAACTCCAGACTATACGTGGATGAACAGATGAAGAAAACTAATATTTATAATTTTCCTTCAGAGATTAAAATAAATCTGTACACTGGTTTAATAAATATAAGTATTCTTACTCATTTCTCATTTTAGTTTTATTCATTATATATGTATAATATATAGGCACATGTATATATGGTACATTAATAAATTTACACCTAATGAAATGTCTACTCTAAGCAAATTAACACAATCCTTTCTTCACATGATTACCTTTGTATTAGTCACTTTTCTGTTGCTGTGACAGAAACACTGACCCAAACAATTTATAGAAGGAAGAATTTATTTGAGTTTACGGTTCCAGGGGAATTACAGTCCATCATGGCAGGGAGGCATGGTGGCTGGAGGTGGCTGGAGCAGGAGCAGCAGAAGCTAAGCTCTCACATCATCAGCAGGCACAGGAAGCAAGAGAGCAACTGGAGATCCTGCAAGGCTTAAGAACTCTCTAAGCCCACCCCAGTGACATGCTTCCTCTAAGATAGCCACACCTTCTAAAACCTCACAAAAGAGCACCACCCTCTGGGGACAAAGTGTCCAAATACTTGGATCCTATGGGGGATATTTTCATTCAAACCATCACACCTTCTAAGTAAAAATATTTCTTTTTTATTATTAAATTAGTTCTTTGACAATTTCATGCATGTATGTAATGTATTTTGATTATTCTCTCTCTCCAACCCCACCAGTTCCATTTCTTCCTGAGCAATTTCATTCCACCATTCAAACCATCTCATTCCACCCCTGGCCCCCATAGGCTCATGACCATATAAAATGCAAAATGCATTTAGTCCAATACTATTCAAAAGTCCACAGTCATTATTAGTCATATAATTGTAGTCATTATTAGTCTAAATACTATTTAAGTCCACAGTCTCTTCTGAGACTCAGGTAAATATCTTAACTGTAAGCCTCTATAAAACCAAAAGACAAATTACATACTCCCAACATACAGTGGAACCAAATACACATTACCATTCCAAAAGGGAGGAATGGAGGCATAGTAAGGAAATACCGGACCAGAATAAGACTGAAAACCAGCAGGACAAACACCAAATCCAATAGCTCCATGTCTAACTTCTGGGACTTTACTTCCAAAGGGCTTGGAGGGCTCAGCCTCTCTAGCTTTGCTGTGTGCAACACACATCTCTCTCATGCTGATACCACTCCCTGTATGCAGGTCTCTTGGCAGATGCCTCACACCTCTGGAATCACGAACTTCTTGGGGTCTCCATTGCCAACCAGGCTTCACCTTCACAGCTTCACACAATGGCCTACCAGGGCCTTCTCTAGGCAGGAAAACCCCTGCTGCATGCTGCCTGGCCTCAGCGGCACTCTGAAACCTCGGAGGAAGAACTGATGGCCCCTTCAGTCTTGCATCTTTAATGCCTCTAAAGCCAGCACCAGATGAACGACAATGCCAAGTTTGACTGGAAGTTTGGGATGGACCCCAGCCTGCTTTATCCATTTTAGAAGCCTTTCTCTTCAGTGGCCCCTGCAGCATTTTCCTTTCACAAGTTGGAGGCTTAACTGGGTTTGGTCTTGCCCTGGAGGCATTCTCTCCATTGTTTAAGTTTGAATCTCTAGGCCCCTCCTTTATCACTTTAATCTCCTTATCAATGGGATCCTCTCCAGCAAATGCCAGGGCTCCAACATTAGTCTTCCTAATGCTCTTTTTCAATCCATCCTGTACATTCTGTATTTCTTTCTGCCCCGTTTGCTCACTTTCACTGTAGATCTGTGTAATAGTCACCATTAATAGCCACATCACCATTTCTACATTAGGCTGTCTTGAAATTTCTTCCACCGGAGAAATTAATCCATGGCTTTTCAACTTAGCCTCAGGGAAGCTTTTTAGCTGTGGGCAGACTTCAGCCAGACTCTTTGCCAAAATATCCCAATTGCTGCTTAAGTCTTTATTTCCCTCTGGAACTACATTGTTCTCAGCACTTTCTTCCAGGCCCCTACTAGAATGGCCTGTTAAACTCTGCTGACAGCAATCAACCACTTTCCTAGCTCAAAGTTCCAAAGTCTTCCACATTTCTTCAAAACCCCACATGGTCAGGTTCTTCACAACCAACAGCCCACTCTCTGGTACCAATTACTGTATTAATCACTTTTCTGTTGCTGTGATAGAAACACTGACCCAAGCAATTTATAGAAGGAAGAGTTTATTTGAGCTTATGGTTCCAGGGGAATTACAGTCCGTCATGGCAGGGAGGCATGATGGCTGGAGGTGGCTGGAGCAGGAGCAGCAGAAGTGAAGATCTCACATCATCGCATAGGCACAGGAAGCAAGAGAGCAACTGGAGATCCTGCAAGGCTTAAGAACTCTCTAAGCCCACCCCAGTGACATGCTTCCTCCAAGATAGCCACACCTTCTAAAACTTCCCAAAACAGCACCACCATCTGGGGACAAAATGCCCAAATACTTGGAGCCTATGGGGGACATTTTCATTCAAACCATCACACCCTCTAAGTAAAAATATTTCCTTTTTATTATTAAATTAGTTCTTTGACAATTTCATACATGTATATAATGTATTTTGATTATTCTCTCTCTCCAACCCCATCAGTTCCATTTCTTCCCAACGAATTTCTTTCCCAGATTCATGTCTTTTGGTTTGGTTTTGTGACCCTTTTAGTTAAATCAGGGCCATCTGCATGACCACTGGATTGGAGCTATCCATTGGAGCCTGGTGGGGTCAACCAGTAGGTAGAAATTGAAGGCAGTGAATGACTCTCCCACTTCCAGAATCTATCAGTAACAAATAGTTCAGCAGTGAGGGGTGGGGCTTCCTGAGTCCCTCCTCCACCCATGCCTGACTTTGAACAGGCCCATTCTTGCCCAGGCCCAGCATAGGCATCTGCAGCTCCTGTAAATTGGTGTTTGCAATGACTGTGTCCTGATCAGAAGATGGCATTTCCCAGTCCTCCTCCTTATCTTTTGGCTCTTCCATTCTTTCCATCCCCTCTCCTGCAATGTCCCATGAACCTTGTGGGGATGGTACAGATATCTTGTTTAGTCCTGATCGTTCAATCATCATTTATTCGCAGCCCCTTAAATAGAAGAGTTTCCAATGATTTTATATGCAGTGCCCTTCTGCAAGGACTCATGTTACCTATTAATGCACTCACGCAGTAGACACCATTTCTTTCTTTCCCAATTTGTTTGATTTACAAATATTCTGGAATCCTCTTAAAAAAATACACGTACTTCTTTAGAATAATTTAAAACCTATAATGGTGTACAGTAAGTATGTTCTGATAAGTTTTCAATGTTGAGACACTGTTTACCAGGGAATTTCATTCACTTGTGGCAATTAAAAATAAATACAAGTCACCTAATATGCCTATGGGAAAATGAAATTCTGTTCTTGCCCTTTGCAACTTCACAGCTCTATTCGAAGCAGAAAGGAGATCAAGGCAAAATTCATGAAGGCAGAGCAGAGCGGATCTGAACTAAACTGTTCAAACAAACCCTGGCCCTTAGCTCTCTCCCACTGGAAAGCTCTGTAAGAGTTTGGGACTCAGCTGAATTTTCTTTCCAAGAAAAAACCTGGTGCCACCAACCACAAACTCATGGCAGCCAGCATGAAGCTGGAGAAATTCCTGAGCAGGATTAATATTTTTCCTGTGGATTTCAGCTTTCTGATGTTTTTTAAATTTGTTGAAATACTGACTTGTTTAGTTGGCTTGTGCTTGGTTAGGGTCTAAGGCTCCCGTGAGAGGTTATTTTCTTAACTTGATTCAATAAATGTTCTTAAAAATGGATATATTTTAACTTTCTTTATAACCTATGCTTCTATTAGATTATGAAAGATTAATAATACCACCTGTAGCCAGACATGGTGGCGCACGCCTTTAATCCCAGCACTCGGGAGGCAGAGGAAGGTGGATCTCTGTGAGTTCAAGGCCAGCCTAGTCTACATAGTGAGTTCCAGGACAGCTGGGGTTACAGGGAGACCCTGTCTCAAAAAAACAGACCTTTAGTTACAGCACACAGAAGGCAGAGGCAGGCAGATCTCTGTGAGATTGAGGCTGGCCTTAGCAAATTCCAGGCCAGCTGAGGTTTCAGGGAGACCCTGTCTCAAAAAAAAACAAAAATAATGATGATGATGATAATAATAATAATAATAATAATGATACCATCTGTAACTACAGGCACCTGAAGTGCTCTGGCATAGCTTCTCAGGGACTCGACTTTGATTGTGCATTTTAATCTTCTGAGAGTTTTTCTGCACCATTTTAAGTTGGCTACCCCAAGTCCTAAGTGAATAATTAACAGAAAAACACTTAACCCCACATGGATGCTTATATTTAAAGAAATTTGAGATGACTGCATTTCAGTGACTCACCCCTGAGAGCTGAGACTATTTTAGGTTATCTGATTGCATTTCTTTGCCTCTCTCTTTTCACTCTACATTTAACCAAAACAGACTCATCAGCACCCACATCCATGATTGTTAGCTCTTTGTATATATTTTTTCTTTCCCTGCTTTGTCCATGTCAGTACAAAACTAATCACTGGCCTTACTGATTTTCCCTTTCCACTTATACCCACAGTAAATACTAACTGCATACAGTACTGTCAGTGTTCTTCTATTTCACAAAATGATTGGTGCTTAATGGATACTTCTTAAAAATTTGACTATTACTGAATTTTTATATTGGATCTCCCCTAAATAATGATTGGTTTAAATTTTTTAAAATTTATTTTATTTTTATTTTATGTGTATGTGTGTTTCATCTGCATGTATGTAAGTGCACCATGTGTATGCAATGCCCAGGGAGGCCAGAAGAGAGCTTCGGATTCCCCTGGAAATGGTGTTGCAGACAGTTGTTAGCCACCATGTGAGTGCTGAGAACCAAACCTGGGTCCTCTGCAAGAGCAGCCAGTGCTCTCAATCACTGAGTCATCTTTCTAGCCCCAATGCTGAATTTTATTTAAATTCTTTTGTTAAAGTTTTAAAAATCTTTTTTGGTCATTTGTTTTTGAAACAGGGTCTCACTATGTAGCCCTGGTTGGCCTGGAGCTTGCTATGTGGACTGGGCTGACCTCAAAATCACGGAGATCCACCTGCCTCTGCCTCCCAAGGGCTGGAATTAAATGCGTGTACCTCCATGCCCCACTGTGATCATTTTTTAAAGATAGTATTCTATCTCAGGAGAGCACTTGAAGCTGTCTGGTGTCATAAATAACAGGAGGAAATGACACTTCACCACCTACAATAATTTAGTCTTTCTTGAACATTGGGAATACTTCTACAGTATAAAAGAATAAGAGTGATTTTTAAAAATTTTATTTATTATTTTTATTTTATGTGTATGCACGTATTGCCTGCATGTAGGTAAGTACACCGATGTCGTGCAATGCCCACGGAGGTCAGAAGAGGCTGTCGGATCCCCTGGAACTGGAGTTATGGACAGTTGTTAGCTGCCATGTGGGTGCTGGGATTCGAACTCAGGTCTTCTGCAAGAATAACCAGTGCTTAACTGCTGAGCCATGAATAAGGGTGATTTTAATAAATTCAACCTAAGCTCAGATGCACAAGTCTCGTTGAAAAACCACAAGAAATATGAATGATCAAGGCAACACAACTCCTCTGAAAATTACTAATCCACATTGATGGCCTCCATCAAGACTGAATTAGATGACATCCCAGAAAAAGAACTCAGTGACACTGAGCAAGTTCAATGAAATCAAAGAGATAAACTACTAAATGAATTCAAATACAGCACAAACAAATGCATGAATGAAATAAGGAAGTTAATACAGGATATGTAAGTGGAACTCAATAAATAAATAGAAAACCTCTGAAACACTGGAAATGAGAATTTCTATGGGTCAAATATGAAGCTTCATGGAAAGCCCCACCAATAACATGGATCAAAGGGAGAACAGAATTTCAGGTCTTGAAGACAATGGCAAAGACAAATCGAGAAGAAAGTGAAAACAACATTTGTGATCTACAGAACACTATGAAAAGATGAATCTATGAATCATGGGCAAAGAAAAAGGCAAGAATTTCATGTTAAAGCAAAGAAAGCATACTCTACTAAATCACAGCAGAAAATTTCCAAATCCTACAGGGAGTGAGTCCTATCCATGCACAGGAAGTATTTAGAAAATCGAACACACAAGACAAGAACTTCCCCACTTCCTATTATAGTTAGAACACTAAATATATAGAACAAAGAAAGTATATTGAAAGCTGCAAGAAATACACATATAAAGGTAGGCCTATCAGAATAGCATCAGATCCATCGACAGAAACTGTAAATGATAGAAGATTTAAAATTATGTATTTCAAACTCTAAAATATAACAAATGCCAACCTGGAATATTATACCCAGCAAAACTATCTGTTGTGATTGCTGGAGAAAGAAAATCTCTCATAATAGAAACAGGGTTAGCTAAAGCAATTCATGATGCTTAAGCCTACTCTACTGAAGGTACTTAAGGAATCTTTTAGATGGAATAAAAAGATAAACACAGCCGGGCATGGTGGCACAAGCCTTTAATCCCAGCGCTTGGGAGGCAGAGGCAGGCGGATCTCTGTGGGTTCGAGGCCAGCTTGGTCTACATAGCGAGTTCCAGGTCAGCTGGGGCTACAGGGAGACCCTGCTCAAAAAAGACCAAAAAGAAAAAAAAAAAAGATACATCCATAATGCTACAGAAAAGAATAAGCTATACTAGAACTGTATTAAGCAAATGAGTAAGAAACTACCAAACTCTACAAAATTGACAAAAGGACAAGAATCAGTACACACCTTTCAATAATAACTCTGACTATTAATGTTGTAAAGTCCATAATCAAGAGACACGGAGTTAAAAGACAATATTCATCAATTTGTTGCCGCCAAGAAATTCACCTCACCAGCAGAAGGATAGATGCAACCTTAGAGTGAAGGTGTGAAACAAGTTATTCCAAGAAAACAGAACCTAATGTCAGTTGGAACCTAATGTCATTAGAACCTAAAACAATTCTAATGTCTGACAAAATAGACTTCAAACCAAAATTAGAAGAGATGAAGTTTACCTCATACTCATAAGGGAACAACCCTTAGAATTCTAAGCATATATGCATCAAACATTGATACATTCAATTCCATAAAACAAATACTACATAGATACTACATACAATACCTTAACACAGTATTAGTGGATGACTTCAGTACCCTTCTATCACCAATGGACAAGTCATCTCAACAAAAAGTAGAGGAACATCCAGGTTAAATGGCATCATAGATGAAGTAGACCTAATAGACATCCAAACACAGCAGAGCACAGTCTTCTGAGCAGCCCAGGGAACTGTCTCTAAAAGTAGATCTTATAATAGGAGGCAAAGCAAATTTTAACAAATATAGGAAAACTAAAATAATTTCTTTTATTCTATCTGAACATACTTGAATAAAACCAGAAATGAGCAAGAGAAACTACACACTGCACAAACTCATGGATAGTGAACAAATCACTATTGAAATCAGGAAAGTTATAAAAACATTCTACAATTGAATGAAAATTAAAACACATCATACCCAAACCTATGCCTACAACAAAAGCAGGTCTAAGGGGGACGTTCACAGTTACAACTGCCTACGTTAAAAAGTATTGGGGTCTGGAAAGATGGCTCAATAAAGTGCTTTCCTCCAAGCATGAGGACCTGAATTTGATTACCAGCACTCAGATAAAAATTTGGCAAGGTGGTATGTGCCTATAATTCCAGTATTAGAGAGACAGGGAAAGGACGATCCCTGGGGCTTTCTGGAAAGCCAATATAGGTGAATCCGTGAGCTCCATGTTCAGTGAGAGAATCTATCTCAACAAGATGAAGACTTATTGTGGAAGATACCTAACACACATGCACATGTGTATATGCACACCCACATATAAACACGCACACATAAAAAATCTAAGAGGTAACAAATAACTTAATGATAAGTTATCATAAAGCTTTAAAAAAACAAGAACAAGCCAAACTCAGAATCTATAGACAAAACAAAATAAGACTGGGATGGAAATTAGTGAAAAGGGAAAGAAAAACTGAAATAATTAAGGAAACAAAGAGGATTTTTCTTAAAGATAAACAAGATCAATGCCTTTGTTGTTCCTGTTACTGTGATAAGATACTCTGAAAAAAGCAACTTAAGGAGAAAAGGTTTATCCTGCTCACAATTTCAGGTTATGGTCCATCATTGTGGGGTAGTCAAGGCAGGAGAAACTTAAAGCGGCTACTCACATTGTATTCACAGCTAAGAGCAGGGAGCAATGAATCAATGCATGCATGCTTGTGCTCAGCTTTCCCTTCTTACACATGAAATGGTGCTGCCTACATCCAGTGTAGGTCTCCCCGCTTCAACTGACCCCATCAAGGTCTTTCACAGGCCTACTCAGAGGCCTAGCTCCCAGATGATTCTAGATTATGTGAAGTTAACAGTCACTAACAATCACCATGAACAAACCCATAGCCAAATTAGCCAACAAAGGAGAGAAGACCAAAGTTAATAAAGTTAGAGGTGAAAAGATACAGACTGGACATGGTGGTATATGCCTTTAATCCCAGCACTTGGGAGGAAGAGGCAGGTAGATCTCTATAAGATCCAGGTAAGCCTGGCATGGTCCCCATGGTGAGTTCCAGGCCAGCTAGAGCTACATAGTGAGACCCTGTCTTGAAAAACAAAACAAAATAAAAGACATCATAACAGATACCAGTGAAATTTAGAAAATCATTAAGGCATATACTTTAAACACATGCATATTCTACTAAATTGGAAATCTAAGAGAAATAGATGAATTTCTAGACAAATATAACAAAATTGGAATAAAACAATTTAAACGGATCTATAACAGGCAATAAAATCAAAACAGTAATATAAAACCTCCCACCTAAAAAAATATCCAGGCACAGATGGAGACACTGCTGTATTCTATCACACCTTCAAAAAAGAACCAACACCAATCCTTCTCAAACTATTCTGTGGAACAGAAAAGGAAGGAATGCTAGCAAATATGTTTCAAGCCAGTGTTACCTGATACCCAAACCAGATAAAGTCACAACAAAAAAGAAATTTATGCACCAATCTCCTTGATGAGCACAGATGCAAAAATTATCAACAAAATACCTGCAAACAGAATTCCAGCACACATTAAAATCATATCATAACCAAACAGGTTTTATCTAAGGAATGCAATTTTAGTTCAACATATTCAAATCAAAAAATAAAATACACTGTATAAGTAGAGGGAAAGTCAAAAATCTCAGGACCATTTTAATAGGTGTGAAGAAACCAGGAATAGAAGGGACATAACAAAGACTATGGCAAACCCACACCCACCATTATACAAAATAGGGGAACCTGATAGCATTTCTTTAGAGTTTGGAATAATACAAGGGTGCCCGCTCTCACCACTATTAGGCAATATAGTGCTTGAAGTCTCAGCTGAAACAGTAAAAGAAGGAAATAAAAACAATATATATAGAGCCAGTCATGGTGGCACACATCTTTAATCCCAGCACTTGGGAGGCAGAGGAAGGTAGACCTCTGTGAGGTTGAGGCCAGCCTGGTCTACATAGCAAGTTCCAGGCCAGCTAGGGTTACCAAGAAACCTGTGTCAAAAAAAAAAGGACCCTATAAGGTTCTACCATAAAATGCTCAGATCTGATACTTTCAGTCAAGCTGCAAGGTTCAAAATCAACAAACAAAGGTCAAGGAAGAGGGTGGTTTTGCGTGTGTGTGTGTGTGTGTGTGTGTGTGTGTGTGTGTGTGTGTGTGTGTGTTTGTGTGTCTAAAGCAATAACGAGCTTGTCAAGGAAAAAATGATAAAGATATCCCATTCACAATAGCTTCAATACTCAGGAATAAACCTAAGCAAGGAGGTAAAGACCTTTACCATGAAAACCTTGAGATACTGAAGAAAGGCAAGACCTTTCATGCTCATGGATCAGCAGAATTAGGATCACAGAGATGGCCATATTATCAAAAGTGGTCTGCAGATTGAAAATGAGCCCCATCAGAGCTCCAATGTTGTTTTATCTCAAATAACTTGTTCAATATATACATAAACTGACACAATAAAAGTTTGCTAAGAATTATTTGTACACTATATATAGACACATGGAGCTGCAGAAACATAACATTTCATATATTAACTTTACTGGGGGTAGCCAGAATTCTCTGAATAAGTCTAATTTGTAAGCTACATGCAATAGTTTTCTCTTACAATTTTTATTAAACAGTGTTTAATGAGTTTTATAAAATTATACTCTTTCCACAGATATCCTTGTATATACACAGGCTTATTAATAACTCATGCTTATCAGACTAAGCATTGATTACTGTACTGTATCATGATATAATATAGCAATGACCCCAAAGGGAACTTGGATGATTTTGTTAGGCTTTTAATGCTCTTTTGTTTCCTGCTCCAGTCAGCTATGATCTGATGTTGTCTTGCTATTTCCTCCTCCTCCTCCTCCTCCTCCTCCTCCTCCTCCTGTTTTGAGATTTTACTGTGGGTTAAAAGAAGAGCATATGAAGTTGTGACAAGAAAGGAAAGTGATGGGGGAACAGAGGAGGGGCTGGAGGGGAGGGAAAGGGGGAATGGATTTGATCAAAACACATTATATGCCTGTATGAAATTCTCATTCTTTAAATAAAGATTTCTATTTCATTTATGTGCGTGTCTGCTTGTGTGTATGCTATGTGTGTACACAGGTGCCCATGGAGGCCAAAACCATTGGATACTCTGGAGTAAGAGTTACAGGTGGTGCTGAGTTGCCCAACATGGGTGCTTGGAAGAACAGCAAGTGCTCTTAACTTAGCCATCTCTCTCCAGTGTCATTCTTCACACTCTCCTGTCATTCATATGGAATTTAAATACACCCCAAATAGGCATCGGGTACCAAGGATACTATCAGAACCTAACTTGGTGAACCAACAAGTTTTATTGGGGTTATTTACAGAAATATGGGTGGGGGTTACTTACAGAAGCGGAAATGACTCAGCTGCATCACCAAAAGCCCACTCCAGCATGGGTTGACCCCTCAACAAAAGCCCGAAACCTAGAGTGTGCTGTATAACCTGTTGATAGGCTGAGCGTCCCTTCCAGGTAGCTCAGTTAGTCTGAGCCTCTTCCAGACAGCTTGGCTGGTTTCTGCCTGCCTCTTCTAGGCTGGTTTGAGAGTCTCTGAGCAGGCTTTAGGACTTATATATGCTTGGGGAGGGAGGACCCTAGTGAATCTGGACAATTTCAAGGACACCCAGTTGTTTACCTCCCTTTTAACATCCTACATCTTAACAAGTTTCCATCCTAGATGGAATGCCTTTATCTGCAAAGAAATTCCTGTACAACAGGAGAAGAAACGGAAGCCATAACCACAAGGCAAGCCAGGTAGCCCTATGGCAAAAGACTGGCAATCCAAACTGCAAGTTAAGCTCACAGTCTTGAAAGCCTTAAATCCAGTGCTGGAACCTGGCGTGACTGTGACCACTCCTGAGTAGCAGGTTAGCTTTTCGGAAGAGATCCTTTCTGTCGGCCTCCTGTAACGTGCAGTGCTATAGCCGCACAATCTTGAGCGGGAGTCTATTTAGTAAGACTATGTTATTTTGGAAATTGAAAACAAAAACAATTTTAAGTCAGGGAGTTTGGGAATGCCCTGTCATGCCGTAGTGTCTGGGTGGGAAAAGACCACAAGAGGCGTGGGGGGAGACCAGCCATGGATCTGCTGAGAAGTTTAAGCATTAGGGAGGATTGTCTGCGGAGGACACAAGGCTATGTAGACCCACCCCTCTGTGCTATAAAGAAGCTCCATGACTAAAGTATTTCTGCTGAAGCGAGAGCGCCAAGCCCATGGAGAGTAGGCTGGCCTCCAGAGCTGCCTTGTGGTACACTTGGTTTTCCCCTAGCAGGTCTATGCTTTAAGCCCAGGACTTGTGAGCTGCTAGAGCATCGCAACCTCTTTTCTCCCACAGGATGGTTGACTAGCAGGCAGGGCATCAGGTTCTCTGAGCTCTCTCCTCCTGTGCAGATCTTAGTGCTGTGCTTCCCCCACTATTCAGTGTTTCTGGGGAGCACTCATAGGCTTGAGCATGTGCTGTCCTCATCCACTCAAACTGGAGGACCTCTGGAGCCAGGGGCGCCTGTCTGGCCCACAGACACAACGTTCTCTTGTCCAACATCACTATGCAAAAAAACCTGAAGCTTCTAAAGTGAACAGTGCTTGAAGCTGACTACAGACCCATGACAGGCCCAACATTCCCTACACACCATCTGCTAGGACAGATCCACTACCCCATCCTGTTTAATGCTGCACTTTAGGCACCAGAAAACAAACCTGAAAGTCCAGGAGAGCATGAATCGCTGCATTTCAAGCTCTGCAGCTAAACAACTGCCAAAAATTTCTATAGCCAGTAAAATTATCCTTTAAATTGGAGAAACACAACCTTCCGAGCTAAGCATAGCCTAAAACAATATGTGGCCGTGAATCCAGCATTTCACAGGATACCCAAAAGAACACTACACACTACAAAGGAAGGAAGACAGACACAAGTGTGCAAACTTGGAAAGAATAAATCCCCAAGAGAATAGATGCCTGCAAAGCCCAGGACCTGAGAGAGATCCACTGCTGAATTCCACCAGACAGATGAGAAATGGGTGAGTTAAACATTATCAGCTCAATAAAGCAGTAAGCCATTAAGATGAGGAGAGGGTAAATAAGTGCATAATTGTCAGCTTTAAATTTGAATGATCTTAATTCTCTGATTAAAAGGAGACTGGCTGACTGGATTGCAAACTATTTGCAGTCTATAAAAAACTCACTTTATTCACCGGTAAAGACATACAGACTGGACATAAAAGATTGTCATATCATATTCTAAGCAAATGGGTTCTGAAAATAAACACTTGTGACAAAGCAGACTTCAAGCCAAGACCAGTCAAAAAGGGAAAAGAAGGTCACTATATGCTAATAAAGGGAATAATTCACTACAAAGTATAGATATATAGATATAGATATATACATGCCCAATATTGGTATACCTTACTTCACAAAATGAGCATGACTAGAATAAGAGGATAGATAATACTTAGTGATACTTGGTGAGTTCAGTACCACACTCCTATAAATAGGTAAGTAATCCAGTCCAAAAGAAAAACAATAATGAAATTTCAGAATTAAACTCTGCTATAAGTCAAATGAACTGAACCAAATCTACAAAATATTCCATCCAAAATCTGGTGACTAAGCATTCTTTTCAACAGCCCACAAAACAGTTTCCAAAGCAGGTCACATTTTAGGCCATAATGATTAATAAATACAAAAAGATCAAAAATATTTTCTTGTATCTTATCAGAATGTAATTCAATAAAACTAGATATGACTATCAATCATATAAACTATGTAAATGTGGAGATTGAACAATATACTGAAAATAATCAGTGTGTTGCTGAGGAGATTGGGGAAGAAATTTACAAATCCCTAGAATCCAATGGAAATGAAGGCATAATGTGCCAGAACCCAGGGAATATGGCAGCCAGCTATGGTAGAGAAGTTCATAGCTATGAGCACCTGCAATAAATAAGTCAGCACAATCTCAAATAACTTAGTGATGTGCCTCATTTTAGAAAAAAATAAGAACAACTCCAAACCCAAAATAAATAGAAGGAACTAAAGATCAGCGTGGAAACTAAAACAGCAGCATAGGGATCATTGAAACACAAAACTGCTTCTTCAGAAAGACAAACAAGGTTGACAAACCCTTAGCCAAATTAACCAAAACAAAAAAAACTAAGAGTTAAATGAAAACGGGGACATTAAAATAGATATCAAAGAAATCCAGAGGATTAAGAGGGAATACTTGAAAAACTATATTCAAAAAGCTAGAAAATGTAGAAGAAACTGATAAAATTCCTATTATCATTTGATCTATCAAAATCAGATCTATAAGATCTAAACCACTTGTACAGATCTACAGTGAGCAATGAGATTGAAGTAGTAAGAAAAACTCAAGACCAAACCAGATTCATTGATGAATTCTATCAGAACATGAATGCCCCTCAAACTCATCCTAACATAAAAAGGAAGGAACGCTTCCTTCAAAACCAGTGCCACTCTGACTCCTACACTGGATGAGGACATACATGCACACATACATGCACAAACATGCACAAAAATGCACACGTGCATATACCCATGCACACACATACACATACATGCACACATATGCCCCTAAACATGCATACACACTCACACACACATTCTCATACATATCATAGGCCAATTTCCTTGATGGACATAGACAAAAAATTCTTCAATTAAAGTATGTGAAAACTAAACAATAGAATAAAAAAAATTTTGGTCTTTTTGAGACAGGGTCTTCCTGTAGCCCCAGCTGGCCTGGAACTGTGTAGACCAGGCTGGCTTTGAAGTCATAGAGATCCATCTGCCTCTGCCTCCCGAGTGCTGGGATTAAAGGTGTGCCCCACCACGCCCAACTCAGAATAAAAGTTTTATGCACCATGACCAAGGTTGCAAACATGGTTCACATATACATATTAAATGTAAGGAAGTCCACAAATAGAATTAATGACAACAATCACATGATCAGTTCAATTAATACAGAAATAGTCTCTGACAAAATTTAACTTTCCTTTCATAATAAAAGTCCTGAAAAAAACTTGATATAGATGATTTATGCCTCCACATGAAAAAGGGGATGCATGACAAACATGTACCCAACATTGGAGTTAATGGGGAACACTGATCATTTCCTCTAAAGTTAGAAATAAGATAAGCAGGTCTGCTCTCCAATCTCAGGCAATACGGTGCTTGAATTCTCGGAGTAGTAAAAGGAAGAAATGAATCTATCAATATTATCCCCTATGTGAAAGACCCTAAGTATTCTACTAGAAAGTTCTTGGGTTTGATGAACAGGCAAGCATCAGTAGCTCCCCTGTATGTGAGGGGAAACCATACTGAAGAAGAAATCAGGAAAAACAAATCCTAATCACAATAGCCTAAAACCAAAACAAAACCTAGGAAGAAATCTAACACAAAAGTGAAAAGGTTCTACCATGAAAATTATTTTAAAAAGTGAAAGAAATTAGAGATACCACATGATGGAAGGAATTCCTATGTTCACAGTTCAGCAGAATTAATATAGTGAAAATATCTATATTGTCAAAACTGTCTACAAGTTGTAAAAATCTGTCTATGACAATTTCCATCTAAATTCCAGTGACACACTTCACAGAAATAGAAAAAAATATAAAATATACATGGAAGGGAAATTGGAGGCAGAAACAAGCCCTCACAATCTGGCTGTCGATACAAATACCAAAAATTAACACTGGACAAAAGACAGCCTCTTCAACAAATGTTGCTGAAACCCTCTGTATATCCATATGCAGAAGAATAAAAATAGATCCCCATTTCTCACTTTGTATAAAAATAAATTCAAAATTAGTCAAAGACCTTATTGTAAGACCCGAAACTATGAAACCCCTAGAAGAAAGCATAGGGAAAACCTTCAAGGCACAGGCACAGGCAAAATGTTCTGAATAAAATTCCAGTAGTGCAGAAAATAGTAGCAAGAATTGACACGCTGGACTGTGTAAAATTATAAAGTTTCTGAACAGCAAAAACAATTGCAGGAGTAAAGAGGTAAGCCTGAGAATGCAGCAAAATCTGTATCAGCTCCTGATCTGACAAGAGATTAACATCCAGGCTCTTCTGAGAACCAAATTATGCAATTGGTACATGAGCAAAGTCATTGAATAGGCGGTCCTCAAAGGAAAAAAAAAGGACAAAGGGTCAATAAGTATATTTTTCAAATGTTCACCATCCTTAGCCATCAGGAAATGCAAATCAAAACTTCACTGAGATCCCACTCCCCCAATCAGGAGAACTATCATCAAGAAAACAGACAACTATTAGTACTAGCCATGAGACAGTGAGGAGAGGGGAGGGACACCTCTACGCTACTGGTGGGAATGTAAATATGTGTAGACACTATGTTAATCAGCATGGAAATTTCTCAAAACCATAAAAACAGAACTTCCATATGATGCCACTCCAGGGCTGTACCGGAAGGAATCTACTCACCTTACAATGGAGACATCTGCACTCTTAAGCAGTTAGCCTAGGTGCCCACTAACAGAGGAATGGATAAAGAGAATGTGTTATGTATACACACAATGGACTTTTATTCATTCATAAAGAGAAATGAAATAATGTAGTTTGCAGGAAAATGGATGGAACTGGAGTTCACCATGTTAAGTGAAAGAAGCCAGATTTGGAAAGAAAAGTACCACAACTTTCCCTCGTACACAGTCTCTTCAATATGATATACGTAGGAGGGTGACAAGAGAGGAAAGTGGGGGATACGAGGAAAGTACATTACACACATGTATGAAAATGTCATTTTATATCATTAATCTATGCTAGTGAAAAGGAAAAAAAAGGTAATTGGAGATTTTTTTAAAAATGGCTGTGCTTAAAGGTAATATATTTGTATTTTTATAAAAATTGTATAGTTCATATAATTTGAATTGTATAAGAATTATTAAATATTTTGTCTTACTATTCATCCATTTTATCATTGGAATGAAAGATTCTGTTCTAAACAAAGTGTTAGCAATGAGGATACACAAACACTCAGTATAGGTAAGTGCTAGTATTCAATCCCATTTCTTTTTCTTCCAAATTTAATGAGATTTCACAGAAATAATACAAACTCAAATTTTTTATTAGTATTTAAAAATGTTTTATCTATTATTTTTATTTTATGTGTATCAGTGTATTGCCTGCATATATGTAAGTGCACCATGCCTGTGGCGGTCAGAAGAGGTGTTGGATCCCCTGGAACTGGAGTTACAGATGGCTGTTAGCCACCATATGGGTGCTGGGAACTGAACTTGGCTCTCTTCAAAAGCAACCAGTGCTCTTAATTGCTTAGCTATTTCTCCAGCCCCAATATTTTAAAAAGATATTTACAAACTTAAGGAAAAATAGTTTTTAATAAGAAAAGAAAAATAACTCTTAAATGTGAGCTTTAATTAAAATGGCCCTGCTTTTTCTTTTTTTGAGACAGGTGTCCTTATAACCCCAGCTGGCCTAGAACTCTTTATGTAGACCAAGCTAGCCTCAATCTCACAGTGATCTGCTTGCCTCTGCCTCCTGAGAGTTGATATTAAAAACGTTACCATTTTACCGGTCTAGATGACCTTGCTTAACAAAAAATTTTTTTGAGCAGTTGTTGAACTTTGTATTAGTCTCCATTGATTGCAAAAAGAAGCTTCTTGATGAGTGGTGAGAGGCACATCCGTTTGTGAATATAAGGATATAGTAAGAAATTATGTTGGTCTATGGAAATGACAGAAATAGGTTTCTCTCTAGGATCCATGACCTTTTGAGACATGTGTATTTGGCTATGTTTACAGAACTACACATGAGTTCCCTTCCATTGAGTGGGTCTTAAGTCCAATTAGACAGCTATTGATTACCCCTAAGATATGAGTGCCACTACTGTACCAATAGGGATAGTTTGCTGTGCCAGTCATTGTTATGGTTTGTAAACTTTATAGCTAGATAGGACCATTGATGGGTTTTCTCCCTTGGCAGCTTGGTCCTGCTTTTATACTTCACTACATTAAAGTTCTCAGTTTGGAATTTCTGTACTTGTTAAGGATTCCCAGAGGATAATTTTGAGTCCTAAAGATTTTTCACAGTTAAAATGTTTATTGGAGAGCTGTGAGTAGCGGGGAATATCCCTGTTACCAGTTGCTCTGGAGGCTGTCATGCAAGTGCTTGGGCTAGGGAGTTTGGGGTTATCCTGAGCAACACAGTGGGTGTCCTGAGCAAGACAGGTTTCTGTAGATTTTTTGAAGGAAAGTTAAAATTTATTTAATAAACTTCTTAGAAAAGGTATTAATGTAGATTTAAGTAGAGAGAGACAAAGCTAAAAATCAATGAAAACTGCAACATTCCTCTAAATAGAAAGGATCAGTGAGTCTTAGCATGAGATATAAATTAAAGCTCAAAGATAAAATGAAAGAGCACAAAAGTTAAGAACTAGAAGAGGTGCTGGAGAGATGGCTCAGCAGTTAAGAGCACTGACTACTCTTACAGAGGACCCAGGTTCAGCACCCACAAGGTGTCTTACAATCATCTGTAACTCCAGTTCCAGGGGATCTGACATCCTCTTCTGACCTCTGCAGGCATTACACGACATGGGTGATTTACATACATGTAGGCAATACACTCATACACATGAACTAAAAATAATAAAATATTTTTAAAAAGGAATGGAAAGGGCTGAAAACACACCTATGATGCTGTACTGCAGTGATGATAAAGACTGGGAAGCTGACGACATCAAGCAAAAGCCATGTTGGGGGTAGGAAGGAAAAACAAGTAAGACTATGGAAGCAGTTAACAGCAGATCAGAAAGCCGTTATATGATCAGAACAAGTAAGACAAAGCAGGATCCTACAACAGAATTAATATTTTTGTCTATAAAATAATATATTTTTAGTAATGCAGGTTCAGGAGATTAGATGAAAATGAAAACTAGCTAGAGAGTTTAACTTTGGAAAATAATGCTTGGGGGCTGGAGAGATGGTTAAGAGCACTGGCTGCTTTTGTAGGAGACCAGAATTTGGTTCCCAGAACCCATATGGTGGCTAACAACCATCTGTAAATTCCAGTTCCAGGGGATCTGACCTCTAGGGCACTGCATGATGGAGGTGCAATTAGATACATGCATGCGACATCCTCATGGACATAAAATTTTAAAAAATATTAAAAAGAATGATCAGAAATGAATATATCTCTGAAACATTAGTCCAAGACAATTTATAATCACTTTATATATTTTTAGAGTGTGCATAGGTTTCCCCCAAGTCTCATACTATTAACCAGGTCCATTAGACTTTCTGTTAAGTATTATTAGCTTTTAAAATTACACTCTTTATATTTTTCATAAAACAGTTTGTTAGCCTTCCCTTCAAGGAACATTGGGAAGTTCAACTATTTTTGGAAGGTTACCCTGTAAGTACAATGGGTCAAATATTGCTAAGGCTCCTCCTCAGGACACACTCTGGTACTCGGTAAATTCACTTTCCCCCCTCTGTGATCTTTGACATTATCACTAGCAAGGGCCTGCAGACAAACTCTTTGGAGTTTTTCTGGTTCACATAAAGGCATACTGGTAGAATAGAGAAAGATTAACACACAGATGAATGGAAGTACAACTCACAATGAGGTTCCAAATGATTGTTCCCTGTGAGGGCCCATGGAAGACAGAAGACAGGACTTGCATCTGGTGCCTGAAACCTGCTCTGAGCTCCGGTGCTGCGGGGGTAGACTGCTTTTGATGCTTGCAGCCATCTCATTCTGGCAGAGGTTGTGGTTCTGAATTGTTCCCCCAGTACTGATGCTTGATTTTTCCAAAATTAGGAATGGGATGAAAAATGGTAAATTTTGATGCTTGAAAATGTCTTCAGTTTGTTTTTCCAAATCCCTAAACTGTGCTACTAAATACAAGTGTTTGTACTCATTTTGCACTTTAATTTGTATTAATTATAAATATTTATTTTTATTAAAATTGTGTGTGTGTGTGTGTGTGTGTGTGTGTGTGTGTGCACATAAGTGTAGGTGCCCGGAGTCCAGAAGAGGGCATGTGGTCTTCTGGAACTGGAATTTCAGACAGTTGTGGGCTGTCAAATTTGGGTGCTGGGAACTGAACTCTGGTCCTCTGCAAGAGCAGCAAATGCTCTGAGCTGCTGAGCCATCTCTCCAGCCCCTGTATTAAATGTATATTTTTAAAGACTACATATGATGTTATAATAATGTAATTCATGTTTTATGTGATGAAATGACTACACACACACACCCAGTCATCTTGCCTGCATGTCCTGTAACCACAAATGGTGCCCTCCAGGCACCAAATAGATCCCTTCCAGGAGGTAATGTGTTGCCTATAAAGCCACTTATCATTGCTATCTCCCTCATTTTTGCTTTTTAAAAAATTACTCCCAAGATCAGAATTCCCCTGGAAACATATACTTTTTATTTTATTTTATTTTATTTATTTTTATTTTTGTGGTCTTTTTGAGGCAGTGTCTCCCTGCAGCCCCAGCTGGCCTGGCACTCACTATGTAGACCAGGCTTGCCTTGAACTCACAGAGATCTGCCTGCTTCTACCTCCTGAGTGCTGGGATTAAAGGCATGAGCCACCTTGCCTGGGGAAACACATATTTTTTAAAGAATAATTTTACAACTATGTCAGTATATAGTAGGCATGTTCTGATGCAGTTTAAGTAGATGAGGTTCAGCAGGGAATTCCATTTGTTCATACACACACACACATACACACACATATGTGTGTATGTGTGTATGTGTGTGTGTGTGTTAAAGGCAGTCATTTTGGGGAAAATGAAGTACTAACTTTGATTTGCCTCTTCACAGGTCTGATAGGCATCTAAAGGAGGCCAGCACCAGGTTTATTATGAAGATGCAGTGAAATACACCTTGCTGAACTCCAAGACCTGTCCTGGAAGCCTGTTTCCTGGAAGTCAAAACAAATTGGGACCACTCTGAACTTTCAAAGAGAACCTTGACAAATTTGATGGGTTGACTTGAATGCTTTTTCTCTGGATTTCAGATTACTGATAAAACTATAGTTTCGATCTGGTAAAATATGGGATTATTTAATTGATGTATGCATGGCAGGCTTTAAGGAAAGACATTTTTCATTGTTTTTTCAAGATTTTTAAAACTTATTTATTATGTATGTATATGTGTCCACATGTGCAGATGTTTACAGAGGGAAAAAGAAGGATCTTATGGAGCTGGAGTTATAGCTGGTTGTGGGTTGCCTGATGTGGGTGTTGAGGACCAGTCTCCAGCTCTGTGAGTGAGCAGCATACTCTCTTAACCACTAGACTGTCTTTCCTGCCCAATTTAACATTTAACATTCTTTTTAAAAAATATTTTATTTATTATTTGTATATTATGTGTATGAATGCTTGCCTGCAGCTATGTGTCATGCAATGCCCACAGAGGCCAGAAGAGGGCATTGTATTCCTCTGAAACTGGAGTTAAGGGCAGTTATTAGCCACAATGTGGTTGGTGGGAATCAAATCCTGGTCCTCTGGAAGAACAGTAAGTGATCTTAACCACTGAGCCATCTCTCCAGCCCCTCATATCAGTCACTGGAGTTCTTTTCAAGAACTAAACTATTGTTAATGTGATGCAATGCATGCAAACTAAACCAATGAACTTAATTTTTGAACAGCTGCATTTAAATTGAATTTTAGAAAATGAACAGCACTGTGATGATACAGGTATGTTTTGAAACATTTGGCTTACATTTAGTTTGGAGGCACTTATGACATTTCCTTTACCATACTATACCAAGTTTTCCACCCCTAATCATAAGTGAATGATTGACATCCAAACATTAAACATGTGGATGCTTATAAGTTAGAGGAATCTAAATATAGGGAAATACATTTATGAATTCAACAATCCTAAAATATTTCTTCAATTAAAACTTGTGCCATTTTCTAAAACACAAAATTATCCATAATTTCTATTTTCTTTCTTGCATACTCATCTTGAGTTTTAGAAAACATATTTATTGAAGCATACTTTATTGGTATTGCAAATTTTTAAACAGTTAAATTAAGAAAACATTAGAATTTTGAAAATGCAGTTCTTTTACACAGTTGTCTTACCTTCATCTCAATGACTGATAATTGAAATGGCAGAGAGACAATGATCCTTTAAATAGCAACATCCATAATACAGAATCAGTGTTGCTCTTTCTATCCAGGATCTCCTGTACAGCGGCACACTGTCCCCATCTCCCTTGAAGATGTAACAGGAACCTTCCAATCCATTCATAGCAAGAATCTATTTTTGGGTATGTAAAAATTGTTCCAACAATTACAAGCTATATCAATTGTAGAGTGGAAAGAAAGAAAGCTTTAAGAATGCTTAACACGGTGTGTTGGTTTGAATATTTGAACCTTGTCCCAGTTGGTGGCGCTAGTTGGGAGGTCATTGAGTCTTTAGGAGGCGCAGTCTTGGCGGAGGAAGTAAGCGGAGGTCATAGCCTCATCCCCCTTGGAGTTTGTTCTTTTTGCTTTGTGTGGCTGTTGAAGATGTGAGCACTCAGCTTTCTGCTCCTGTCACCACGCCTGCCACTTGCTGCCGTGTCTCCCTACTGCAGTGGACTCTTATCCCTCTGGAACTGTAAGGCCAAATAAATTCTTTCTTCTGTAAGTTGCCTTTGGTTATAGTGTTTTATCACAGCAACAGAAAAGTAACTAATACAACATAGTTTAAGATAATTGTCTACCAAACCACTTTTAGACATGGAAGAAATGACAAAAGAACAAAGTTGCTGAATAAAATACAGCATTGTTTTTATTTTGTATCATTGTCATTAAGATGTTCATTTTGATTAGTGCACATTGGCTCATAGGCAATTTTCCTGATCTTCCTGACACACAAAATGGCAGCAAATACCTTTTTTTAAAGGAGGTTTGACATCACTTGGGTGAATGTGCCATACATCACATTTCAGGTGATTGGTACTAGTGGCAACAAGCTCACAGAAAAAAAATCTCAATCTCAGCATATGCTGTCATTAAATATAAAGGGAAGGATTACCCAGAGTTCTGCTCTGTTCAGGGAGCAGCCCACTTCTCTGATGCCAGGTGCACTTCCTTTGAAAGGATTTGCAGGACTGCACTCACAGGTTATGAGTGTTTACACCTCCAATCCCTATAAGATAGTGGGGACGATGGCTGAGTTGGAAAGACACAACCTCACTGCTCACAGACCAACCTGTGGAAGCTGAGACATAAAATGTGCGTCCACTCAGAAGACATCTTCTGTAAGTGCCTCCAGCTCTAATGTGAGTGATACTTTGCATTGGGCTGATGCACTGCAGCATAAGGCACTGGCACAGGAGCCAATGGTCCAGTGACAGCCATCAGCAAGGCTGCTACAGAAGTGAAGATTGGTGACGACATTGCCCCCCACTCCCCGCATTCAAGTTCTCAATCCCTGGCATTGTGTGCACTCACAGCAAGACCTTTTAAGTACTTAGAAATGTTCTAGTTCTTGCTGGGTGTGGGGTTCATGCCTTTAATCCCAGCACTTGGGAGGCAGAGGCAAGTGGATCTCTGTGAATTCAAGGCCAGCCTGGTCTACATAGTGGGTTCCAGGCTAGCTGGGGCTACAAGAAGGCCCTGTCTCAAAAAGACAAAAAAAAAGAAGGAATGTTCTAGTTCTCACCCAACATTACCAAACGCCAATCATCTCTCCAAAGTACCTGTGATTTCTCCATAGCAGGGACCAGTTCTAGGTGAGGTACTGACTTTGGCTGCTAAGGAAAGGGGCTTAGTGGCCATACTTACCTCCTCTGCTTTTCTACAGCACAAACTAGAACACTGCCCCACACTCACTTTACTGCCACCTGTTAGTCACAGTCACACCATCTAGGAAAACACCTTTCATGTCAGTTAACTGACAATTGAAGAAACTAAAGCAATTTGATTCCTAGAACTAAAGGATCTTATTTCTCTAGATTTTTACCCTCCCTGCTTTGCCAACCCCCAGTAATGGTCTCCATGAGAGATGTTTATTGATCATCTGACATTCTTTAACTGACCACTCAGTGGTTCCCCCTACTAATGTCAAGCTTCAGGCCAAAGAAGGAAATTTTCTTAAAAAATATATATATATTTATTTATTTTTATTATATGTGTATGAGTATTACACCTGCATGTATGTAAGTGCACCCATGTTGGGCAATGCCCATGGAGACCAGAAGAGGGTATCAGATCCCCTGGAACTGGAGTTAAGGACGGTTATTAACCATCATGTGAGCCCTGGGAATCAAAACCGGCTCTTCTGCAAGAACAGCCCAGGCTCTTAACCACTGAACCATCTCTCCAGACCCTCAAAAGTAAAATTCAATCTCCTTCCCACCCCTCTTTCTCTGAAAGCTGTAATAAAGGACTCCTACTCTTCCACATGGACCTGAACGCTCCTCAGACTCCTTCCATGCTGCTGGCTGCTTGTCTATGGCATTCATAATTCTTCTAACAAATCTCTTCTAAAAAAGGACAGTTTGTCTCCTTGAACCCCAAACCTGAAACTTGTCACCACAGTTACGGGAACTCTTCAAGGAAACATTCTCTGAATTTCGCCACCTCTAAGATGTTGTGATTATAAGTGACCAACACCAGTCAGAATTACAGCAATAATAACAAAGTGGTCATAGCCACCACAGATCCATGCTCTCAATCTTAGCAAGGTTTTTCTGAAATTCAGCCTCATGGTCCTCGGTAGATCTGTTTGTCGATAGCTGAGATCAGTGAGATTGATAAATAACTCAACTTTTAAAGCTTTTGTACTTTTCATACAACAGTTCTTAATCAAATTTAGACCTCCTCCCCCATTCATGTCCCTCCAACCTCACCCCTCACGGGACTTCATGTATTATACTCTACGTGTTAAATCCTATCTAGTCAAGCATTTGTACCCAGATGTCCTTCAGTGCAAATTCCACTGGAGTCTAGTCAGCCTATCTAGAGATCATTGATTGCTACGGCCTACTCTCCCTCACCCAGTAGTGATCAGTCTACAATAGTTTCCAGATTAGGGTCAACCTGCACCCACTTCCCTTGCTCCACTCTGGGCCAGGCCCTTGTGTAAGATGGCATGGGTCCCATTGCCATAAGTTCACATGTGCAAACTTCCAGTGGCCTGAGAGCTTCTGCTTCCCTGTGTTCATGGACCAACCCTGGCTCTTACAATCTTTCCACTCTCTTGTGACCAATGGTCCCTGAACCGTGGGAGTGAGAAGTTTGATATAGGAGTCCTATCCAGGGACACACTCTGCAGTCTCCTATTTTTTTAAAAGTTGGCCAGTTGTGGCCGTTTGTGTACATCGCACTCTGTGATACAAGGAGACCTCACTGATAAGAGTTGAGGGATGCACTAGTTTTCTCTCTAACCCCCATTCTGCTATGTTCCATGTTAGGTGTAGAGGTTCCACTGTAGATATGTCACCTATCTCTCAGACATACATTCTCTGACTGGTTGTGGAACTCTGCAGTAGCCTCCATTTGTTGCAAAAGGAAGCTTCTTTGATGTGTGGTGTACAGTATATTTGTCTCTAAATATAAGGATCTATATTTAGCATATGATAAGAAATTTCATTTGTCTAGAGATATGACAGAGACATATGTTTACAGTGCCTCCCATGAGTTCACTCCCATTGAGAGGGGTTTAAGATCAATTAGATAGCCACTGCTGCACCAGTAGAGGTAGCTTGTTCTGCTGGTCGTTATGGATATTAGGCTTTAGGGCTGGTTTAGACCACTGATTGATTTTCTTTCTCCCTTAGCAGCTTGCACAGTATCCTCCGGAACCATGGGAGTTAAACTTCAGGCAGAAGATTCCAGGTAAGTTCCTGCTCCATTGCTCTAAGCCGTGTATCCGAAGTATGTCTTATCTTCAGCAGTGGGGTCTTCTCTGCCAGCTCTGGGAGATAATCAAGAGCTCTCGCAATAGCCTGTATTATTTTGGAAGTCTTTTGGCCCACTCTGACCAAGCACTCGAAGGGAGGTCTCTCCTGTCTGGCACTGTGTTCCTTGCCATACAGCCCCCAGGTATACACATGAACTAATGTTCAGGCACAGTATGTGCATTTCTCGGGGGGTTTCAGAGGCAACACATTTCTGTCTGGCTTCCCTACCACAAGATCCATTCATCTCTATACTCTCCTCCACATCTGACTTCCCTCCTCCCTCCCCAGTCCAAGCATCCCCATTATTCCCCTCCCTCCATTCCCCTCCGCCAGTTTCCTCCTCCTCCACCCAAATAATTCAACTTTTGCTTGCTAGCTTTCTCAACAAGATGTGTCCTACAATCCTACTCTGTCTTCCTAGTTTACATAGTCAGCCCTCTTGCTGTGTTGGAAGTCAATATTCTAGAATAACAGTTATCAGAGATGCCTGTGTGTAGAGCAAGGAGTGAACTCTGAGGTAAATGGAGCTAGTGTTGGGAGGGCTTTCTGGCCTTGGCTTAGAAACCGTGAAGCTCACTGTACAGAAAGGTGGTTGTGCTGCTGTGAATCTTATATGACTCAGTTTAACTTCTGAGCGGTTGAAAGAAGTGTAGTTGCTGGAGAATCTGTTCAACAAGATGTGTCCTACAATTCTACTCTGTCTTCCTAGTTTACATAGTCAGCCCTCTCGCTGTGTTGGAAGTCAATATTCTAGAATAACAGTTATCAGAGATGCCTGTGTGTAGAGCAAGGAGTGAACTCTGAGGTAAATGGAGCTAGTGTTGGGAGGGCTTTCTGGCCTTGGCTTAGAAACCGTGAAGCTCACTGTACAGAAAGGTGGTTGTGCTGCTGTGAATCTTATATGACTCAGTTTAACTTCTGAGCGGTTGAAAGAAGTGTAGTTGCTGGAGAATCTGAGAGGACAGTGCATGGTTAGCAGCTGACAGTGGCCTGCCAGCTTCCAGTTCACTGTGGTGCTTAACTAACTGACACCAGAAAATGTGAAGGTGTCTTTGAGGGTCGTGGACTCCTTCTCTGCTCTTGGGTAGGCTTTTAATTAAGGAGTTAGTGTACCAGACACATACCATCATATAAAACTTCCACTGAGTCAGTGGCCTCTGGCATCTTGTGTTATGAATTCATTCGAAGAATGAAGTTTAGGGATCTCAGTGGTGAGCTTTAGAAAGAAGCATTTATTACAGGAACATAGGAGAAAGAAGGTGGAGCTCCTGTGTAGCAGGAGAGGGTCCCTGGGAGTGGGATAGCATCAAGCTGCTAATCTAAGGGTGTTTTGAAGGATTTATGCTAGAAACTGAGGTGAGGCACATGAAGGGGGATAACCTGGTCAGTCTTTGAGGTGTCAAGAGGCAGGGGCTGGCGGATCTCTGTGAGTTCAAGGCCAGCCTGGTCTATATAGTGAGTTCCAGGACAGATAGTTCCAGACAAAAGAAAAATAAATTATTAAAAAATTCTAGTGATGAACACAATGGCCAATTAGATGGTTTTAAGAGGTAGGGCCTTCAAGAGGTGATGAGGCCACAAGGTACCCTCTTGAAGATGGGTATGGGTGACCTTCTAAAGAGATTAGTGGTGGGACTTGGCCTCTTTACCACAGGCCAGAGGTTGCCACTTTCAAAGATAATGAACCTACTAGTATCTTGACCTGGGACTTTCCAGCCTCCAGAGCCATGAGAATAAATTTCTGTTCTTTATTAATTACCCAGTCTGGGGTATTCTGTAGTAGAAGATCAAAGGAACTAAAGCAGCCTCTACAAGCAAAACTTCACTTAGGGCCAGCAAGATGGCTCAGCAGATAAAAGAGCTTGTTGTACAAATCTGAGGACCTGAGTTCAATCCCAGGAACCCACAATGGAAGGAGAGAAACAACTTCTGAAAACTATCTTCTGATCACACACTTGCAGTAACACGTGTGCCTGCACTCACATAAACACA
Source organism: Nannospalax galili (assembly GCF_000622305.1). Lineage (NCBI taxonomy): Eukaryota > Metazoa > Chordata > Mammalia > Rodentia > Spalacidae > Nannospalax > Nannospalax galili. Next base: position 5,256,490 of record NW_008353342.1, read on the forward strand.
CCATACATGCACACACTAATAACAATAAGCAAATATTAAAAGAAAACTGTCTCTTCCAGAAGAATTACCAGTGATGATATAGTTGAAACAATCTCTATGGCTTTGAATGAGGGAGATCAGAAAAAGAGGCTTGGAGGACAGAATGTTGCTGTTTGAGGCCAGGAATGTTGTGGTTTGGCTGTGGCAGAAGAATTAAACCCTCTGCACTAACTGGTGACAGTTACTGACAGTAAACACAGTCAAGAAGCTCGTCACCCCGGCAGCCATAGATGTCTGGAAGTCAGTAAACCGACAACAGACATAACTCCAGGAACTGCGCCTCACAGCTAATGCTTAAGCTGACCCCAAATGCTACTCTGCCCAAAGGGAACTGTATGCTGCAAACCCACTTGAGACCAGAAAACACTCCTCTCTCTTGCTTTCGAAGCAACGGTTTGTTTTTTTTGCTGTTGTTTGGACAAACGCTGGCTGCAATGAGGTTAAACCTTGGACCGAACTGGCCTCACCCTCAATGGTATTATCCTGGAGAGCTGGTGACTGTTGTGGCAGATGACAGTGGGCATGACTCCTGGTCCCATGCGCAGATCTGTGTGTGGTGACTGCACCGGGGGCTGTGGGTCGCTCTGGTCCTATGTGTAGGTGTGGATGGCAGAGTGTGTGAATTATTGTGTTCTTTCAGTGAATTGCATCATTAAAAACTGAGATTCCTGGCTGATTTAGCAGGGAGCAAATACAGTTTCTGAGCTTTTAAAAGAACTGCGCCCACTGTAGGGAAAGATGGCCAGGTAGACAGCTGAAGGTAAACTGAAGTTCTTTTTGGTTTTTCTCCATAGCCACAAGATGGCACCAACCTTCCATTAAAATATTTAGCACATTGTTTCAAGATTATAATCTGTTGGGTGGTTTGACTACTGTCTTCCCTGAAATACAAATGTGTGGATTATAGTAATTTTGTTCACAAATAAGTTATAGAGTATCACACTCAGAGCCCGATATAGGCAATTTTTGAGACTTCTTTTATACAAATCATCAGGTTAGTTCCATTTATTTTGTGGAAAGGAGACAGCCACCTGACTATGGTTCCCCAGGAGCTGATGAGCAGAGGCTGTGACCAGCCTGTACCGCTTGGCCTCTCTGGACCAGACGATTTGTCTTGGCTTTCCTAAGATTTTTGATGCATTTGTACGTTGTAATGGTCAAGATCAGTAATTGAAGCAGATTGTATCTAATTACTCTTCTGTTTCTTTTTCTTGATAATGCCATGAATGGAATTGGGATTTCTAAAAATGCTTAAAAATGAAATTTGGCTAAATGGTCTGTGATCACCCTGTCAGTGGTACCAGTTTTAAAGCGACTAGAGACTGTCAAATCCTGCTGTGTGCATTGCATAGCGCGGAGGCCCCCACCCCTGCTGTGTTTGGGACAGGGCCTGGAAATGCATGACATGGCTTTGAGCTAAACATGTCTGCTATCATATTTTGTCTGTGTTAATTTACAAGTGTTAGAACATCTGCTCAAAGGACTTGAGCCAAAGATGGAATTTATTTTCTCACTCGGCTGCAAAAGTCCACAGGTGACCTGGCATCCAGCAGAGCCTGGCTCTGTGCTACATATTATTAGCACTTGATCATTGATTTTCCCTCCTTTCTGCCTCCCTCTGGACTGGCTTTTTGTTCAAACTCCTCACTAGACCTTTTGGAACTTCAAGACTTTCTGCATGGATGGCAAGTGACTGCAGAAGTCTGGTCAAAGGGGAGCCCAGTGCCAGCCCCATGAGGACTGGCAATCAGTCACACCCACACCCACTGAGCTCAGGATGTGGTAAACTTATTTACCTGGGCCTAGGCCACCTGGTCCACCCTTGGAGCAGTGAGAGACCTCACCAAGCAAACAGGCATTGGATTGAAAGAGTAATCTCCAAGTTAAAAAGGGGAACTGAAAAGATAATTGGGGTGTCAAGAGGACCTTGCTCCAGAAAACATTGCCACAGACTTAGCCTAAGAATTAACAGTATTAGATTCAAAGGTGTTGTCTCTAATTCTGAAAATACTATTCTTTGAGTATTTTAAGAGCTTTGGAAAATGACAAAGTCGGTAGACACCTGACTGACCGGGTCATCCTATGCTCTGAATTAGGCTGAACACTGGTGACAGACAGGGTTTCGTGTGGCCTCTCCCACGTTTCCCTTCTCTGCTCTCACCTTTGAGACTAGTTCTTTGTCAGTGTTACTGCATGTTATGGAACTTTGTTACACTTTGCCTCAAAGCTCCCCTGACCACCGTTCCTTCTACTTTAAATGCTTGTTATTACCTACTGAATTTCAGTGTTTTAACTCAAAGAATAATTTGATAATATTGACTAATTCTATGTATGCTGGTTACGTTGTGAGCTCAACGCTTGGGGTCTTCCACAGCTCTGTGACTGATGCTTAACTCTCACTAGAGACTTGTAAAAAAATGAGTATAGAGCAGGATTTGAATCTTTTTATGGTTTATTTTTAATTATGTATATAGGGGCGAGTATCTCTTTGTGTATATGTTCAGTGTACCTGTAGGAGCCCTTGGAAGCCAGAAACATGGGGTCCCCCAGGAACTAGTTACAGGAGGTTGTGAGCCACCCAATATGTTTGCTGGGAGTTGAACTTGGGTCCTCTGGAAGAGCAGTATGTGCTCTTAACTACTGAGTCATCTCTCTAGCTCTGAGATTTGAATCTTAAGGCACATGGTACCAGTATATCAGTGCTTTCCTGAGTTTGTAAATATCCTCTTTCTTCTGACAAAGATTCCCAACCAGCCTACCTGACCGATGCTCTCAATGAATTACTGTGTGTGGCAGGTAAGGTCAGTTGTACAGCCTTTATTATAGCAGAGCTGGTACGAGCACACTGTTTTGCTCTTTATCAAGTTGCACCCCCTTGTCTGCCTTTTAAAATCTTCTGCCCATTTTTACAGGGGCTTGGGACAACATCAGCTGTTCATAACAATAATCTGGCTCAGAACAGAATGAGAAGAGAAGGAACTGCTTAAGTAAATGGAGTTGACTGGAACTATAATTAACTGTGAACATGAAGCAGCCTGTGCTTGGTACCATGGCTGGCTTTGACTGTCAGCTTGACAGGCCTGGGAAGAGGGACCCTCAGTTGGGGAATTTCCTCTATCAGATCAGCCTGTAGGCACGTCTGTGAAGTATTTTCTTGATTGTTGAGTCATGTGGAAGGGCCTGGTCCACTGTGGTTGGTGCCACCCCTGGGCAGGTGGTCCTGTATTGTATATGAAAGCAGGCTGAGCACAGGCCAAGGGAGCAAGCCAGTAAGCAGCGTTCCTCCATGGTCTGTGCTTCAACTCCTGCCTCCAGGTTCCTGCCCCAAGTTCCTGCTTTGGCGTCTCTGGATGATGGACCGTGAGCTGTAAGCCAAATAAACACTTTCTTCCCAAATGTGGCTTTGGTCATGGTGTTTATAACAGCAATAGAAAATGACTAGGACAGTATCTTTCTGGATTTTATTTATTTACTATTTCCTCTTTATTTGCTGAGGCAGGATCTCTCCATTGATCCCAAAGTTCTCCAGTCAGCTACTGGTCCCTGGGATCTCTAACTTCCTAAATGCTGTGATTATAGGTGGTTGCCACGCCTGTCCAGCTTTTATGTAGGTGCTAGGGATCTAGACTCTGGTCCTTATGCTAGTGAAGTAAGCTGAGCCATCTCTTCAGCCCCACGGGTCTCTTCTTTGTTAACAGAAATCACTCTTCGTGGGGACTGGAAAGGGCTCAGCGGTTAAGAGCACAGACTGCTCTTACAAGGACCCAGGTTCGGTTCCCAGCACCCACATGGTGCTAACAACTATCTGTAGCTCCAGTTCCAGGGGATCTATCACCCTCTTCTGGCCTCAACAAGCATTGCAGCATTGCATGTATGTGGTGCACTTACATACATGTAGAAAAAACACACATATAAAATAAAAATGAAAAAAAAAGAAAGTCTTCACTCTCATAAACTTCTGGTGTTTATATAAGCTGATTAATATAAAAAAATAATAGTGTTAAGTCAGGCGTGGTGGCCCAGTTTTTAATTCCTGCATTGGGGAGGCAGAGGCAAGCAGCCAGATTGGTCTATATAGCAAGATCCAGGCCAGCTAGGGCTATAGAAGACCCTGCCTCAAAACAACAACAATAACAACAAACAACAATGATAGCATTAGTAAGTTCAACTAGCCTAGGACTTTTGCATAGATTTTGATTCAGAAATTTCACTTCCTGAATTTTTCATGGACTTGTTCAAAGACATAATTGAAAAGAAAGTTATGCTAGTATTTTATAATGTTTTTAAAATATTGCTATTATGTCTAATAATATGTCTAACAAAATTAATATGTCTAAAAATCTGGGAAATTCTTTAAATAGAATATATGGATAACTAATGAAGCATTATCTGCTGGCATTAAAGATGTATAGGGAAAGTAGTTATGAAATAAAAACCTATTCATCGTATTTAGATATATAAGTTGTTGGCTTGATTGAATTGAGAAGCACGTAGTTGATTAAGACAACCCTCCGGGTGTGTCTATGAGTGAGTTTACAGATAACTAAGGGGGAGGACCTCCCCTGACCATAGGTGGCACCATCTCATAGGCTGGGGACTTAGCTGGAAAACATAGTTCAGACTTTCTCTCGCTCAGTTTTCAGCTGCCATAATGTGAGTTGCCCTGCCCCACCAGCCCCTCCCTGTGGTGATTAACTGTGAGCCAAAATACAGTCTTCCTCTTAAGTTGTTCTCTGGAGTATTTTGGTCCAAAAGCTAAGATAATCATGATACCTTGCTGCTGTCATTGTAGTGCTGGAGTGGAACCTACCAGGGAAGACATGTGCTCTATCACCAAGCTATGGTATTAGTGATTTTTTGTTGCTGTGATAAAACAAAAGTGATTCACGGAGGAGTTTATTTTGGCCTACAGTTCCAGAGGGAGAGTCCATGATGGGGGGGGGCATGACAGCATGGAGGCACTGTGGTTGAAGTAGGAAGCTGACAGATTAAGTCTTTAGTCACAAGCATGAAGCAGAGCAAGCAATTTAAAAGTGGGGTGAGGCTATAACTGCTCAAAGCCCACCTCCAGTGATGTACTTCCTCCAGCATCCCCCAAAGTTTCCATAATCTCCCCAAACAATGCCACCAGCTGGGGACCAAGTGTTCAAATACCCGAGACTAGAAGGGGTATTTCTCATTCAAACCACCACAGCTATTAAAGGTATGTGTCTGAAGAAGACTATGAAGTCAGGGCCAGAGAGATGGCTCAGTGGGTAAAGACTACTGCTGCCAAACCCGGAGCTCTGAGCTGGATACTCAGGACTCACATGGTGGAATGAGAGAACTGACTTCCACAAGTGGTTCCCTGACCTCCACACTCGAGCTGTGGCACAACAAAAATCAGTAAACGGACCCAGATCTCTTTGTCCCCTGGCCCTCCCAACCCTCTACACATTGATCTATTCTTTTTATATTGAGTGCTCCAAATCATTACCTGCCTTTCAAAATGCCTATCCATCTGTCTTATTTTTCAGGAAATGATCTTGCCTCTTACTCTACAGACTAAACTGAACCTGACAACGAGGATTCCCTCACCTATCCTGTGTTAGAAGTTAGTGATGCAAGGATGGGAAAGTCCAGGCCTTGTAGCTTCCATTTAATCAGCTTTGAGGATTTATTTACGTATTGGAAAAGAGACTTTTCTCTCCCCACCAGTTCATATTATGTTGATGTTTAGAGAAGATTTGGTGTGTAACCTGTTTGGCCAGAACTAAGAATAAAGTTGAACTGCATGATTGAAAATGTCCAAAAATCTGGAAAAGCCTGTATAGAACCATGAACCTTCAGACTACAAAGCTTGTGATCTGAACACTCACATGCTAATTTGCATGTAAGTTTACATACTATACTTTCTTTGGGTCTAAGTTAAAAAAATATGTCGGCAAATCTGAGTGCTGTCTGTTTTCTGGGAGGGCACAGAATGGGCAAGGGCACCACAATGACATCACTGCTATGCTAAAAGTAGAAACAGAGTTCAGGAAGCGGAGGGAAAGGAAGAACATTAATACTGTAAAGAGTTCAATAGACAATCACTCATCGTACCAAGAACCAGGAACATTTTTCTGTTTTTTTTCAATAAATTTTTATTTATTATTTTAAAAAATTATTTATTTAATAACCACATGATTAGAAGAAGCATTTTATTACAGCATTAACATAGCAATAACAATTTCCAGAGCAAAGATGCATCTCTTCAAAATTGGTTGTAAATTTTTAGGCTCACAGTTGAATTAATACAGTTATACAATATTGAACTCAGTATAAACCCTGTAAGACATAAAATTTGAATGAGTTTTTACCCTTTATAAACCCTGTAAGACATAAAATTGAATGAGGATTTAACATTTTAAATAGATCTCCATTTCATTATTAAAATATACTCTTTCACAGAAAAACTCATTTTTAATGCAACTACCACTTAGATGTTTGCACATGCGTCTCTAATCTCTGTATATCCTATTATTACTAATCACAGTTGGTTACTTTCTGGGATCCCTGGCACCTGAGCATTGATACAAAGTCATCAGGTAGATTTCATTGAAAATGTTTTTCATATCTATTAATTAACATGAAGCAAATTTTTATGCTTCTTCCTCAAATATAACTCATATTTTAATTTATTAATTTTTTGTGTGTGTATTTCATACAGAACATCCCAAACAATCTTATTCATCTATAGACCCACATCTCAAATGGCACCCTCCCATAGTCTGCCCCCTGCCCCCTACTGGAGCCCATATACTCTATAATCTGTTACTGTGTTGTTGGCACCCCCAGCCATTCTCCAGTGCTTGTCCATTCACTGACTCTAGTCAGCCTATCCAAAGTTCCTTGTTTTAGGAAGATCAGCTCTTCATCATCTAGCAGCAATCAGTTGCCAATACTCCTTTAGATAAGATTGGAATCTGCTGTTCATTTTCCCAGTTCTATGCTAGGTTACTGTCTGGGAGTCTCTTGGGCCACCCTGGCCAACAACTCAAAGGATGATATCTCCTGTCTGACGTTGTTTCTTGTTATGTAGCCTTTAGCTATACACATGGACTCTTAAAGAATTATATTGATTCCTTTAATCTTTGGTTATACTTTCCTTTTGGGTGTTTAAGACCATACAGTTGGCCCAGATAAGCCAATTTCTTTTTACTCTTAAGGTCATTTGAGGATCTGTTCCTCAGGGGTGGGAGGAGCCCCTGGATCCTTTCTTTTACCAGTTCCATCTATGTGAAGATAAGTCAAAGGTCCTGCTCAACCATGGCTGGCTTCACTTGGAAGTATGGAGGAAATGTTTCCTCTGTGTTGACCCTCCTCTTTGTAGAATGGACACTGGTTCAAATCCATTTGGTAGGGTCTCTATGGCCTCCTTGATCAAGAGGACAGGTGACTTGCCACAGTTATAGGACATTTTGAGAGATGCTCATAGTCCCTGAACCAGGGACATTTCAACTTGAATGAAAACAAATAATCAAGGTGATCAACATCACCATGACTTTGAACTATCCAACAAAACATTAGCATGGTGATCATGAGCATGCTTGAATCAATTGAAAAATTTGAGTTTAAACAGTTTTTTTTAAGCATGAAAAGAAGATCTATATGGAAACAGTATAATAACTGAATGGATAGGCTCAATAGCAGACTAGCTGGAAAGAGTAAACAGCCAGCGAACAGGAAGGGAAAAGAAATGAACACTTTGAACAACAGATGCAAAACACAATGAGGAAAGAAGGACCAGAACCTCAGGGACCTGTGGGAAAATACCAAAAGATTTGTCATTAAGTCCTAGAAGGGAGAAAGGTGTGGAACAGAAAAGTATTTTCAGAAATAATCATTGAGGGCATTGAGTGCTTGCCAGGGAAGCCAGATGCGGTGGCACATGCCTTTAATCCCAGCATTTGGGAGGCAGAGGCAGGCAATCTCTGTGAGTTTAAGGCCAGCCTGGTCTACATAGTGAGTTCCAGGCCAGCTGGGGCTACAGGGAGACCCTGTCTCAAAAAGACCAAAAAAAAAAAAAAAAAGTCATTGCCAGGATGTGTGAGGACCTGAGTTCAGATCCCCACAATCTACATAAAGCCAGATGAGCAAGTACG
>NW_008353342.1:5267067-5273461 GCF_000622305.1 Nannospalax galili
GATCTTCTTTAAGGGAGTGACGCTAGATAGGCTGACCAGGCTCTAGTGGATGAACTCACACTGAGGGATGTCTGGGTACACATACTTAACTTGACAGGTCTTAAACACATATGACAGAATGCATGAAATCTGGTAGGTGGGCTATGGGGGTGGTGCATATAGGGGAAGGGGTCTAAATATGATTAAAATATATTATATGAAATACACAAAAATTCAATTAAAACACATATTGAAAAGAATCTTTCTTTAAATGTCAAAATTTGCAGTGTTTAGATCCAAACTGTATTGTTACCTCTGTACTTCAAATGGTGCAGACCAGGCTTCTGGCTCTGTGCCTCTGAATATGTGAATGTAACCCCCAACCCCATTCTAGTTTCATTTTCTGTTGCTGTGATAAAATATCCTGACAAAAGGCAACTTAGGGGAGAAAGGGTTTATGCAGTTCACAATTCCAGGTTACAGCCATCTTTAGGGGAAGCAAAGGGTAAGAACTTGAAGCAACTAGCCACATCCACAGTCAAGAGCTGAGAAACAAATGCCTGTGTGCGTGCTTCTGTTCTGCCTCTCTCTACACTCACACAATTCAGGGCCTTCTGCTTGGAGAATGATGACACCCACAAAGGGCAAGTCTTTCCACTTCAATTAAAGTAACCAAGACAGCTCTCCGAGGCCAGCCTGATTTAGATACTAGGCTATGTCAACTTGACAATTAAAACTAATCAGCACACTGCCCAACTTCATATGCAAGAAGATAAGACCCAACTGCTCATATAGCAAAACTGGGGTAAGTACGGTAATCCACAGGCAGGACAGAAAACACTGCCATGGGCTTGGTTCTGACACACCTGCAGGGCAGAAGATGCTGCCAGGTGCTCGGCTCTGACACATGCTTTCCTATGCTGCTGACCACCTTGATTTGACAGTTTCTTCTTTGACCAGTTGAGGATGACTTAGCCAAATGGAAGAAAATAGCTATTGTTAATTAGTATCTTTCAAAATTTGCTTTCCTTCCAGTCAATAGCAACAAGGATATAGTTGTTACATGTTGGAGGTCTCAAAAAATCACCAGCACCACTTTAAGAAAAGTAGCAAGGTAAATGTTTATTATTTCGACTGGCTGGGCTGTCTATCTCAGGAGTAGATGCAGCCCTGATCATTGTTGGGTCAGAGTTTTTATAGGATTACAGGAATATTATTCAAACAGGACACTTGTGAACCAATCAGGTTTATACAACATAGCAGAACTTTGAATCTATTAATTAACAACCAATCATTCTACAGACAAGTGATACAGTCATATAACTTGGAAATCAACTTTGTAATTTTAAAATTAGTTAACTTTCTAGTGTAGTAAGAAACAAGTGTAGTAAGAAAGCTGAAATCAGCAGTTACCGGGTGGTCAGACAATAACAGGGTGGTCTTATACTTTGTGTCAAGGTGACCTAAAACAGCAAGCGAGTTACAGAAGCAAAAACAAGCAGTTAGCCAGATGTAGAATGTCTGAAATTAGCACATTCCACTGGTTTGTGATTGAGCTATTTCTTAGAACCCAAGGCTATTTTCTCTTTTTAAATATTTCCCATAAGTGAAAAGAAGTCACTGTTAAAATAGCTATTCTGAGCAAGATGGAGTAACTTAGATTAAATTGCTAATGTAGTTCAGTAGTGAGAAAAACACATATGAGGGTTAGGGCTCTGCCAGGAAAACAAACTGCTGAAAAAGCTTTGGTCTCGGGCGCTGTCATGACAATGACTTCATCGGAGGTAGAATTCAAATGAAGCAACTAATGAAGCTTTTTCTGTGGCAACAAAGGGTATCTGGAATGTTCCTGAAACTATACCCATGTTATCACATTTAAGCAGGGAAATGGAAAGCGGTGTTGGACTAGGGCTTGCCTTGAAAATACTTAAAGGTGGAGATAGTGAGATGACTCAGCCGGTAAATGCACTTGCCACACAACTTGATGAGCTGAGCTCAATCCCTGACAGCCACTCGGTAGACAGAAAGACCTGATTCCCAAAAGTTGTCTTTTGACCTCTACATGTACACTATGACACACATGTATGTGCACACACATGCACACACACAAAATAAATGTAATAAATTACTTGTATATAGATGAAACAAACCATCAAATAGGCAGAATGCTTGCAAAGGTTATTGAAAAGAGTGCTGAAATTATAGATGACATCTGTTCTTTATGAGCAAAAGAATCATGTAATGCACTAGTTTTTATTCCAAGCAAGTTTTTGGCAAAAGCCTCAACAATGCATTTCTCTTTAAATGCTCCTTCACCAGCTTGTAAAATAAGCTGCTGTTTCTTATTCACATTTTCATGATTCTGTTTCAGAAACACCAGGCCTTCCACGTCAAGTAATATTGATAAAGAAAGAAGTGAACTGCATTTCTTGGTCAGCAATCTGAAAAGTTCATAAGAGCCTGTCCCCTCCTTGACTCTGGAGCCACACTGTGGGAGATGGCTCACACATCATTTCCATTAGCGCTGATGAAAGATGCAGGTGCGCTTGTGCAGGGAGGGACATCTGGTGCCTAGTATCTGAGTAACATTATTTAAGACTGTTTTATAGACCATTAGTATTGGTGGAAAGACAGAAGCTAAGGAAGCCAAGTATTGTGTTTGTTTATGTGGGTGTGTGTTTGTGTGAAGTCATTAGTTACCTAGTTCAGAGAAATAAAATACTGGTAGATTCCTGTAGAAAAAACACCTCAATAAAAAAAGAAAACAGACAGCAAAAACCTACAGTGCTAAATAATGGGGGCAGGGATTTAAGTAAGTATTTCAAGACTGTGAAGTGGGTGTGAATATGGGGTGTTACTCCCATTGATAGCATCTTTTTAAAAATGATGCATGCCTACTAAGAGCTGTTTAGGCTCAACAGATTATATTGCAAAAGTTTGCTTCTTCAATAGCTGACTTTTAACAAAAAGTCCTCAATAGCTTCATCAGAGTTCACAATTGATTTTTGGCTCAGCATTTAGCTGGCTTTAGGTTTTTATTGACTAGCTGTGTGTTTTTCTTATTAACATTTCTTTTATGATTCCCATAGCTGTTTAACACCTGGAATCTGGTCCTTGCTGTGGGGGAGGAAGATTCTGTCATTTGTCAAATCTCACTTATTTCAAGATCTTTTAAGATGGTGCCGTTGATGATATTCCTCACCAAGTTCTGGACGGTGGGGATTACTTGAGTGATCTGACAGTCCCGAAGGATTGCTCAGCCTGAAACTTCATGTGACCTTCACGTAGTTAGACCAACATTACAGCCAAGGAAGGAATGATTCTACCTTCTGGATCCATTAGGGACGTTTCTGCACGTCTGGCATCCGGCACAAATGTAATCACCTGTTTTCCCCCAAAGCACAGGCCCATACTTTTTACTAGATCTGTTGCTAGATATTGCATTTTGCATATCCCCAAAGCCAGTCTATCGTGTGTGACTTGTAGTGTCTGGTACATCCCACACAGATGTTTGAGGACAGATAATTCATTGGAGTTGAGAAAAATATGTCATTGGGTGGATTTTGTTGTCACAAAGTCGAATTCCTTAATTTTTCTCTCCTATGCTTTTTAAAAATTTCTCTATAAAACAAGTTTAATGATTCCATGCAAGAGTACCTTCCAGCCCCTGAGTGTGCCTGAGGTCTGGAGGGCCTAACTGCAGCAAGTACTGAGTGAAGACCTGTTACCTCGAATTAAGGAACTGCGGGCTCAAGAAAGGCTCTAGAGTATCAGCGGGCTTATCGATTTCCACTCTTTAAAGGCTAAAATGCCTACAGTGAACCTTAGATGTAACAAATTCTGTTAAAGTAACTAAGCATATAAATTGCCATTCAAAATATATGTATTAACAAAGTTGAGGTTGACCCCAAGCCATTTAGATCTGATGATAATTTTAAAAGATACAAACAGTTCACTCAAGAAGAAATAGATAACTAGATATTAATAAATAGGAGAATAGTTCTGTTTCTTAAAAATGCACGGCATGGGTGCACTTACCTACATGCAGGCAATACACACATACACATAAAAAATAATAATAATAAATAAAATATGGAAAAAATGTTGAAACATTGCCAAACAGTCCTGTGGCATATAGATAGTTGAAATGGTGAATTTTTTTAAAAAATATTTTTTTATTTATTATTTTTATTTTATGTGTATGAGTGTATTGCCTGAATGTATGTAAGTGCACCCAGGTCATGCAATGCCTGTGGAGATCAGGAGAGGGCGTCAGATTACCCTGGAACTTGAGTTACAGATGGTTGTGAGCCATGATATGGGTGCTAGGAATTGAACCTGGGTCCTCTGTAAGAGCAGCCAGTGCTCTAAAGCTGAGCCATCACTCCAGCCCAAAATGGTGAACTTTAAAAATTTTTTTTTATTATTTTTATTTTTATGTATAAGAGTGTTTTGCTTTCAGGTATGAAAGTGCACCATGTGTGTGCAGAGGCCAGAAGAGGGTGTCAGATTCCCTGGAACTGGAGTTATGGTCAGTTATTAACCACCATGTGGGTGCTAGGAATTGAACCCAGGTCCTCTGGAAGAACAGCAAGTGTTCTTAAGTGCTGAGCCATCTCTCCAGCCCCCTGAAATGGTGAAGCATACCAAATATTTAAGGAAGAAATAATAGCAGTTATCCATAGGCCTTTTGGGGTACATGGGGAGCAGAAAACAGCTCAGTTCAGCCTGAGGCTGCACTACAAGCCATGAGGACACAAGGACACAAATGCAAGAATCTATAGCAAAATCATAGCAAATGCAATGAAGCAAGCTACAAAAGTGATAATACAACACCAGGCAAGGTGCCGTGCCCCTTTAATCCCAGCCCTCCAGAGGCAGAGGCAGGTGGATCTCTGCAAGATCAAGGCCACCCTAGTTCACAGCATGACTTCCAGGCAGGCTGTGACTAGGGAGACCCGGTTAAAAAAAAATTTTTTTTTAAATGATATGTCATGAGCAACTGACTTGCTTTCCCTAGGAACGGTGTTCAGTGCTCAATTTTCAATCAGTGTAGTTTACCAAAGTCAAGAAGAACAACCATACAATGTAGAAAAAGACTTTGACCAAGTACAATATACAATTAAGATAAAAACTTCAATAATTGGTGTATGGAGAGATGGCTCAGTGGTTAACAGCACAGACTGCTCTTACAAAGGACCCAGGTTCAATTCCCAGCACCCACATGGCAGCTAATAATCGTCTAAAACTCCAGTTCCAGGGGATCTGATGCCCTCTTCTGGTCTCCGCAGGCATTGCACAATACAGGTGCACTTACATGCAGGCAATACACTCATACACATAAAATAAAAATAACAAAATAAAATAATTTTCAACAATTAGGAGGAGAGCAGAACTTCTTTAGTTAATACACATCTCCACAAAACTGTGAACAGTCTATAACAGTGGCTGACTGAAGGCCTTTTTAAGATTGCAAATAAGACATTCTTAGATTCAATGCTATATTAGAAATCCTACCTAGTGCAATAAAAAGAGGAAACTGAGACACATACATTGAAAACAAAACAAAACAAATGAAGTTGTACGCCAAAGACTCTATGAGAAAGCTAGAATTAGCAAGGCAGGTGAATTTAGCAATGTTATAAGCTATTTTTAAAAGTCAATTCTTTCTGCTCACCTCCCTCTGCTTCCCTGGGCCTGCACCACCTGCGGCAGGCCTCTCTCCTACCCGCAGGCCTCTCTCCCGGGTAAGTCCATAGCACCCTCTGCACCTTGACTCCCCCAGCCCCATTCACCCTCTCATCTCCCCCACTGTTCTCTCCTCCGAGTTTGGACCCTGCCAAATTCCTTGTCTTGAGGCCTCAGACACCTGGGGAACCAATACTGCTTCCTGATCCTTTTCATCCAGACCAACGTAGTGCCTTCTCTGGGCCCCAGAAGCACAGCTTCTGGGCCTGGCCAAGCCCTCACCTCCTTCTGCTTTCCTGGATCTACACCACCTGCCAGCCTCTTTCTGAGATGTGGGAGCTGACCTTTCCTCTTCCTGATCCTTTGCATCCAGACCAACCCAGCTCCTCAGTGCAGTCCCCAGGAGGCTTTGGGGGCTCTTCCCGCCCCATCTGCCTTTGCATCTCTGGGTGGTACAGCCACCAGCTGCCCTAGACCAGCATCTTTCCTGGGCCAGGCTCCCAGGCCAGTCCATCCCCAAAATTTCTGAGGCCAAAATTGTTCCTGGAGGGATCCAGACCTTAGGAGAAAGCCTGAAATCATATGATCCTCATCTGAATTGGGCCTCTGTGGGAACTCCTGAAGACAAAATGAATCCGGCCACTCCAATATAAAATCAAAAGAGAGAACTGGAAGACTAGATGAACCAGCTTTTCATGCCCAAAAAGTAAACCACAAAGACACATAA
>NW_008353342.1:5274536-5275641 GCF_000622305.1 Nannospalax galili
AAAATGACAGGATTCAATACTCATCTTTCATTAATAACTTTAAATATTAATGGACTGAACTCCCAGTCAAAAGACGCAGACTGTGTAAATGTATTAAGAAATAAAATGCATCTTTTTGTTGTCTGCAAGAAACTCATCTCACTTTCAAGGACAGACACTATCTCAAAGTGAAAGGATGGAAAAAAATATACCAAGCAAATGGCACTAAGAAAAAAGCAGGCATAGCAATTCTAATATCTGACAAAATAGATTTTAAAACTAATCAGAAGAGATGATGTGGGCCAATTCATTTTGATCAAAGGAACAATGAATCAAGAAGATATTACAATCATGAACATATATTCACCAAACTCTGGTGCACCCAACCTCATCAAAACAATACTACAGGACTTTAAGACCCAGATTAACCCCAACACATTAATAGTAGGCAACTTCAATACCCTGCTGTCTCCATTAGATAGGTCAACAGGGCAGAGAGTTAACAAAGAGACATCTGAATTAAACAATACCTTTTATCAAATGGACTTAACAGACATCTGCCAAATATTCCACCCAAGCAACAAAGGACATATTTTCTACTCAGCACCCCATGGAACCTTCTCCAAAATCGACCATATACTGGGGCACAAAACAAACCTCAACAAATTCAAAAAGATTGAAATAATTCCATGCATTCTATCAGACCACAATGCAATAAAGCTTACAGTCAACACCCGAAGAAGCCCTAATCACCACATGAACACATGGAGATTAAACAGCACACTTCTGAATAATGAATGGGTCAAAAGAGAACTTAAGAGAGAAATAAAAGTATTCCTGGAATTAAATGAAAAGGACAATACAACACGACAAAAACTCTGGGACACGCTGAAAGAGATCCTTAGAGGGAACTTTATAGCTGTAAGTGCCTACATCAAAAAATTGGAAAGAACACAAGTAAATGACTTAACATTGCAACTCAACACACTTGAAAAGCAACAGCAAACAAAACCCAAACCCTGCAGACAAGAAGAAATAACAAAAATCAGGGCAGAAATCAATGAAATTGAATCAAAGAAAACAATACAAAGAATCAACAATTCCAAGAGCTGGTTCTTTGAAAAGA
>NW_008353342.1:5276253-5277342 GCF_000622305.1 Nannospalax galili
GAATGGTTCAATATATGTAACTCAATAAACGTCATAAATCATATAAATGGGCTCAAAGACAAGAACCACATGCTCATCTCAACAGATGCAGAGAAGGCCTTTGACAAAATTCAACATGCATTTAGGTTCAAAGTCCTAGAGGGACTTGGATTGGAGGGAACATACCTCAACATAATTAAAGTCATATATAACAAACACACAGGCAACATCATTCTAAATGGAGAAAAACTGGAAGCATTCCCATCGAAATCAGGAACCAGACAAGGCTGTCCACTATCCCCACATCTCTTTAACATAGTGCTTGAAACTCTTGCAATAAGACAAGAGAAGGAAATTAAAGGAGTAATAATTGGAAAAGAAGAGATTAAATTATCCTTTTTTGCAGATAATATATTGTATCTAAGGGACGCCAAAAATTCCACCCAAAAACTCTTTTAAATTATTAACACGTTCAGTAAAGTGGCAGGTTACAAAATTAACCTACAAAAGTCTATAGCTTTTCTATATACCAATAACAAGCAATCAAAGAAAGAGCACATGGAAACACTCCCCTTCACAATAGCTGCAAAAAAATAAAATATCTCAGAGCAAACCTGACCAAAGACCTTAGAGAGCTCTGCAATGAAAATTGTAAATCTTTAAGGAAAGAGATTTAGGAAGACATCAGAAGATAGAAGGACCTCCCATGCTCATGGATTGGAAGAATTAATATTGTGAAAATGACCATCCTACCAAAAGTCATATATATACATATATTCAACACAATGCCAATCAAAATCCGCATGACGTTTTTCACGGAATTGGAAAAAAACATCCTAAGATTCATATGGAAGCACAACAGATCTTGGATAGCCAAAGCAACCCTGAGCACTAAGAGCTGTATTACAGAGCTATAGTCATAAAAACAACATGGTACTGGCACAAAAATAGACCCATAGACCAATGGAACAAAACTGAAGACCCAAATATGAACAAATACAATTTCAGCCACCTGATATCTGACAAAGGGGCCAAGAACATTAACTGGAGGAAAGACAGCATGTTCAGCAAATGGTGCTGGCAAAACTGGATCTCCACTTGTAGAAGAAT
>NW_008353342.1:5278127-5278728 GCF_000622305.1 Nannospalax galili
AGTGAACAAAAATGAAATCATGAAATTTGCAGGTAAATGGATGGAAATAGAAACTGTTATACTACTTGAAGTAACACAGACTCAGAAAAAAAATCGACATATGTTCGCCCTCACATGTGGATCCTAGAACCAGACTCTAATCAATAAGTATGCAACCAGACATAACTACAGGAACCAGGACAATTGGAAAGGAAACAGGGAGGTAAAGGAAAAGAAATAATCTGAAAGAGAGGAACAGTAGGAAACAGGCCTTAATAAGGGATATATGGATAAAAATTGGGTTAGTTTAAGGGAGAGCGGAAGGAAGGGTACACAAGGAACCCAAGGGATAAAGGGAAAGAAGGAGCTCAACAGAGGTAGGACCATAGAATAAGGGTATTAGTAAGGGAGAAAGGGGAGAAATGGGGGCACCTTAAGAGGGAAAAATGATGGAGGGGTGAGACAATGTGAGAGATGAACAATGCCTAGCTAGTTTTGAAAACCAGAGAGAACCATATTACTCCTACAACCTAGTGACAAATTATACACAGCAGATCAAGAAATATATGTCTAGGTAAGGTTTATCTGAGAACAACTGGTCTTTGCCTAAGATTTATCTAAA
>NW_008353342.1:5279004-5285885 GCF_000622305.1 Nannospalax galili
AGTAACAATGCCAGATAGGAGATACCTTCTTCTGAATTGTTGGCCATGGTAGGTGGCCCAAGGGACTCCCAGAGAGAAACCCAGCATAGAACTGGGAAAATGAACAGCAGACCCCAATCTTATCCAAAGGAATACAGACAACTGATTATCGTTAGATGAGAACAACTGACCCTCCTAAAACAAAGACCTCTAGATAGGCTGACTAGATTCACCAGAAGGGCAAGTAGTGGGGAATGGCTGGGGGTGCTGACAACACAGCAGACAGTAGCAGGGATATCAGAGTATAAGGGCTCTAGTTGGAGGAGGGAGACTATAGGAGAGTGCTACCTGGGAAGTGTGTGTATAAAGAAATTTTAAAAAATCTTCATAAAAATTTGCTCCTTAATAATTAATAGATGTGAAAAACATTACCATTGAAATCTACCTGATGGCTTTATATCCATGCTTAGATGCCAAGGAGTTCAGAAAGTAACCGAGTGTGACTAGTAATAATCAGATATATAGAGATTAGAAATGCATGTGCAAACAAGTGTAAATTGTATCAAAAATGAATTTTTCTGTATGAAGCTGTATTTTCATAATGAAATGGAGATCTTTTTAAAGTTTAAAACCTCATTTAATTTTATATCTTATAGGGCTTATATGGAGTACAATATTATATAACTGTATCAATTCAACTGTAAACCTAAAAATTACAGCCAATTTTGAAAGACATGCATCTTAGCTCTGGAAATTGTTATTGAATATGTCAATGCTGTTGTAATGAAATCATCCTTCTAATTATACGTTTATTAAATAAATAATTTTAAAAAAGATGTCAGCTCTTCCCCATGTACTTTATAAATTCAGTGTAACTGCAACAAAATGCCCCACTGGATTCTTGTAGAGAGTGACAAGCTTAATCCAAACCATGTACGGAAAAGAAAAGAAGATAGACAAAGTAACTAGGAAAGAAAAAGTTGGATGACTCCTTCTAAACAATTCCAAAGTGCTGTAAAGCTATAGTGTAAAATACTGCAGAATGGGTGAACATGGGTCAATAAAAAGTAACAGGGCATCTAGACATAGAGGCACTCAGACAGGGACAAGTTAGACACACTCAAATAGGGACAAATAATGTTGGACAAAATGCTAAGGCGGTCACTGAGAAAAGTGTGAGCTATTAAAAACCTGGAACAATTGGATATCTGTACCCCAGAAATAAAAATGACCTTGATCCACATCACATGCCATGTGCTGTTATCCTAACATGAACCATTAGCCCAAAGGTAAAATATAAAAACAAAAACCAGGGGCTGGAGAGATGGCTTAGTGGTTAAGAGTACCAGCTACTCTTGAAGAGAATCCCAGCACCTACATAGCAGTTAACAACCGTCCATAACTCCAGTGGAATCCAATGCCCTCTTCTGACCTCTGAGCACCTTGCACAACATGGGTGCACTTACATACATGCAGGCAATACACCCATACACATAAAATAAAAATAATAAACAAAATAAAGCTTTTTATTAGTATATATTAATATAGATATAATAAAGGGTTTCATTACATTTTCACACATGCATATAATGTATTTTGATATTATTCACTCCCATTCCCATTGATTCCCTTCCTCTACCTAGCTAACCCCTCTTCTAATTTTATGTCTTTTTGTTGTTGATCGAGTGAATTTCATTAGGGATGCTTACAGGAGCTGCTTGCCAGGTGAGGGGTTATTTACAGGAGCATAGGCAATTTACCAGGAGTTACACCACTACCTTAGTTACTTTTCTGTTGCTATGATAAAACGCCATGACCAAGGCCACTTATAGAAGGAAGAGTTTATTGGATTTATGGTTCCAGAGGGATAAAAGTCCATCATGGCAGGGATGCATGGCAGGGAGGCAGCCAGAGCAGAAAGCTGAGAGATGTCTACAAGCAGGCACAGGAAGCAGATAGAGAGGCTGGAAAGGCCACACCTCCTAGGGATTCTTTAACCTTCCAAAATAGCGCCACCAACTGACCAAGTGTTCAAATACTTGAGCCTTTGGGGGAGCACCTCATTCGAACCACAACCACCCCTGAAGAAAACGCCTCTTCCTCCCCAGAAAACATTAACCGCCTATAGCTCCTCAGGGAGAGGTGGGGCCAAACGAGCCTCTCCCCCCTCCATGACAGAATGTTGACAGGCTCAACTTGTGCATGCCTTGTGCAGGTCATGCCAGCTGCTGAGACTGCGAGAGTGCCATGGCCATGTCATACGCAGAGGGCAGCAGTCCACTACACGCAGCCTTCCTCTGGCTCTCATATTCCTTCTGCCTCCTCTTGAGCCTGAGCCTTGGGGTAGTTGTTACAGATAGATGTCCCATTCAGTGCTGAGCACTCAAGGGTCACTTAGTCTCAGAATCTTGACCAGTTATGAGTCTCGGCGGTAGACCCCACTCATTGCAAAAAGATGCTTCTCTGCACAAAGCAGCACTAATGGAAATTTGGTGGGTCCATGGTGTGCATTTACAAAAACAACAGTAGTCTCCCCACCAGGGCCTATGGCCTTCCCTACGGCCAGGTTTATAGTACCAGGCATGAAGTCCCTCCTATGAAGTGGTCCTCAAACCCAAGCAGAAATATCCCTAAGTAATGTCGCTATTGTGCCACTGGGCACTTCTTGCTTGGCAGGTTGGTAGTGTAGCATACATGGTCCACAGCTTGAGTAAGATTATCGATGACAGTCTCCCCCAGCAGTCGGTAGAGGAAGAAGCTTCCAGATCAGTTCCAGCGTGATTTCACTATGTCCTACAAAGCATGTGATTTCTTCAGCAACATGGTTTTACTGCCAAGATCCAGAGGGCAATCAAAGGCATTGGTAAGAGCCCATACTGTTTGAGGGGCTTCAGAGGTTTTCCCTGGCTAACATAAGGTTATTTTTTTTAACTCATCGAAGTGTTGGTGCAGAGGTTATAATGCTTTGGTAATCACAAGGATGAATATAATGCTGTGTTCCATGCAAGAATTATATTCTGTAGTTCTCTGTAATATTTGTAGAATTTGAGACTCTGATGAGCTCTGCTGATGTCCACCCTGATGTCTGGTGATGTCCACCCTGCTGTCTGGTGATGTCCACACTGCGGTCTGGTGATGTCCACACTACTGTCTGATGAGGTGCACACTGCTGTCTGGTGACATCCACACTGCTGTCTGGTGACGTCCACCCTGTTGTCTGGTGACGTCCACACTGCTATCTGGTGACGTCCACACTGCTGTCTGGCGATATACACCCTGCTGTCTGGTGATGTCCACACTGCTGTCTGGTGATGTCCACACTGCTGTCTGGTGATGTCCACACTGCTGTCTGGTGATATCCACACTGCTGTCTGGTGATGTCCACACTGCTGTCTGGTGATATCCACACTGCTGTCTGGTGATGTCCACACTGCTGTCTGGTGATATCCACACTGCTGTCTGGTGATGTCCACACTGCTGTCTGGTGATATCCACACTGCTGTCTGGTGATGTCCACACTGCTGTCTGGTGATATCCACACTGCTGTCTGGTGATGTCCACACTGCTGTCTGGTGATATCCACACTGCTGTCTGGTGATGTCCACACTGCTGTCTGGTGATATCCACACTGCTGTCTGGTGATGTCCACACTGCTGTCTGGTGATATCCACACTGCTGTCTGGTGATGTCCACACTGCTGTCTGGTGATATCCACACTGCTGTCTGGTGATGTCCATACTGCTGTCTGGTGGTGTCCACACTGCTGTCTGGTGATGTCCATACTGCTGTCTGGTGGTGTCCACACTGCTGTCTGGTGATGTCCACACTGTTGTCTGGTAACATCCACCCTGTTGTCTGGTGACATTCACACTGCTGTCTGGTGACATCCACACTGCTGTCTGGTGACGTCCACCCTGTTGTCTGGTGACATCCACACTGCTATCTGGTGACGTCCACACTGCTGTCTGGCGATGTCCACCCTGCTGTCTGGTGATGTCTACACTGCTGTCTGGTGATATCCACACTGCTGTCTGGTGATGTCCACACTGCTGTCTGGTGGTGTCCACACTGCTGTCTGGTGAGGTCCACACTGCTGTCTGGTGGTGTCCACACTGCTGTCTGGTGACGTCCACACTGCTGTCTGGTGACATTCACACTGCCGTCAGGTGAGGTCCACCCTGCTGTCTGGTGTTGTCCACACTGCTGTCTGGTGAGGTCCACACTGCTCCTTCTGCTGTAGTGTTTTCATCTTCCTGTGTGGATGATGGTGAGTTGTTCTCGTTCCTCATTTGTCAGCAGCTCTCAGTGGTCTTCTAAGTGCTCTTCTGCATCTTCAGCAAACACACTGGCCAGCCTTCTCCAAGAAATAGCCTTTCCACTGGAAAGATTTTCTGAACTTTTCTGTTGACCCCCCGGAAGTCTTTAAAATCATTCATAACTTTGGAAGTTCTTCCAGAAACTACTTGCAGTTTTTAGTTTTAGTTCAGCCATCGCACCTCAAGTGTGTGTTTTGTGTTACATGAGATCAGGGTCCTCGCCAAAGGCAGAGTGGATGGAATCATATGCATGACTTTGCAAAACAAACAATGCCGTGACTGAAGAGCTGAAGCAACGACATTACGTTTGGAGGTGAGAGTCCTCCCTCAGCAGTTCCATTTTCATACCGATTCAGGATACCCAGCTGTGCTAGGATCACCAAGGCTTTCAATTCCAACCCTGCCTCTTCCCGGTATACTTTTTCATTTCTGAAATGAAGCATTGATGGAACCGTTCTATAGCAAGATGGCCGTCACTCAGGCTTTGGGGCCATGGTCTTGGAATGTGGGAAGGTAAGTTTTTGTTTTACTGAGTGCTTGGGTTCCTTCCTTCCATTCCCAGCGTCTGGCTTTATCCTGCGTCCTTCTGTGCTTTACTGCAGGTGCCTCCTTTGCACCCAGAGGGGCCGCCGTTCTGCTGGGCCTCGACTTCCAGTGGTTTCTTTTCATAGCAATCAAAAACTTTTGGATGCTATTCCTTCTTAATTTCTTCATCTCTGCTGAACAGGGCAGCAACCTCGTTTCTGTACACAACCTTCCTTTCATTTTTTATGTTTTTCAGTTCAGACATGTTCCTGATTCCACAGAACTATCCTTTGCTTACTGTAAATGTCATGGTGTCACCTGTTTCAGGGGAGGTCTTGCTGGAAACTTTGTGTGGACTCAATTCAATGCTTTTTGGTAAGAGACCCTGCTGTCAATCAGAATGCACCCTCTGTTCATGTCTTCTGCTCACAAATTAATGTGGTTTTTTTTTTTTTTGTATTAACTAGGTATTTACCATGCACCAAGACCATAACTTTTGCACTGTAAGGTGTGACAATAAATCCAGCACAGATTTTCTCCTTCACGATTTAGGAATAAGTTTTTTTCTTATTGTGCTCCATAGCAACTTCCACACAGGAGTCTTTTCCTCTCCTTATTGATGACTCTCACCTTTTCACTTAAAGGCAGTGAGGAAACACTACAGCTTCTTCTTGAACTCATATTTGAATGGCAAGCATCACCACTCTCAGGCTTTAGGGCCATGAGTAAGTAAAACAAGTGAAACCTGCACACAAGCACCGAGATACAAGCATAGTTAATCTGATAACTGAGACAGCCGCTCAGGGCACAGGGGCGGGCAGCAGGCACAGCAAGGACATGCTACAAAATGGGCTGATTCATGTCCAGGGAAAGATGGATTGGGTGCGTTTCAGATTTCCGTACTGTGGTTCACGGTACTTCTTTTCTAATCCTCCTGTATTTGTATCTCTAAGTTATGAGTCACGTTGGTAAATTGGCTAGAGGTTAACTTTTGAGTGCTAAAATGTAAAACCTTTTGTGGTATTGAGGATCTAGGACTGAACAAAAGCACACATGCAGTCATGCTCCAGAGCTCATCACTTCCCTTTCTATAGCAATTAACTGGGAGGACACCGCATCATTTTAATATCCGGAATCTTTTACTGTGTCCAGACAAAAATTCTCCAAAATTTGAGATACTCATGGTACCATTTCTAATTTCAGTAATTTTTGTAAACTTGTCTGGTTTTGGTAAAATTTTCTTGGTTAATCCTTAGCTGATAGTCTAGTTCCTAGAACTACAAATATTACTTGTCACATTTTTCTTCATATATATATAGGGACATTTATGACAGTGTACTATGTATGAGTGCAGAATATTCACTAATTTTATATGTTTTTAAAAAAATTTTTAGAAGCATCATTTCATTACAGCTTTAACATACTCAATAACAGTTTCCAGAGCAAAGATAAATCTCTTTCAAAAGTGGCTATAAAATTTTTAGGTTCACTGTTGAACTAATACAATTATACAATATTGAGCTCAGTATAAACCCTGTAAGACATAAACTTAAATGAGTTTTTAAGCTTTAAAAAAGATCTCCATTTCATTTTAAAATATACTGTTTCTTACAGAAATACTCATTGTTTTTGCTAATAACACATAGATGTTGGTGTATGTGTCTCTAATCTATGTATCTGATTATTACTAGTCATGGTCAGTTGCACTTAGGTCCTTGGCACCTGTATATGGATATACAGTCATTGGGTAGATTTCAATGTTAATGTTTATCACCGCTACTACTTAACATGATGTAAATTTTTATGCTTCCTCCTCAAATATAACTCATTTTTTAATTTGTTGATTTTTTGTGTGTATATCACGCAGAACATCCCAAACAATCTTATTCATCTATACACCCACTTCCCAGATGGCACCCTCCCATAGCCTCCCTCCCCCAACTACAGCCCTTATACTCTGATATCCCTGTTACTGTCTGCTGTGTTGTCAGCATCCCCAGCCATTCCCCACTACTTGCCCTTCTGGTGAATCTAGTCAGCTTATCTAGACGTCTTTGTTTA
>NW_008353342.1:5286077-5287665 GCF_000622305.1 Nannospalax galili
AGCCCCTGGCTCCTTTCTTTTACCAGTTCTGCCTATGTGAAGATAAGTCAAAGGTCCTGCTCAACCATGGTTGGCTTAACTTGGAAGCATGGAGGAAATGTTTCCTCTGTGTTGACCCTCCTCTTTGTAGACTGGACACTGGTTCAAGTCCATCTTGTGGGGTCTCCATGGCCTCCTTGATCAAGAGGACAGGTAACTCACCACAGTTACAGGGCATTTTGAGAGATGATCCAAAGTCCCCTGGAACTAGTTGACCTAGGAGGGCAAGGAGCAAAAACTTTCCTTTATGTCCCTCTGACCAAATTATTATAGGCCTCAAAGTATGGCTGTTAAACATCCAAGGAGGTTAATTCCACCAGTCTGGTACTTTTAATTACCATGTGCCATGTAGATAAAGCTTGGGCAAAGACCAATTGTTCTTAGATAAACCTTGCCTAGACATATATTTCTTGATATGGTATGTATAATTAGTCAGTAGGTTTTTGGACTAATATGGGTCTGTCTGGTTTTTAAAACTAGCTAGGCATTATATATCTCTTGCATTGTCTAACCCTTCCATCGTGGTTTCCCCATTTAAGGTTCCCCCATTTTTCTTATTTCTCCCTTAATCATACCTTTCTCCTATGGTCCTACCTCTCTTGAGCTCCTTCTTTCCCTTTATCCCCTAGGTTCCTTGTATGCCCCTCCCTCCCCGCTCCCTTAAACTAACCCAATTTTTATCCATATCTCCATTATTAAGGCCTGTTTCCTACTGTTCTTCTCTTTCAGATTCTTTCTTTTCCTTTACCTCCCTAGTTCCTTTCATTTATCCTGGTTCTTGTAGTTATGTCTGGATATATACTCACTTATCAGGATTTGGTGCTAGGTTCCACATATGAGGGGGAACATATGTTTTTGTTTTGTTTTGTTTTGTTTTCCTGTCTGTGTTACTTCACTTAGTATAACAGTTTCTAGTTCCATCCATTTAGCTGCAAATTTCATGATTTCATCTTTCTTTACCACTGAGTAAAACTCCATCGTATAAATGAACCACATTTTCATTATCCACTCATTAATTGAGGGACACTTAGGTTGCTTCCATCTCTTAGCTACTGTGAAAAGAGCAGCAACAAACATGGATATACAAGTGTCTCTGCAATAGGATGAGTTCTTTGGGTATATGCCAAGGAGTGGTATAACTGGGTCAAATGGTACATTCATTTGTAGTTTTTTAAGACTTATCTACACTGCTTTCCACAGGGGTTGAACAAGTTTGCAGCCCCACCAGCAGTGGATGAGTGTTCCTCTTTCCCCATATCTTCTCCAACAGTTGGTATCATTTGTTCTCTTGATCTTAGCCAGTCTGACTGGGTAAGATGAAATCTTAAAGTGGTCTTAATTTGTGAATATTTCCCTAATTATTAGTGATGTTGAACATCTTTTAAGATGCTTCTTGGCCATCTTTACTTCTTCTTTTGAGAACTCTCTGTTCAGCTCCTTAGCCCATCTTTTAATTGGGTTACTTCTTGTCTTGATTCTCTATTTTTTGAGTTCATTACATATTCTGGATATTACACCTCTGTCAGATGTGTCACTGGTGAAGATCAAC
>NW_008353342.1:5287717-5288643 GCF_000622305.1 Nannospalax galili
ACCTATATCTTGTAGGTTTTTGCCAATGTTTTCTTCTAACAGTTTCATAGTTTCAGGCTTTACATTGAGGTCTTTGAACCATTTGGAACTGACTTTTGTGCATGGTGAAAGATAGGGGTTTAGTTTCATTCTTCTACAGGTGGAGATCCAGTTTTGCCAGCACCATTTGCTGAACATGCTGTCTTTCCTCCAATGAATGTTCTTGGCCACTTTGTCAAATATCAGGTGACTGAAATTGCATGTGCTCATATTTGCATCTTCAATTTGGTTCCATTAATCTGTGGGTCTATTTTTGTGCCAGTGCCATGTTGTTTTAATGACTATAGCTCTGTAATACAGTTGAAAATCTGGTATAGTAACCCCCCTGGTATTGCTCTTAGTGCTCAGGGGTGCTTTGGCTATCCAAGGTCTTTTGTGCTGCCATATGAATCTTAGGATATTTTTTTCCAATTCATGAAAAATTCGTGAAAAGTTCTAGTTCATGAAAAATATCATGGGGATTTTGATTGGCATTGCATCGAATCTATAAATGGCTTTTGGTAGGATGGTCATTTTCACAATATTCTTCCAATCCATGAGCATGGGAGGGCCTTCCATCTTCTGATGTCTTCCTCAATCTCTTTCTTTAGTGATTTAAAATTTTCATTATAGAGCATTTAATGTCTTTGGTCAAGTTTATTCTGAGATTTTTTTTTTTTGCAGCTATTGTGAAGGGGAGTGTTTCCATGTACTCTTTCTCTGATTGCTTGTTATTAGTATACAGAAAGGCTACAAAGTTTTGTAAGTTGATTTTGTAACCTGCCACTTTACTGAACGTGCTAATAATTTCTAGGAGTTTTCTGGTGGAATGTTTGGCATCCCTTAGATATAATATCATATCATCTGCGAAAAGGCATAATTTGATCTCTTCTTTTCCAATTATTACT
>NW_008353342.1:5289410-5297435 GCF_000622305.1 Nannospalax galili
TTGTGTGTGTGTGTGTGTGTGTGTGTGTGTGTGTGTGTGTGTGTGTCTGTTGTGATGTTTCCCCTTTCATCCCTGATTTTGTTGATTTGGATGTGCTCTTTCTTTCTTTCGGTTAACTGGACTAGTGATGTGTCAGTCTTGTTTATCTTTACAAAAACCAGCTCTTGGAATTGTTGATTCTTTGTATTTTTTTCTTTGTTTCGATTTCATTATTTTCTGCTCTGAATTTTGTTATTTCTTCTTGTCTTCTGGGTTTGGGTTTCATTTGCTGTTGCTTTTCAAGTGTCTTGAGTTGCAATGTTAAGTCATTTATTTGTGTTCTTTCTGATTTTTTGATGTAGACACTTGCAGCTATAAACTTCCCTCTAAGGACAGCTTTCAGCGTGTCCCAGAGGTTTTGGTGCGTTGTATTGTCCTTTTCATTTAGTTCCAGGAATACTTTATTTCTTTCTTAATTTCTCTTTTGAGCCATTCATCATTCAGAAGTGTGTTGTTTAATCTCCATTTGTTCATGTGGTGATTAGGGTTTCTTCGGGTGTTGATTGTAAGCTTTATTGCACTGTGGTCTGATAGAACACATGGAATTATTTCAATCTTTTTGTTTTTGCTGAGCTTTGTTTTGTGCCCCAGTATGTGGTCGATTTTGGAGAAAGTTCCATGGGGTGCTGAGTAGTGCCCCAGTATATGGTTGATTTTGGAGAAGGTTCCATGGGGCACTGAATAGAAAGTATATCCTTTGGTGCTTGGGTAGAATACGCAGTAGATGTCTGTTAGGTCCATTTGATGTATGGTATTGTTTAATTCAGATGTCTCTCTGCTAACTCTCTGTCCTTTTGACCTATCTAATGGAGACAGTGGGGTATTGAAATCCCCTACTATTGATGAGTTGGGATTAATCTGGGTTATTTGTCACATTTTTCATGATTAACAGTCACATAGCATCAAGTTTTATAGTAATTGTGTTTTCACGTGGGTAAACACAAGATGTACACAAAATCACCAGATTGTCAGAGTCATGAGTCTAAGAGTCTAGGGAAAATATATTTTTTTTAAAAAAGATTTATTTCTATTACTCCAAAATATGTGTATGTGTGTGTCTTTGTGTGGGCATGTGCAGGTACCTATAAAGTTCAGAGGTGTTAGATCCCCAAGAGTTGGAATTACAGTCCCAGCTGGCCTGGAACTTGCTATGTAGACAAGGCTGGTCTCAATCTCACAGAGATCTGCCTCCCAAGTGCTGGAATTAAAGGAGTGCACCATGCTGGTCATGGTGGCACACACCTTTCGTCCCCGAAGTCGTGAGGCAGAGGCAGGTGGATCTCTGTGAGTTCAAAGCCAGCCTGGTCTACATAGCGAGTTCCCGGAAAGCTGAGGCTATAGGGAGGACCTATCTCAAAAATACTTACATACATACATATATGGAGTATACCACCAGCCCAGCTTTTAACAATATCTTGAAGAAATTTTTGTTGGTTTCCCGTTTTCCTTATTGAGTATGACCTTACCAATGTAGCCACAAGATGGCACCAGTGTTCTATTGTAAATTAAACAGGATTCCTTTTTCTCCTTTGCAGGCTCCAGGGCTGCTGGTCAGTGCTTCCTCTTGAGTTCATCTCACCTAAGCTATAGGCCTACTAGTCTATCACAGTTAAAGTCTGTAGAGGGAGCAGTGGATCTTGGAATTCATTTACAGACCCTTACCCAGCTTAGGAAAGAGTGGCTCTGCCTCTCTCTTTAAGCATTTAAGGTGAAAAGTCAGGGTGACATGTTCTACCAAGCAGAGCAAATCCAGCCCAGGGTGCTCAGGGCTTGCACTTGTGATATTTCTTTATCAAGTCAGCAATTTTGTTTTCTCCTCAAAACACAGTTATGAAATATTTACAACTGCTCCCAAATCAGTTACTGAATGCAACATTACTACACCAACATTATAATTACCTGAACAAATAACCTAACTCTTAAATTTAGTCCTGAATTTGATTAAGAACTGTTGTATGAAGTTGCAAAAACTAAATTAAAAAAACAAAACAAAACAAAAAAAACGAATGGGTCTGAACTTGGAGGGTACTTGTTCCCTTAGATACGTCTATGAACCAGCTGTCTCCTGGAACTGTGCGGATGGAGCTGTTTCTGCAACTGTGTCCCACCCATAATTCAAAGTGGTCTTCTCAGCTTCAACTGGAGAAACACAAGCTTGGCTCCACCCTAATCCTAACAGACCACCGGCTTTTCATCCCTAGTTCAAGAATACCTTATTCATCCACTGTCACTCGTCCTTCCCAACCTCCACTGTGTGCAATGGAGATGGAGCACCTGCTTTCAGCGCTTTGATAGGTTAATTCTCGAGCATACCTACATTCATTCATTATCTTTTGGGGTGGAGAACCAAACTGAGGTTGCCAAGGAAACAAGATTAGTTTACAAGACAAAAGAGCGCATGATTTTGATGGGGTTAATTAAAAATCTTTAGTCCAGAGCTTGACCATTTATAAAAGTCATTCCCACAACTGAAGAACACGAAATTCTGTTAAAAAAAAAAAAGTGTATGTTTCAGGATCTGACTTTATCGGTCTCCTGATTCTAGTGATAGAATCTAGATTATTTTATTTTAACAATCAAGATATTCAGGGTCTAGAGAGATAGTTCACAGTTCAGTGTACTAGCTGCTCTTGCAGAGGACCTGTTTGATTCCTGGTACTTGTATTGGGCTGCTCACAACCACCTGCAAATCCAGTTCCAGGGAATTTGACACCTTCTTCTGGCCTCTGCAGGCACCTGCACGTACATGTGCATACACTCACACAGACAGGTACACACATATGGACATAATTTTTTTTTTTTGGTCTTTTTGAGACAGGGTCTCCCTGTCGCCCCAGCTGTCCTGGAACTCACTGTGTACAACAGGCTGCCCTTGAATTTACAGAGATTCACCTGCCTCTGCCTCCCAAGTGCTGGAATCAAAGGCATGTGCCACCATGCCTGGCTATAATTAAAATGTTAAAAAAAATACTCAGATTACTGATGCTGTGTGGCTCCAAAATGTCAATCAAAAAATTTTCCATTCATTGATGACCTTGTAGCATTTGTAAGTGGAATCTGATTTTCCTAAAATGTCTAGGAAGGAGATATGGGAAGAACTGGAGGGGAGGGAGTGGGCATGGATTTTATCAAAACACCTTACATGCATGTATGAAATTCTCAATAAATTATTTTTTAAAAATGTCTAGGAAGTCAAACAGGGCTGATTGTGTTAAGACTCCTTTGTCATGTTGGAGTTGTGAGACTTTCCTGCTGGGGTCAGAGCCTGAGACCTGACGCGTTAAATGTAGCTATAACGCAGCCCAGAAGTGACATGGCTTCTCATTAAGCCTGTCTGGGTTTCTCCTTTTAACTTCAGCCAAACCTTCTGGCCCTTTCAACTAGGAAAAGTGTCTTCTTTCAGGATGGGACCAGTTTCTTATTCTTGACCATCAGTTGCTCAGAGGCAAAGACTCTGATTTATTCCCCTAGTGTTCAGCACTTAAAGAATATTCCAATGTTTTCCAAAATGGGGAGAAAGCAAAGAACAAAACCTTTCAATTATGCCTGTTCTTGTACTGAAGTGGTCCTGAATCTGTCCTTAGCTCCTTAAACTATGTCAGACTATGGCATATACAGGGGTTGCAATGGATTCTGTAGATGCCCAAACTGTTCAGTGCCTTGGCTCTAGCAGAGATAAATGGAATCTTTATTTTTTCTCTTAAAAAATTTATGTTTTATTTTTATTTTATGTGTGTGCATATATTGCCTGCATGTAGGTAAGTGCACCCATGTTGTGCAATGCTGGCGGAGGTCAGAAGAGGCTGTCAGATCCCCTGGGACTGAAGTTATGGACAGTTGTTAGCTGCTATGTGGGTGCTGGGATTTGAGTTTGGGTCTTCTGCAAGAACAACCACTGTTTTTAACCACTGAGCCATCTCTCTAGCCTTGGAATCTTTTTACTTTTTTCTCATGCCCCCACCCCCCAGCCTCTGTTGTTTTTCCCTTTCCTCCCTGTTGGAAATTGAGACAGAATAGGGGTGTCCCTTAACTCTTACAGTGATCCACCACAGAACATTATGACTCAGTTTCCTTTTAAAGGATTAAAAAAAATCTAAAGACTTAGCAGGTCTGTTGGGACTACAGGGAGATCCTGTCTCTGAAAAGGGGGGAGGCGGGTTGGTATTAAGGCCAGAGCTACAAGGTGAGACCTATATATATGTATAAAGACTTAGCAAATTGCTTATGAATAATTAAGAAGGAAACTGAGGGGGGAGTGAACTGGAAAGTAGCATGGACTGACTAATATTGAATATAGTCTGTGAATATAGGGCTCAGACTGCTGAACTGTGTGAGAGTGCTACAGGGGAACTCACTCTGCTGAAATGTGTGAGGAGTGCAGGCCCAAATTCATCATCTTTTGTGGTCTTCCCCCTACTGACTCTGGCTTAGATACAAGATGTAACTGTATATACTATACATTGGAACACAGTATTTGGAGCTTGTCATTTGCTTTGGGGAAGCAAGAGAGAGCAGCTTCCTAGTGACCTATGATCAGGTTCTCAATGCTGATAGTAAAACTTTCAGATGCGGTTACTTTGTTCTTGACTTCTGTTAAATTCTTTTTCTCCATTTCCCATAGTGCAGGAAATGCCAAAAAGAGATGACTCAGGAACCAGAAGACAAACTGAAGCTGCTTAGGCCAAAGGAAGACACAGGTTTCTTTGACTCCTTAGAATTTTAATTTTTTTTTAATGTGTATGCGTGTATTGCCTGCATGTAGGTAAGTGCACCCATGTTGTGCAATGCCCACGGAGGACAGAAGAGGCTGTCAGATACCCTGGAACTGGAGTTATGGACAGTTGTTAGCTGCCATGTGGGTGCTGGGATTTGAACCCAGGTCTTCTGCAAGAACAACCAGTGTTCTTAACCGCTGAGCCATCTCTCCAGCCCCAGATTCCTTAGAATTTTAAAGATCACACAGACCAGAGAGGAAAATGTGGGATTTTAAAGACACGTTCAACATACATAAAGGAAAAGAAAATAAAGTAGACCCCATGCTCTTTGAGGCAGGATTGTAAAAAGGAGCAGTGGTTTAATAATTAATTAGACAGAGTGAGTGATTGGATCTGAAGGAGTCTCCCAGGGAAAACCACAGCAGTGTTCCCAGAGAAACTCTGAATACTACAAGTCACTAAGGCATACATGGGAAGTCTTTGAACCAGGAGGCTGTCCTTGCTACAGGTGTAGACTTTGAGACAAAACGTCTGGGTTCAAAGCTCAGGTCTACTTCCCACATTTGTGTGATTTTAGGCAAGTTAGTTAATTTCTCTGGACCATACTTTGCCACCTATCAAATTCTAGCTTATGGACAATGAAATTGTTTCAAATAGGAAATTATCGTAATATATGAAATTCAACAAGGACAACATCCTTAACTACTATTATTGAAATACTTTCATCATTAGGTTTTCTTTGTGGTTTTAATCCTTTACCAATGTAAGGGAAATTTGCTACAAAGCGTTTTATTGCTCCCTTCCTCTTTCAAAAGGATTTCATGTATTCCAGCCTTGCCTGTGTAAGAATTAAAATCTCAGGTCCAAGGACCCATTAATACTACACAAAGAACACTGGCAAAGCAGAAAAGTAACCCAGCAAGGCAGCTTTTACTTTTGCAAAAGGGTGTGTTGCATGGCCAGTCAGATCCAGCAAGCACACCCAACCCAGAAGTTCAGTAGGCTTTTATCCTAACCCAAGAGTATTGTACCTTTTCACCACTGCCAGGGGCCTGACTTCACAGTCTTTTCATTTATCTAGTTTAAAAGAATAGGTGCTGGGGCAGGAGAGATGGTTCAGTGGTTAAGAGCACTGTCTGCTCTTGCAGGGGACCTGGGTTTGATTTCCAGCACCTGGGTATTGATTTTCTGGCTAATAACCATCCATAATTCCAGTTCCAGGGAATCTCCTGACCTCTGTGGGCATTGCACCATACAGGTATAACTATCTGCATATAGGCAATACACCCATATACATAATATAAAAATAATAAAATATTTTAAAAAGAATAGATGCAAAAGAATTGGTACAAAGAAAGGGGAACAAGGTTTAGCCAAAGAGGAGGAAGGGCTCTGTGCTGCCCCAGGCCTTCAGGTTCAGGAATGCATCAGGCCCTTTTTCCAGATAAAAGCCTTCAACGGTGTGTGTGTGGGGGGGGTGTACTAAAAGATTAGAATTCCTTTTTATAAACCAAAAGTTGTACAAGGTTTGAAAGAAAAGATGAAAAGTTAATGTTTCTTACGCATTGAACTCACTGTAGATGCCCTTGAACTTCTGATTCTACCTCTGCCTCCCAGATGCTGGGATTACAGGCATACAGCACAATACCCAGTTTATACCTGTGCTGGTGATCAAACCCAGCGCTTTGTGCAAGTTAGCCAAGCGGTCTATCAACTGAGCTGCATCCCAGCCCATTTTTTCCTCTCTCTCTTCTGATCGTAAATGAATTAAACGCTATCAAATTATCTGTGTGGACACATTGGGAAGACCTTGTTGAGTGGTTCTCTTTTTTATACCTTTGTACCTGAAAAATGGTCTCACTTTGCTTTCTAATTTTGAAAAATACTATAAAATCCTAAATGTGATTATACCATGGATTCAGTTAACTAGGGCTTTATAAAGCATTTCTGCACCGTATTTGTAGGTGAGATGGGCCCGTAACTTTTGTTTGTTGTTTAATTTGGATAGAAATATTCTAGTCTCATTAAAAGTATTGATTGGCTTTTTCTCTTTTTCCGGTCTCTGTAAGAATTTTTATAAAATAAGCATAACCTGTTACTTAAAGACTTCTAACTCTGGTCTGTGAAATTACTTGGTGTTTCAAGGAATAGAAATTCTAAACAATCGATTTCCTTCATAGCTAGTAAAATGTATCATCAGGTTTGATTCTTAAATTCTCTTTAGTCAACTTTGGTGATTTATATTTTTCCCAAAGTGTGTTTATGTCACTTGTTTTTAAATTAATAATTGTGTTTTAATATTTAAATATGTCCTCTCTTGCATTTTATGAACCTGTTTCAATTGTTAGTGTTAATTTGTTTTTATTCTTTGTCTTTACCCAAACTTTCAAAGGTTATTTTCCTATTTGCTATGTGTTAAAGGAGAGCCAGGCTTTGATTTTAGAGTGTTGTTCTATTCTCAAATTCTTTATCTTTGATCTTTCTGTTCCTTTAATATCTGCCTTTGCCTTTATTTCTTCCTGTGATTTTCTTTGTTCTCTTTCTGGCTTCCTGAGTGATCGCCTTCTTGTTTTATATGAAATATATTTGAAATTGCACACTTTCCCTGGAGTACTTGACCGATTCTATTCTACAGGTTTTGGGTGTACAGGATCCTATGGTTTAGTTTCATAAAATTGGTCATTTGTATCTGAACATTGGCAAGATATATGTACACACACACACACACACACACACACACATAGATAGATAGATGATGATAGATAGATAGATAGATAGATAGATAGATAGATATCAAGAGGTATAGCTAAAAATTTTTAGTGCCTTATCTCTGTTTGTCAAACCTTCCAGAAGTTTACACATAATACCCTTAACTTTGCAAAGAGGGACTTTAAAGGACAGATTAACTCATGTCCTAATATAATAAAAGAGCTTTAAGGAAATGACAACTTATGGGATCAGAGGCTGAGAGAAATACTAAAGAACACTAAGAAACAGATCCATTTTCCCCAAATTGTTCGCATTCTGAAGCAGCAGTTTCTTCCCCTCACCATCCATCTTGCCACATGTTTCTTGATAGGTAGAGAATGGGCGGGAGCGAGCGGCGCAGATGGAGGAGGCACGAACAGATGGATGAGGCACGGAGGCTCAGATGGAATCCTCAGTGGGACACAGATTTATTTCGCATGGGGCACCTTTCCCTCGGGAAGGGAAAGATGTCAGCGGAGGGAAAGATGTCAGGGAAGGGAAGGGGAAGGGAAGGGGAAGGCAA
>NW_008353342.1:5298555-5312455 GCF_000622305.1 Nannospalax galili
GGGACAGAGAGAGAGAGAAAGAGAGAGAGAAGATGAGATGTTAGGGGAAGGCAAAAGATGGCAGGAGCGAGGAAGGGAAGGGAGCTGAGGTAGGGAAAAGGATTTGAGTGTGACGGGGAGGCAGGTCTGACTCCCAGGTGGGCGTGGACAGACACAGTAAATGTGCCGGGCAGTTCAACAGTCGCAGAAACCAGTGTTGTCCAGTGGCCGTGAGTGAGGTCCGGGAGTGACCAAATTTGATTGGAAAGGAGATGAAAAGAGAACTGGTGGAGAGTAGTGAAGGGGAAAGGGGAGAGAGAGAGGGAGAGAGAGCTGAAAGGAATGGGAGAGGGGAGAGAGATAGAGGGTGGAAGTGTACCTTAATGCCGAATTAGTGGTGTTTGCAGAGGCCAGTAATGATAAGTGAGTCCGAAAGTTTTACGTGCGAGGTCCCTTGAAGTAAGAGCCGGTTTCAGCACCATCTGATAGGTAGGGAGCGGGAGAGAGCGAGTGGGTAGCGGAGAGCACAAGTGGATGGATGAGGCACCAAGGCACAGATGGAATTCTCAGCGGGATACAGATTTATTTCGCACGGGGCACCTTTCCCTCGGGGAAGGGAAGGGAAGGGGAGGGGAGGGGAGGGAAGGGAAGGGAAGGGAAGGATGTCAG
This sequence comes from Nannospalax galili, assembly GCF_000622305.1. Lineage (NCBI taxonomy): Eukaryota > Metazoa > Chordata > Mammalia > Rodentia > Spalacidae > Nannospalax > Nannospalax galili. The sequence continues at coordinate 5,299,204 of NW_008353342.1, forward strand.
GGAAAAGGTGTCTGCCAAGGAAAGATGTCCGCCCATGGGTTGTGTGCTGGGACTTTACATATGGGGGCTTTAGGGTGTGGAATCAGGGAGGGGGAAGCAGGTAGGATTAGGGTGTGGAAGTGTTTTCTTTTTCCTCTTAAGATAAGAAGAACTCTGCTTATCTTATCTTTGGAGGAAAGGCAGGCTGCTTCTCAGCAGAGTTTGTAGGTCCCTGTTGGGGGGGGGAGCTGCTATTTGGAACCCTAACATTTCTAAGGAGTCAAGTCATTTGTAATTGAGTCTCTGGATATTAGGCATTTTCAGCAGTAAAATATGGTCATCAGTGTTTTTGATCAAGGATTTCAGGTGATAGATCCACACTGCCAACACACAGTTGGCTGTGAGAATCCTGTACTGAGCTCAAACATGAAGCCGAGCAAGGACAGTCTAGGTGGGAGACCTTGATTTGGGGTTGTGGAGGAGGAGGTTTTCACACAGAACTGAGCATACACACCTGCATATGCATGTGTACACACAACACACACACACACACAAAATTATAAAATTTTTAAAAGAAGTGGCATAATGATACAGATAGGGCACAAGCTATCTAGTCAGGTACCTATGCCCACACTCCACCATCTTAGGCAAATAAGCTTGGACTCACTAACAGGGATAGTTTAGTACCTGTTTCAGAATGGTGGTGATGCACTCACTCTAAAAACTTGAAAAGCTATGCTGGGTGTGGTGGCACATGCCTTTCATCCAAGCACTCGAGAGACAAAGGCAGGCTGATCCCTCTGAATTTAAGGCCAGGCTGGTTTTTATAGCAAGTTCCAGGCCAACCAGTGCTACGTACAGACCATATCTCAAAACACCACACACACACACAAACTCTCTAAAAGCTAGTCATTGTTTTCCAAACAACAAATTGTATAATTTTAATTTGTGGAATAGTGACTTTACCCATGAAGAGGCTTTCTGATTTTCACTCTTGTGTCAGGCTGGTGAGTAGACTCATCTAGGAGTTTCAGGGCATCTCTGTTATATCTTGTTCCTCTAGCACTGTTTTGGAAAGGGCAAAGAGGAATGGGGACAGAGGGCTCCAGCTCCCAGGTCAAAGCCAGTCTAGTAACTAAGCTTCAGTCTGCCTTTCTTTCTGCAGTTTGTAGTCTGACTTTGTGGTCATTAGATGCCTTTCTTGGTTTTGACTCTTTAGAGAACTTGTCTAACAAACAAAATACTTTGCAGCAGCTCCATTCAAACTAATTTAAGATAGAGACTTCAGAACTCCCAAGTTCAAATTTAGAAATTAGATATTTAGAAGGGTTCCATTACCTAAGGCAATCGTTTCATTTTCCCCCCAATGACAGTACATTTTATATAAATAAAATAATTACAGGTTTTTTTTTAAACTTTCCAGAGCAAAGCCCTGCAAGTGACAACCTCCAGACACTAATTTTAATAATGGGCAGTTTAGAAAGCATATGGTAGCTTTTACAAAGATGTATGAGCAAAGGGTCCAGATGAGTTCATTAGACATTCATGTTTCTGCCATGCACTCTTGTAGCTGCTGTCTTAGTCTGAGGAGCCAACGTTCTTTTGGGGATAGACCATGTTCCAGATGGAAAGCATTAACTGTTATTTTCTGTTCTTGTCAAAAATGTTTTGCAGTCATTACCCATATACATTATGAAACCATAGTAAGGAAAATATTCATAATATAATGAACTATTAGTATGAAATGAGGTAGACGTTAAAACAAAAATAAATGTGTGCTGGATCTTGACTTGAGAAATTTTAAGCTTAAAACTGTACAGAAACAACTGGCAGTTTCACTTTGCATTCTTGGACATTGATTGACAAGACAATTCTATACATTTTAGCCTTTAACAAGGATGAGCTCTGTCTTTTAAGAGATCACTTCTGAATACTGGTGACAGTTTCTTAACAATACAAGCTTGTTAATAACCAACAATGACCAATCTGACCTGGTCGGTCTTGTTATATCACTGGAGGTAAGTTAGCTTTAAGATCTCCATTTTCTTTTTACTGTTTGAGAATTTCATACATGCATATGATGTTTTGATAAAATCCAACCCCATTCCTTCCCTGTCCTCCCACCCACTTTTCCTTCCCAACTTCATGTGTTCTTTTTTTTAAAAAAACTCACTGAGTCCACTTAGTGCTGTCTGTGTTTGCACGGGTGTGGGACCATCTCTTGGAACATGGGTAGCCTTTCTTCAGGGGCCATATCCCTGAAGAAAACTGACTCTCCTTCTCCCAGAAACCATCAATTGCCCAAAACTCCTCAGCTAAATGTGGAACTTCACGAGCCCCTCACCCATCCATGTTGGAATTTGGGCTGTCTTGATCTTGTGCAGGTTAAGATCTCCACTTTTGAAAGTTATGTTCAGTATGAAAATAATCTTTGCCATAGTTTTAGGACTTTAAAAAAAATTGTGAATCACAGTTGATTTTTCTTTAACATCAGGAAGGTGGTAGGTGCTGGTCTTCCAAGGCTCTGACAGGTTAGGTATATTTGTTATTACATTTATTTATTTATTTATTTATTTATTTATATTTATTTATTTATTTATTTATTTATTGTGTGTGTGTGTGTGCGTGTGTGTGTGTGCACGCGTGTGCACCACAGTGCATGTGCGGAGCTCAGAGGACTCTCAGGGACATTGGTTCTTCTACCACATGGGTTCTGGGGGTTGAACTCAGGTTATCAGCCTTGGTGGCAAGCACCTTTCCCTGCTGAGCCATCTTTCCCATCCTAGGTTAGGTATCTTGATGGAATATCTCTACTGAATAACAGCAGTAAATATAGCCTACAGTTGGGCACAGCAACAACAATGACACACTAAACAAGTTGGACGTTGACGTCCTACTTCTCTTGCATGTGATATTTTATTTCTGCATCATAGTTAAAAAAAAAAAATCCAGGGGCTGGAGAGAAGGTTCAGCTGTTAAGAGCACTGGTTGCTCGTGTAGAGGACCTGGGTTCCGCTCCCAGTACTCACTTCACTGTCCCTAACCCCTGTTCATGGGGATCTGGTACTCTCTTTTCTGACCTCCAGGGGCATTGCATGCATGCAGTGCACTTAAATATATGCAGTCAAAACACTCGTACACACAAAAATAAAGAAATAAAAAATTTTAAATTCCAAAGGAAAGATTCCTAGTTTCGTTTTTGGAAAAGACTGTCGTGTTTTCGTTTTAGATCATGTACTTTATGTTTGGGCGGAAGGAATGCCCCTCCTCTTAGGCAATTAACAATATAATTCACAGGGATTTGTTCTCCATTTTAATAGGTTAGCATAGATGCCTGTAATGACAAGACAAATTCCAGAAGATAGTAAACAAATGTGCAGTCTGATGCCACAGTAGTACATGCTGGGAAGAGGCAGGAAGAGGCGCTGGGGCACCATCCTGGGTTCTTTATTTGATGTTCGACATCATGCACACCTTGAACATTCTGAGTCCTGAGTCTCATCTGGGAAGAGTCTATCTACCTGGCTGTGTAATAAAGCCAGAAAGTGTATTTTTAAGCATCTTAGGTGGGTCTAATTACTGCTAGAGTTGAGAACCACTAGGTTAGCGAGACAATGGGACTGTCTCTGGCAGGCATGTTCACCTAGCAGACCCCATCTCATTCTTCTGATCCAGGATTCTGTGTGGTCAGTCCTGGAATCTTGACTTAAAAGTTGCACTTATTTCTAGCTGAACTGAGAACACTTCATTCACACCAATTGTACATCTACATAAAGCAGCCCCCAAACTGAACACCAAACACTACTCAGATGAGCGATAACCTGAGAAGCTGGGGAAACAGCAAAGAAGATAAAACAAGCATTCAACAAGGATGAAATCACTTACCCAACCACAAAGGAATAAAGCTAGATATTAATAACAATAAAAATGAGAAAAGTACACATTAATGGATGAAAATTGGGTCACAGGAGAAATCAAGAAGAAAACTAAAAATTTCTTAGACTTGAATGAAAATGAAAACACAACATACCAATGCCTCTGGGACACAATGAAGGTAGTCCTAAGAAGAAAATTTACAGCATTAAGTGCCTATACCAGAAAATTAGAAACATCTCATATAAATAAATGATGCACCTGAAAGCTGTGGAAAACCAACAACAAACAACACCTAAAAAACAGTAGATGGGAAGAGATAAATAAAATCAAAGGTGAAATTAATGAAATAGAAACGAAGAAAACAATACAAAGAATCAATGAAATGAAGAGTTGGTTCTTTGAAAAGATTAACATTGACAAAAATTTAGCCAAAATAACCAAAAGAGAGAGGACCTAGATTAATAAACTCAGAGACAAAAAGTGAACCATTAAAACAGACCCAGAGGAAATTCAGAAAACTCTAAGGACATACTTTAAAAACCTATATTCCACTAAACTAGAAAATCTAAATGAAATGAATAAATTTCTAGATATGAATGGATTGTGAAATAGTGTTCCTATGACTTTAAAAATATGCTTGATAAATTAAGCTGTAACCTTGAGCATGTATGCCTGGAGAGCCTTGTCTCATGAGAAAATTAATGCAAGAATGCTTGCTGAGGAGTTATCTCTGGAATACCAGTAATCCCCTAGTTTCTCAGGAGACACTTGGTCTCCCAAGAAGGCATGCTATGGTGATAATGTTATCTTGTTCATGTTTACTGGACTATTGTATTCTAATCACTTTATTATTATTCATTGTTCTATAAATATTCAGCTGTAACTCTAATGAGTGTGCGTATATAAGCAGAGTTGTCTATGCTTTTGGCACTTGTGCATGAGTGAAGAAAGAAGAATCAAGAAATAAAACCACATGGGTTCCCTGGTCTTTTTTCAATTCCATGATAATCCATTCAGGTTCCGTGGCTGCTCCACTGGCGGCCACAGTTTACCAAAATTAAATCAAAATAACAGAAATAATTTTAACAGACCCATAACAACTAATGACATAGATAGAGAAGTAAAAAAATCTCTCAACTAAAAAGAGCCCAGGACCATCTGAATACAGCACAGAATTCTACCAAACCTCCAAAGAAAAACTAGCACCAATATTCCCCAAATTATTCCACAAAATTAAAAATGAAGGAACAGTCCCAAATTCCTTCCTTGGTATTACCAAAACCAGAAAAAGACCAAACAAAAAAAGAGAAAATTATAGATCAATCTCTCTGATGAACATGGATGCAAATTTTTTCGATAAAATACAAACTAAATGCAAGAACACACCGAAAAGATCAGGTTGGCTTCATCCCAGGGATGCAGGGATGATTCAACATACACAAATCAATAATTGTAATCTACCACCTAAACAGATTCAAGGACAGAAACCACATGATCATCTCATTAGATACAGAAAAGGCCTTTGACAAAATCTAGCATCCATTCATGATAAAAGTCATGGAGAATATAGGCATACAGATTCATCATAAAAGTCTTGGAGAACCTAGACATACAGAGGACATATCTCAACATAATAAAAGCAATATACCACAAGCCCACAGCCAACATCATATAAAATGAAGAAAAACTGAAAGCATTCCTACTAAAATCAAGAACAAAACAAGGAATGCTCACTCTTTCCATTCCTGTTTCAATATAGTACTTGAAGTCTTAGCTACAGCAATAAGCACAAACACAAATGGAGGTGATAAAGGGAATGAACACAAGTTGGAAAGTAGTCAAAGTATCCTTATTTTCAGATAATATGATTCTGTACATAAAGGACCCTAAGGACTACACCAAAAAGTTCCTAGAGCTGATAAATACATTCAGCAAGGTAGCAGGATATAAAACTAACACTTCAAAATCATTAGCCTTTCTATACACCAAAAACAAACATACCAAGAAAGAAATCTGGGAAATGATCCTATTCACGACAATCTGAAAATCCACAAAATATTTTGGAATAAATCTAACCAAGGAAGTGAGGACTTACATAATATAAACTTTAAGAGGACTGGAGAGTTGGCTCAGTGGTTAAGAGCACTGACTGCTCTTGCAGAGGACCCAGGTTTGATTCCCAGCACCCACATGGTTGTGTACCACCTGTAACTATCTGTAACTCTAGTTCCAGGGGATCCAACACCCTCTTCTGACCTCTGCAGGTATTGCACAACAGGGGTATACATATGCAGGCAATACACTCATACACATAAAATAAAAAATAATAAATAAAATATTTTAAAAAAACTTTAAGAAACTGAGGAAGACAACAGAAGATGGAAAGAACTCCCATTCTCATGAATCAGTAGGGTTAATATTGTGAAAATGATCATTCTACCAAAAGCAATCTACAAATTCAATGTAATACTCATTAAAATTCTAACACAATTCTTCACAGAAATTGAAAAAAATCTCAAATCTCATATGGAAAAATCAAAACCCATAAAAGAACTCCTGGGGACATTACTATCTCTAACCTCAAATTATGTTACAGAGCTATAGTAATAAAAGCAACATGGTACTAGCATAAAACAGATACATTAATCAGTGGAATAGAATTGAGGACCCAGATTTAAATCCACACATTTACAGCCACCTGATTTTTAACAAAGGGGCCAAAAATATATGGAGAAATGACAGCATGTTCAACAAATGGTGCTGGTCATATTGGACAGGGGCATGTAGAAGAATGAAACTAGATCTCCGTCTCTCACCATGCACACAAGTCAACTCCAAATGGATCACAGACCTCAACATAGGACCTAATACCCACCTTGAATCAGGTAGAGGAGAAATCAGGGACTACACTAGAACATACAGGCACAGAAAAGGACTTTTTGAACAGGGCTATAGGACAAGCATTAGGTCCAACGATTGGCAAATGGGACCACATGAAAACAAGGCTTCCTTAATATCAAAGAACATCATCATTTGAGGGAAGAGGCAACCTATATAATGGGAAAAACTCTTTATCAGCACTACCTCTGACAGAGGGCTATGTCTATAATATACAAAGAACTTAAAAATTAAACATCAAGCTGGGCATGGTGGTGCACGCCTCTGCCACTTGAGAGGCAGAGGCAGGCGGATCTCTGTGAGTTCAAGGCCAGCCTGGTCTACTTAGTGAGTTCCAGGATAGCTGGGGCTACAGGGAGACTCTCTCAAAAAGACCAAAAAAAAAATTTAAACATCAAAAAACCAAACAACTCACTTAAAAAAATGAGACAAGGAGCTGAACAGGGAACTCTCTAAAGATGAAATGCAAATGGCTAAGAAATACTTTTTTAAAATGTTCAACATCTTTAGTCATTAGAAAAATGCAGATTAAGACCACATTGAGATTTCATGTTACTCCACTCAGAATGCCTAAGATCTAAAAAACTGACAAATGCTGGTGAGGATGTGGAGAAAGAGGAACTCATATCCACTGTTGGTGGGAATGCAAACCAGTGCAGCCACTATAGAAATCAGTGTGGAGATTCCTCAAAAAGCTTGAAATTGAGCTACCATATGACCCAGCCATACCACTACTGAACATTTACCCCAAAGGCTCTCTACCCTACTACAGAAATGCCTGTTCATCCATGTTCGTTGCTACACTTTTCATAATAACCAGAAATTAGAAAAAAAACCCTAGATGTCTATCAACTAATGAATGGAAAATTCAGGTGTGGTCCATGTATACAATAGAATATTATTCAGCTCTTTAAAAAATGAAATTAAGAAATTCATAGGTAAATTGGACAGAACTGGAAACAACCATCCTCAGTGAGGTAACCCAAACATAGAAAGACAAATGTCACATGGTCTCTCTCATAGTTGGATGCTAGCTTTGAAATCTTACATCTCATGTTTTGATTTGAAAGTCCAGAGAAGTCAACAAACTAATAAATGGCCATGGCGGTGGGGAGAGGCTCCCTGGGAGAGGTGGTAGAATACAATGATATAAAGAGGGAAAGGGAATGGTAGAGTAGGAAGGGTTAAATAGGATTAGAAATGGGAGGGCAGGACAGAGGAGAGGTATTGGGAGGGATAAATACTAAAGGCCTTTAGAAAAAGCCATATGGAAACTGAGCACTATAGAAGCTTCTTAAAGTATATACAGACACATTATAAAGTGAGCTTAAAAGGTGTTACCCTATAACAGGGGGACATGTCCCTTCTAGACATTGTAGATTAACAGAAGAAAAAAAAAGACCTCAATGCAAGGAATGGACTCCCTCTCTAGAAGCTGTTGACCAGGGGTCCCATGGACCTTCAGTCAATACTGGTCATTGTCCCTGCTCTTGGTTACTCACCCAGAACTGGATGGTAAGGCCCTATTGCTAAAGATACTACAGATATGAGCTGTAGAACAAAAAAGGAGAAATCATGCTGGTGCTGATTTCAGAGACTTGTCTCTACTGGCTTGTGTTCATAGTGCTAGAAGATACTACCAGAAAGAAAAAATAATTATCAACAGTATTCATCTGTGAATCCTGTGAACTACAACAACTGACCTGGCAAGATATGCCCACTGGTGCAATAGTGACATGAATATTATGTGATTAATCAACCATTCTCTAACTGGATTTAAGGTCTGCTTCACAGGATGGAGCCCATACCTGACATTGATATCGGTCTTAAGAATCTGAAAGTAGATAGGTCATAGGACATAGGGGAGAGCCCAATACTAGTTTTATACTAAATAGTTATTCATTAAACTGGCTCCTAATGACTTATCGTTATACCCATAGATTAATGCATCTCTCAACTCTAGCTAGAGAAGTTTCTTTTTGCAGCAGATAATGATCAACACAGAAACCCACAACTAACTGGTCAATGTGCAGAGAACAAGAATTTGCAGAGTGCTTATTCCTGAATAGGACACCTATATCAAACTTCTGCCTCCCAAGGCTCAGAGATCATTGTGGATGAGGGAGTGGAAAGATTGTAAGAGCCTGAGGTGGTGGATGACCACAAGGAAACAGAGTTTCCAAAGCAGCTGGAAGGTTACTCATATGAACTCACAGCAGTGGTGACAGCATGTACAAGTCCCATGCAATCCAGACAAAATCCCAGCATAGACATGAGGAAGTAGGAAAGAAACCCCAACCCAACCCAAGGAAACTGGCAACTGGTGGCTTCTGGGAGGGGCAGAGACATTTTCTTTCAAGGGTGGAACTCTTGATAGGTGAACTAGGCCTCAGTGGATGGACCTACACTGAAGGACATTTGGGGGCACAAATTAGACTCAATAGGCCGTGTGTGTGTGTGTGTGTGTGTGTGTGTGTGTGTGTGTGTGTATTATATATTATATATAATAGAGTACATGAAATTGGGTGAGGAGGCAATAAGGGGGGTGTGGATAGGGGATCTAAATACTATCAAATTGTATAAAAATGGAAAAATTTCAGTTTAAAAAATGTTTAAAAAAGTAAAATGAGAGTGATAGAGTTACACTACACATCAGCCGCTTGTCTCCTCAGGCACACATGTGTGCATTCATTTATACATCATGAGTACACATACAAACATCTATACACAATGTAAAACACACACACACACACACACACACACACACACACACACAAGAAATTAGTGATCTTTCTCCAACTAGTCTGCTGGACTACCATTTCCCTGAAGTAACTACATTACAGTGAATTAAAACATTAGTCTAAGCCGGGCATGGTGCTGCACACCTTTAACCCAGCACTCGGGAGGCAGAGGCAGGTGGATTTCTGTGAGATCAAGGCTAGCCTGGTCTACATAACAAGTTCCAGGCCAGCTGTGGCTACAGGGGGACGCTGTCTCAAAAAGACAAAAAAACCCCCCCAAAAACCCAAATGAAAACAGAAACATAAAACATCAGTATTAGATATGAGGTATTTGCACAGAAATATAGTCCTACCAGTAACTAAACCAACTCTTGTGGTTTCATGCTGTGATCCCTCCTGAGACACCTGTGAGATATTTGCATCCACTGTGGTATCTCAGAAGATAAAAATAAAGAATTCGTATAAACCATAAAGACAACTTTGCATTTAACACCATGAGTAAAGCCAGAATACATGTCACAAATACACAAAGATATTGCTGCATTTGTAGAATCAGGTTGAATGTCGATATTTTTTCCCTATAATTTGGCCAATGGAACAATAAAATAAATCCTGATGAGGTCATCAGCCACATCATTGATTAAATGTTGGTGAGCCAAGTTCCCTGATGGCACAGACAGTGTCAGGCAACAGAACTGAGGATTGTCGCAGCATCTTTCAGATGAGAGTGAAGACTTCCATATTTCTTTAGCAATTTGGGCAAAAACTACATTTTTCTTATAGAAAAAGAAAATATAGAAGAAAAAGTAAAATTAAAAGTCCCCCAAATCTGGATATGTTTCAGTGAAACATATTTTCCAATATCTAGCAATTTTCTTCAAATTGGTAGTCATACAAGCCTCACATTAAAAATGTACCTGGTGTCATCAGTGTCTCAGGGACACACACCACATTTGGTCATTTCATTTGTTGCTGATTTCTTTAAAAGATATTTTATTTATTATTTTTATTTTATATGTAGGAGTATATTGCTTGCATGTATGCAACCGCACTCGTGTAATGCACAGGAGATCAAAAGAGGGCATATTATCCCCTGGAATTGGAGTTACTGATAGTTGTTAGCTGCCTTGTGAAGTGCTGGGAACTGAGCCCAGGTTCTCTACAAAAGCAGCCAGTGCTCTTCTGAGTTTTCCAGTCCCTGTTGCTGATTCTTTTCAAATTAAATTATAACTGTGTCATACAGATACTAGTGAGATTAGAATCATAATCATATTGTGTCTACTTGAGTCTTTTGGGGACACTTTAAAGCATCTCTTAATAGGCACAAGTAGCATTAAGTAGCCAAGTGTCAGAAGAGTCCCTCTGATGTTTTCTATCCCCATCCTGTTTCTTTCTGCTGATTGTATTTTCAAAGCAGAGCTCACTGTATAGAGGAACTTTGCTACATCATGAAGTCTGTTCCATAAACACATATAAATGCACTGACCTTGGGAGTTAACCTATCAGGGATCTTGTCTTGGGGAAAACTGATTCTCTTTCTCCCACTAGGCATTGATTGCCTGTAACTCTTCATCTGGAGGTGGGACCTTGTGAAATTTCCCCACCCACATTGGCATGTCAACTGGTGTCATTATGCTGGTCTAGTTTATGCAACCATATTATGGAGATATATAAATGTATGTATGTATGTATATGTAACAATAATAATCAAAGAAGAGAACAAGAAATTGAGAGGGAGAAAGGGGGAAGTGGGAGGAATTAGAGAAGAAAGGGTAGGGTAGAAAAGATGTAAATGATGTATATACAGTACTCATGTATGAAATTCTCACAGAAAAAAAAGAAAAGTGTGATCCATAAGGCCTCCCAAGAGTGCTTCCTCTTGACCCAACAAAGCAGTTTTGATGTTGATGGCAGCTAAGTGCACATGGAGCAGCAATTCCAGGGGCTTCCTGTTCTCCTTCTGCCTGGGCTATCAGATGACTTCCTCTCCTGCCCTTCCTCCCTGTCTTCCTCCTTCCCCTCCCCTTTCTTCCTCCTCTACTTCCTCATCCCATGGGTCCTCCTCCTCCTCTTCCTCCTCCTCCCCTTCCTCTTTTTTTCCTTTCTCCTCCTTTTCCTTCTTTTCAAAGTTTTGAGAATAGTTTATAACGTGATGTTTCCAATTAACATTAACAGTGAAGTCTTGCTGGCACAAATAAACATCCAACTCAGTACAATTACATACCTGGTTTCCCCACATGTAATGATTTTAGTATCGACTTTGCTCTCTCTCCAAATGTACCATTTAATTCTCAAATCATCTCTATGGTGTTAGCATCACTATTAGCCCTGTTTTACAGATAAGGGGATGGGGCTTAGAGATGAATATTAACTTGGTCCAGTCTCTCTACTCAGTGTGGAGCAGCTAGGAAGTTTCACCCTGTTCCTCCCAACAGCCACATCTATGAAACCTCACAGAGAAGCCCACATGGTCTTCCCAGTGTCCAGATTAAGTGCAGAACATCTCCTCTCCAGCAGCATTAGAGGAGACTCACCATGGGCTAGGCCCTTCACTTGAGGGCTGTTAGAACAAGTCCTCAAGCAGTGTTCTTGAGGATTGAGAACTAGACACCTGAGGCTATAAGCCTCACTAGCCACACTGTTGCTCACCTGGCAGTCTCCTCTGTGGGACAAATGGAATAATAATCAGCTAGCAAAAACCAGTCTTCCTTTCTTTTCCTGAAAGTTCATTTGAACAAGGATTGAACTTTTGGTATATAAAAACTCAAATTTGCAAGCAATTTCTAGAAACAAACAGCAGATCAATCCAGTCTGGGGTAGGGGCAAGTAAATCTTGAACATGAGTCTTTAGGTATTGTGAAGTTTTGTAATAGCCATATATAGCTGGCTTTTGGGTCTTAAGCTTCTCCAGTAGGAACAGTCTTGTCTTGAAAGGGTTTCTAGCTAGAGAACTTCTACAAGCTCTGGCAAGATTTGGACTCATGAACAACCTTGTTCTTTCTCAAACTGTTCCGCTCAGAAGACGTTTATTTCTTCTCATTCCTTGCCAAGCACTTTACCTCCTCTGAACCTCGCTGCCTCCCACAATTCGTCTCCAGTCCAATTCTCCTTGTCACTTTTCTCAGTTAATCGAGGTTCTCTGCACCTGAGCAGGGGACAGAGCAGAGGCTGTAATGCACTTAGGCACCATTTTCCCTTTGGACTGCCAACCCGAGGCAGGCCCGGGTGGGTAGTGATTCAAGTTGAAATGAACTTCAGCTCTGTTCAAGCTTTTGGTTTTGATCTGCAGGAAAACTCCTTTGTAATGTGTGCCAGGGAAATACAATTTAAAAAATAATCACATGCAGAGAATTGTTACATAGGAGTCAGACTGCTTTGTGGTCCCTTGGCTGGGGTGCTTCAAACATTACAGTACAAGAGGGAAAAGGTAAAGGGCAGGGACACAACAAGCAAGGTTTCATATAAAACCCTGGCTTATTGAGACTGAAATTGAAGTGCTTCTTTAATGGACCCGGAGGCCAGCTTTGAGCTTCCTGAGACCCGAATGAGTTGCAGCTGCTGTTGTTTCCTCCTAGGTCACAAAACCCTGCAAAGTGATGCAGCAAAAGGCAGACAAGGGTCTTACTGCCATTTTCACCATCTAGCACAAGACTAAAGGATTATATAATATCCTTTAAAACCTACCTAGACATCGGGCGACCACCATTCCGCCTTTAATCCCAGCACTTGGGAGGCAGAGGCAGGCAGATCTCTGTGAG
>NW_008353342.1:5312558-5314674 GCF_000622305.1 Nannospalax galili
CTACCTACCTAGAAGGGGCCTCCAGCTCAGTTGTAGAGCTATTCTTTAGCATATGAGGGCTTAGAGTTGATCTCTGGCACTGAAAAAAATTTGATGGGGCCAGCAGGTCGCAGCACTTGCCACACAGACATGACAATCTGCATTTGATCCCCAGATCCATGTAAAAAGCCCGATGTGGTGTTGTGCATCTGTAATACAAGCACCCCAAGAACTCCGTAGGAGAGGAGCCAGGACTGCCTAGTCAGATTTAGGCCAAAATGAGAAATTTAAAATTACCACATTTGAGAAGATAATAAAGGTGACTTTCTTCATTATTTTGTGATGGAAAGAATTTCTTGAACAGAAACAAAAATTCCCCAAATCAACATAAAGATTAAATGTATAAAAATTCAACTACATTGAAATTGAGTTTCACTAAAAAAAAAATAAAAGCTGTGAAAATATATGTTAGCCATGGAGTAGACATTTTTCAACTATTTAACTGAACAGGGAAACTGGCATTCACAACATTTAGAGAATTTCTGAGCAAAAAGTCGTAAAATGTTAAAGATAGACAAAAGGTTCGAAACAGCCATTTTGCAAAACAAAATCCAAAAAGCCAGGAGACTTTTATTTGGGAGCAGGTGAAGACACGTTAGATCATAATGATAGTCTGCTACAATGTCATCAAACTCATTTCAGACTTTGTGCTCATCAGCATGACTCACAGAGTCTCAGCGTCCACCGAGGCATAAGTGAAGCTCTGCTTGGTGAAAACGTCTTACACTGAGCACCTTGAAGTTTTGGGTAGTTTTGAAATTACAGAGAAGTTGCAAAAACAGTACTCAGAACTTTGTTTCTCCTTGGACCACTTAGTTGTAATATGTCAGTTGCTGCATGATTATTATGGTTCAGATAAGAAATATTCCCCCAGAACACTCATTCACTGCTGGTGGGGCTGCAAACTTGTTCAACCCCTATGGAAAGCAGTGTGGAGAATTCTTTAAAAACTACAAATGAACCTACCATTTGACCCAGTTATACCACTCCTAGGCATATACCCAAAGAACTCATCCTATTGCAGAGACACTTGTACATCCATGTTTGTTGCTGCTCTTTTCACAATAGCTAAGAGATGGAAGCAACCTAAGTGTCCCTCAACTGACCAGTGGATAATGAAAATGTGGTTCATTTATATGATGGAGTTTTACTCAGCAGTAAAGAAAGATGAAATCATGAAATTTGCAGGTAAATGGATGGAACTAGAAACTGTTATACTAAGTGAAGTAACAGACTCAGGAAAAGCAAACAAAAACGACATGTGTTCTCCCTCATATATAGATAGCACCAAATCCTTATAAGTGAGTATGTGTCCAAACATAACTACAGGAACCAGGAAAATGAAAAGGAACCAGAGAGGTAAAGGAAAAGAATCTGAAAGAGAAGAACAGTAGGAAACAGACATTAATAACGGCAATACAGATAAAAATGGGGTTATTTTAAGGGGGGGTATACAAGGAACCTTGGGGATAAAGGGAAAGAAGAGAGGTGGGACCATAGGAGAGGGGTATTATTAAGGGAGAAATGGGAAAATGGGGGCATTTTAAATGGGGAAACCATGGTGGAAGGGTTAGACAATGAGAGAGATAAATAATGCCTAGCTAGTTTTAAAAAAAAAACGAGAGGGAACCATATTAATCGAACAACCTACTGACAAATTATACATACAACTAGTTCAGGAATATAATACATGTCTAGGCAAGGTTTATCTGAGAATGTTTGGTCTTTGTTCAAGCTTTATCTATATAGAACATGGTAATTAAAAGTACCAGATTGGTGGAATGATCATTCTTGGATGTTTAACAGCTATACTTTGAGGCCTATACTAATTTGGTTAGAGGGACATAAAGGACAGTTTTTGCTCCTTGCCCTCCTAGGTCAACTAAGCTCCAGGGGACTATGAGCATCTCTCAAAATGCCCTGTAACTGTGGTGCCTCACCTGTCCTCTTGATCAAGAAGGCCATGGAGACTCCATCAAATGGACATGAACCAGTGTCCAGTCTACAAAGAGGAGGGTCAACACAGAGGAATCATTTCTTCCATGCTTCCAAGTGAAGCCAGCCATGGTCGAGCAGG
>NW_008353342.1:5314888-5332034 GCF_000622305.1 Nannospalax galili
TTTTGTATTGCTAAAAGCTAAATAACAAGAAACAATGCCAGACAGGTGATACCTTCTTTTGAGTTGTTGGCCAGGGTAGCCCAAGAGACTTCCAGACAGTAACCCAGCTTAGAACCGGGAAAATGAACAGCAGACCCAAATCTTATCTAAAGGAATATTGGCAACTGACTGCTGCTAGATGAGGAAGAGCTGATCTTCCTAAAACAAGGAACGCTAGATAGGCTGACTAGATTCAGCGGATGGACAAGCACTGGAGAACGGCTGGGGGTGCTGACAACACAGTGGACAGTAACAGGGATTACAGAGTATATGGGCTGGCGGGGTGTTATGGGAGATTGCCGTTTGGGATGTTCTGTATGAAATACACACACACAAAAATCAACAAATGAAAAAAAAGTGAGTTTTATTTGAGGAAGAAGCATAAAACTTTGCTCCATGTTAATTAGTAGAGGTGAAACACATTACCATTGAAATTTACCCAATTCTATATCCATGCTCAGGTGACCTTCAGAAAATAACCAACTGTGACTAGTAATAATCAGATACATAGAGATTAGAGACAAATGTGCAAACATCCAAGTGTTAGTAGCATTAAAAATGATTTTTCTGTATGAAACAGTATATTTTAAAATGAAATGGAGATCTTTTTTAAAAGGTTAAAACCTCATTCAATTTTATGTCTTATAGGGTTTATACTGAGTTCAATATTGTATAACTGTATTAATTCAACTATGAACCTAAAAATTTACAGCCAATATTGAAAGAGATGCATCTTCTCTCTGGAGATTGTTACTGATTATGTTAATGCTATAATGAAATGCTTCTAATCATGTGGTTATTAAATAAAAAATTTTAAAAAAGGAAATATTCCCCCAAAGGCTCATGTACTAAAGGTGTGGCCCCCATGCTCAGAAATGGTCTGAGGTGGAATCCGGGGGAATGATTGCAGCAAGAGGCTCTGCTTTCATCAATGGGCTATAACCTGTGATGGATTCATAATTTGATGGCTTGTTCTGTTTTGTTTGAGACATAGTCTTCCTGTAGTCCCAGTTCGCCTGGAACTCCCTATAGGCCAGGCTGGCTTCAATCTCACAGAGATCTGTCTGCCTTTGCCTCCTGGGTGCTGGATCAAAGGTGTATGCCACCAGGCCTAGATCTTGATGACATTATTAAGGTAATGAAATGCTTAGAAGTGAGCCATGTCTGGTAACTGGGATCATGTCTTGAGGGGGCTTTATCTCATCCCAGGCTCCTCTCTGTTTCTCCCTCTACCTCCTGGACTCCATGAGGTAAAGCAGTCTCTGCCACAAGCTCCTGTCACCCCGGTGTTCTGTATCACCTCAGGCCCAAAGCACTGAATCCAGCTGGCCCTGAACTGAAACATCAGAAACTCTGAGCTAAAATAAAGCCTCCTTCTCTGGGCATGGTGGCACACACCTGTACACACAGCACTTGGGAGGCAGAAGCAGCAGCATGGCACAAGTTCAAGGCCAGTATGTTTTTACATAGCAAGTGCCAAACCAGCTAAACCTGCGTAGTGAGATCCTGTCTCAAAAGAAGGAAAAACAAAAGCAAAAATACCTTCCTTCTTTCATTTCTCTCAGTATTTGTCACAATGACAAAAAAGCTAATTACCACAATGATGAACAGGATAATTTAAGGTCTCATCATACCAAGAGTTGGCATGGAGGCCAATGTGTACACTGGATGAGATTCAAACTGGTGCAACTGCTTTGGGAAATGTCTAAACATTTTATGGTAATGTTCAAGATAAGCTCACCCCATGACTCAGAAGTTTCACTCTCAGGCATACACTCAAATTCTCTCCACAGGTTCCTTAATAAAATTGACCCAGGCTAGAAACAAAATGGTCTCCATCTATAGAAGAGGAAGAAAACAATGTTGAGTCTCACACAGGAATGAAAAGGGAGGAATAAAAAAGTTATGTACAATACAGATGCATCTTAAGAACAAGTTAAGAAGTAAAACTATTAAGAAAAGCCAGACATTATTACCACTGGAGTTCTTTCTGTTTTTCTGTCTTTCTTTTTTCCTGACTGAATCCTCCTGCATTCCAGAGAAGAGAATGGCTTCTAATAGAGAGGTGGGGTGGGGAAAGGAGGCTGCTGAAGAGGGATGAGCAAGTTTCTATCTTGTGACCTACGTGGTGATGCACTAATACGTGTTTTAAACTATTAGCTAAACGTACGTGTGCATTTTGTATACAGATGACATTTCACAGTTAAAATGTATACTTGTGTGACTGTAAGACACGAGGACAGACAAGGGGGCTGATTGTTGGCTTGGCTCGTTTGGGCCTGTGCTCACCAAAGCAAGGATTGGTTAGCAGTAGTGACACTTCACCGTCTTAGAAAAATAGGTTGCAGATGAGAAAATATGCATTCTGTTATATGAAGCAGGCATTCCATTATATGAAGAAACATCTTTACTAAGTAGTTTACACCTAGAGTGAATTGAAATGCTACAGAGCTGGAGAGCTGAGGCAGGTTAGCTTCTCCCGGTGGCCGCTTGTTTTGCTTCACCCCTGCCAGTCTGTGGTGAGGATGGGAATAATAGCCTCCTGTTTTCTCCTAGAGGTGGAGAAGAACACTTCTGTTATTCTTTCTTTCTTTTTCTGTCTTTCCCTTCCCTCCTTCCTTCCTTCTAATCTTCCTTCCTTCCCCCTTCCTTCCTTCCTTCCTTCCTCCCTTCCTTCCTTCCCCTTCCTTCCTTCCTTCCATCCTTCCGTCCTTCCTTCCTTCTTTCCTTCCTTCCTTCTGTCCTTCCTTCCTTCCTTCTCCTTCCTTCCTTCCTTCCTTCCTTCCTCCCTTCCTTCCTTCCTTCCTTCCATCCTTCCTTCCCCTTCCTTCCTCCCTCCCTTCCTTCCTTCCTCCCTCCCTCCCTCCCTCCCTTCCTTCCTTCCTTCCTTCCTTCCTTCCTTCCTTCCTTCCTTCCTATCTTTCTGTCTTTCTTTTTTTCCTGACTGAATCCTCCTGCATTACTGAATCCTCCTGGTTCACTCCTGCTCACTTGGAGTTTTGCTATGTTTTTAAGGTTGAGAGTTCCCAAAGCAGAAAAGCAAGAAGGAATGATAGTTCAACTTTCGGTTACGTTTGTAGCTGTCAGAAGATCTTACTTCAGGGGCTCTGCAATACTGCAGAAATACTATCTCTTGGCTTTGTCCTTCATAGTTATAAGTAAGCTACCATTTTGTAGAGTCGTGCAAAAGCCTAACTTTTTTGTTGTTGTTGTTCTTTTTGAGACAGGGTCTCCCTATAGCCCTAGCTGGCCTGGAACTCACTATGTAGACCAGGCTGGCCTTGAACTCACAGAGGTCTACCTGCCTCTGCTGGGATTAAAGCTGTGTGCCACCATGCCCAGCTGTGAAACCCTAACTTAAATAGTATTGTTATTTGAAGAACTTTTAAACTCCTCCAAAAAAATCAAAACAAAATAAAACTTAAAATTACCTTTGAGAAACACACACAGAAACAAAAAAACACTTCATTAAAATTACTTCCTTTAACTGGGACAAAAAATGCTCCACAATCCCAGGGAGGCCAAAACGGTCTTTAGGTTCTGTTGAACACAATTGCATTTCAAGTAAGAGGAAGTTAAAGGAACCAGAAGAGCCTTTCAAGGAAGAATAAGTAACCAAGAGTTCATGAAGGGAAGAAACGACTACATTTAGGCCATGACTTTGCTGACTTGAAACAAGCTGTCTTTAAATGTTTAGTCATTCTCAACAAAAGCACATTGGATCACAGTAACTTGGTTCAGAATAATGGGTGAAATCAGGCAAAAAGAAAGAGTCATATTGGAAAACCTATCCAAGACGATTAATTATGTTGTGAAATAGATTTTTAGAAAACAAATGGTTCCCTGAGGCATTTTAACAATTATTCAGTTTGGTTTTTGATGATTTCATAAATGTATAATGGGCATTCTGATTATTAGAAGCTTTCTGCCATCTCCCTCTTATCCTATCCCCCCCAATAAGTTCTCTTCCTTCCCACATTCATGACTTTGTTATTGTTGGTTTTGTTGTTGCTATCGTTGGTTTTCTTTTGAGACTCACTGAGTTAAACCAGGGTCATCTGTGTGACCATGGGTTTGAACCATCCACTGGAATGTGGTGGACTTCTCAGTGGGTACAAAACTGGAGTCAGTGGTCGCCCCAGAATCCAGCAGTAGCCAATGTTAGGAGAGAGATTGTAGGGCAGATAATTCTTGGTTTGGGACATCCTAGGGAGTTAAGATGCTGTGCTCCAGGGAGGAAATGTGTGCTTCCCTCTGCAGTGTGCAGCTCACACCACTGTCGGTACATCTAGTTCTCTCTACAGTCCTGCAACTGAGAACAGAACTCCAGAGAGCAGAAAGAAAGCAGCCATGCTGCGCTTTGTTTTTTCTGTACTATATATAGCATAAAGAACTCTTAAAAGTTGGCAGTCCCAGATCTACAACACACGACTTAGAATGAGACTCTCCCTTACACTTTATAGATCTATGGGTGTTTCTTTTCCCCCTGCAAACTCAGGACAATGATATATACCTTGTTTGTATCATTAGGTTGTTGACAAGATCAAAGCAGTAATGAGTTGTGAAGATACAAAGTAAATCATAGACAAAATGTGACTCTGCTGTTTACTGTACTCTGTTTTCCCAGCATCCTTTATCCTGGTCCCAGATCACACTTTGTTAGATCATGCGGCTCTGTAATCAGCAGTTGTGGGAGGTGATTGGTGCAGGCAGGGGCATTGGGAGATGAAAACCTGAGCAGAACAGGACCAGAGGCTCGGCTGACCACACCCTCCATTGGAGTCACAGCTCAGATGTTGAACCTTACTGTGTGAGAACAGAAAAGTTCCTGAACACGCTCTTCACTAGTTCCAGTTCTCTCATTGTGACTTCTAAAATTGAGATACAGGGCTGGAGAGATGGCTCAGTGGTCAAAGGACCGACCACAAAGTGGTACATGCCTTTAATCACAGCACTGGGGAGGCAGAGTCAGGCAGATACTAGTGAGATTGAGGTCAGCCTGAGATGGTCTACATAGTAAATTCCAGGCCAGCAACAGCTGGGATTACAGGGGACCATGTCTAAAAACAAAAAACAAAACAAAACAACAACAACAACAACAAAAAAACATTACTGTGGATGGAGAAATGGCTTGGTGGTTAAGAGCACTGGCTGCTCTTGCAGAAGACCCAGAGGCTGGATTTCCAGCACCCACATAGCAGCTAACAGCTGTCCCTATTTCCAGGTTTAGGGGATCTGATGCCCTCTTCTGGCTTCCACGAGCATTGCATGTATTGGTGCACATGCAGGCAAAACACATACATAAAATAGAAATAAATAAAATCTTTTTGGGGGGGTCTTTTTGAGACAGGGTCTCCCTGTAGCTTTTAAAAAATAAAATTAAGATATAGGATTGGTATGAAGGAAGATTCCTACCCCAAAGCAACTGCCTCCTTTCCAGTATAGCACCTATCCACAGTGTTGAGTCATGAAATGAATTGAGCACTGTGGAATTTGGTTTACTAAGTATTTCTAGAGACCAGCAGGACTGTACATGTCTTCAAGAGTTTTGCAGAATGTAGTCTATCTTTGAATGGGGTGTGGACATGAGTGTCTGGTGAGAGCATTCTCTGGACTCTTCTGGGGCAGAAGACAAGCATTGATATAGTATGGGGTGTGGACATGAGTGTCTGGTGAGAGCGTTCTCTGGACTCTTCTGGGGCAGAAGACAAGCATTGATATAGTGTGCTCGTGAACTAAATGCCTGAGCAAATGAACAAAAGGTCACAGTGGAAGTGAATTTCCTCATTTTCCTTTTGGAGGCTTCACAGGCTAAGGAGGGAAAGCTTTGAAGGCGAGGAACAGTAATAAGTGTGTAGGTCTCAACAGAACTCAAACCAAGACTGACCAGATGGACTTGTCTTACCAGCAAAACAGTTTCTGCTCAGGCATTTCTGAGTGGAGATACTTCTTTGTTGTGGGAAGCTATCTGGTGCACTGTAGGCCACTTAGCAGTAACTGAGGCCTCTGCTCACAGATGCCAGAATCATACCATAAGCTGCCATAACAAAGCCATCTGTGGACTTTGCCAAAGTATTCTTGGAAGGTCAAACGGCTCCTGGTAACAAAGTGCTGCCTGCACTAGAGCCTTTCATTTAACTTACTGTACAAAAGTACTTTTTCTGCTACTTGAAATGCATTGCTACAAAGAAATATGGTTTAACATATAATTAGCCAGCAAAGGTGAGATATCGGTAATATCTTCTCACACTTTATAATTCATAAAGTATTTCTATTCACAATAATACGGAAAAGCAAAAAGAAAATATTTCCTATTTGCTCCCTGTCACCTGCTAAGTACTTCAAGTACATCCTTCCACTTAAATCTCAGAGGTTCTGTCCACACAGTTACCCTCCTGCTTTTTTTTTTGGGAAGAAACAAGCTTAGTAACTTCCCCTGGGAACTAGCTGTTATCATATGACTCAGAGTTTTGCAATTCTGCATCCCACATCACAGCTGCCCACGGTCCCCTCATCTTCTACACTTGAAGGTAAGAGCAGTAGTTACTACCTATGTGTCAGAATTAGCAGTATTGTTGGGGTTCAAGTCATTTTTTATGGCCTAGTTACACTTTTCCACTTTACAGTTTAAGAGCCTAGCCCAAATCACCAAGTTGCTTTTACATACCTCATGTGCCTGAGCTAGGTCCTCAGTGCAGTAGCATTGAGATCTGGGGTCAGACCTTGAGAAGTAAGGCCTAGTGTGGAGTGTTACAGTTGGGTCATCCAAGACACTGCACTAGGAGGAAACTGATATAGTTCTTGTGGAACCCTAGCTAGTTATTACAAGGAAGTTGTAATAAAAGCATAAGCTTGGGAATTGGTGGCTTAGTGGGTAAAAGTGCTTGCTGAGTTCAATTCCCAGGGCCCGTTTAAAAGGTGAAAGGTCTAGGGAGATGGCTCAGGGGTTTAGCATACTGGCTTTTGCAGAGGATGGGGATTTGGTTCTCAGCACCCACATGGCAGTTAGCAACCATCTGCAACTCCAGTTCCAGGGGATCTGTTGCCCTCTTCTGATGGGTATTGCATGCATGGGTGCACTTTTGTACATGCAGGGAAAACACCCACACATAAAATAAATAAAAATTTTAAAGTCTTCTGACCTCCACATGTTCACTGTGATGTGTGCTTCCACACATACATCATGCAACACAGACACAGTAATAAAAAAATAATAAAAAACATGAATAAGTTTGCCCCTTCCTTGGTCTCTGTTGGGTTTCCTGTCTCACCAGGTGATCTCTCCTTGCACATGCTTCTATCATGACACCACCCCCCAGGAAGTCCTCACAAGAGGTATCTTCAAGCATCCGTTCCATACTTTGGTCTTGCTCATTCCCCTCCTCCACTGCCCCCAAGTCCCCCACACCTGGTTCCCTTGGTTCCCCTGTTAGTCCCCCCTTCTGTTTTCTTATAACATGTATTTCTTACCCTCTCCACCTCCCTTCGGATCTCTTCCTATCCCTTCATGATCCTCTTTCTTTTTTAACTTTTATTTATTATTTTTATTTTATGAGTATGTGTATATTGCCTGCATGTAGGTAAGTGTGCCAGTGTTGTTCAATGCCCTCGGAGGACAGAAGAGACTGTCAGATCCCCTGGAACTGGAGTTACAGACAGTTGTTAGCTGCCATGTGGGTGCTGGGATTTGAACCCGGATCTTCTGCAAGAACAGTGTTATTATCCACTGAGCCATCTCTCCAGCCCCTCATGATCCTCTTTCTAGTCTCATGACCTATACACACATATATACATGCATACACAAACACACATATCATTTTAAATTCAGAATCCACGTATGAGAGAAATATACAGCATTTCTTTCTGAGTTCAGCTTCTTTTGCTTATCAGAATGGTTTCCAGTTGTACTCACTGTTCTGCAAATGTCACAATTTCTTTTTTCTTCACAGCTATATCAAACACCGTCATAGACACTCATTTTCTTAAAAGTCCTATGCCACCACATCTTCAGGATGTATTCCCAATGCTGAGCTCTTGGACTAAAATCCACCACCCCACAGTTTTATCCATCCTCTCTCTCGGGCAACACGTTATCCCTGGTCCCTGGTTACTTTCCCCTTTAGCTCTCCCTTACACTAGATTCATTTCATTTACAGGCTAGAAGAGGTAGCTTGCCACTCCTTCCTCCTGTTGGGGTCTACGTCTACATATTTGAAGGAACATTCATCACGTTGCCAAACAAAAATCTACCAGTTCACCCTTGTGTAGCACTGAAAAGCTGCCAGACTTAGAGGTGTCTTTCTTTTGTTACCCTTCCTCCATGATTCCTCCAACGCTCTATATGTAGAATTCAATATAGACATTTATTTTCCCATTGATAACAGTTACATAGCTAACCTCCATACGTATCTTGAAAGAAAGCAATCATAAGTCAGATTTTAATTTTTAGAATACTTTATGCTGAAGTAAAAAGTAAACTCTGGAAAGCACACAGTTCACAGGTGTGTGTCTATCATTTTTATTAACTGGATGTACTTGTATAACCAGCATCCTGAACAAGAAATAGAACCTTACAAGCGTTCCAGAAGCCTCTGTTCCTTTACTAGTTAGTGTAATATCTTTAATGACAAAGCTTTGCACTGAGTAATATGGTTTTATGACTGTATCACATCCAGTCACAGGTTCCAAGCCATCCTGGGCTACATAGTGAGACTATGTAAAAGGAAGTTTACACTTGAACCACAATTGCTTATACTAGCCTGTCTGTATTGAAGTGATTGAACATGTAGTAATTATGTTAATGTTGTGGTTTAGGGGACTAAGAGGAAAGGGGGAAGCTTCATAGGTCTTTGTACTGGGATTTCTTAGAGTCTACCAATCCGTCTTCAGTGGGGTTCTTTCTTAGTCACTTAAAAGCCCTCCAATTTTCCAGGGCTGGAGAGATGGCTCAGGGTTAAGAGCACTGACTGCTCTTGTAGAGAACCAGGATTCGATTCCCAGCACCCACATGGCAGCTGCAAACCGTCCTTAACTCCAGTTCCAGGGGAATCCGAAGCCCTCTTCTGACCTCCGTGGCATGAGTGCACTCACATACATGCAGGCGATACACTCATGCACATAAAATAAAAATAAATAAAAAAAAACCTTTTTTAAAAAATCCTCCAATTTTCTTCTGGCTCTGTGTTAGCTTTCCATCACTGTGACAAAATGCAGATCAACGCAGGAGGGAAGGTTTAATCTGGTTTAGGTTTCGGACGTGTCATCTCAAGTCATTTTGCTTCTAAGGGTTCATTTAGAGCTGTCCTTGCTCCCTCTCCCTTCCTTTTTGCCTTCTGCCCCTCTAATCATCTTTGCCAAAAATAAATTCTTTCTTAGGTTCCAGTTAAGTAGGCACAGGAGATCAAAACCCATTGTAATAAGCCTTCCAAAAAAGAGGAGAGAGCATGCATCTGTGTATGAGGATGCCCTGCCCACTGCATGGACTTCTTCCCTTCTGTCTCACTACACACCTTTTTCCTCTTATAAAAGCTATTTCCACACAGAAATCCGTGAAGATGAAGATTTGAGATAGGAAAGTTTCCTCTATTTTTCTCAAGCCTGCCTTTAATAAATCTATTTCCTTCCACCAACTCTGTCTTTGGCTGAGCAAGAAGCTGTTCAAACCTTAAGTTCTGGTAACAGACTTTGCTTCTTTTGGGTCTATAGTGGGAAGCATGTGGTAGAACAAAGCTGTTCACCTCATGGCAGCCAGGAAGAGAGAGAGAGAGAGAGAGAGAGAGAGAGAGAGAGAGAGAGAGAGAGAGAGAGACAGCTGGGGTCCCACTCCCTACCATCAAAGGTGCCCCCTGAAGTCCTAAGTCACTGGGGTGGGGGAGTGAGGTACATCTAGTTCACCCTTTGCTATTTCCCATGCGAACCCTTTGCTTGTTCTTGCAGGACGGTTGTTATAAAATGAGCCATCCCAGCCCCTCCTGAGGTTTCTCTGCTTTTAATCTAAGGTCTAATCTATATGCTCCCACCTGCAGTCCCATTGTGGCCACCTGTAGCATGAGATCATGCCACCAAGGGGAAGCCTTGTCATGTAGCCTGGGTTATCATGCTTGGACTTTGAGCCTCCAAAACTGGGAGGTAAATAAACCTTTTCTTATTCATCAGTAGCCTGTGCCAGTTATTTCATTATAATGATATCTAACATCAAGGAAAGTATTTGCAAATTCTACCTTCTCTTTCTGTCCCCTTCAGGCTGCTTTTAATTTTTTTTCTTCTATTTTAGTTGCTCTTCACGTTCATTTTAACCCAATATTTGTCCATGTTGAGGAGTGTAAATATCACATTGAGTGATTTATTCCAACTCCAGGCTTCCAAGAAATATCTTTGCTGGAAAAAGAATACTCCCTGATAAATGCCTTCCCTTTAAGCTCCAACTTCACAACTGATCCCCAGGCAAACAGTTCTCAAGCATCCATGGTAAAACTCGTGGAGAATCTCTGACATTGATGGTAATCATAACTGATGGGACAGGCTGAACTAGCCATAGCCACCGTCTCCCAAGCATCAGCTATCTACTGTGCATGCTCCTCATGCAGTCAACCCTGTTGAGATGCCTGCAGTGCATTCCATTTCACAAATGAACAAATCAAGGCTCAAACACTTGAATGGCTTGCCTCAGATCAGTGAGTGAGCAAAGCTTTGATTAGACCCTGCTGCCTCTAATAAAGTTAGCATTCCATGTTTTGCATTAAGACAATTCTGTTAAACCTCACAAGTGCTTGATGCTCCCAAAGCCAGCCCCGGATTTCCAGCATCTCCTTCAAGCTGCATTC
The DNA here is from genome assembly GCF_000622305.1 of Nannospalax galili. Lineage (NCBI taxonomy): Eukaryota > Metazoa > Chordata > Mammalia > Rodentia > Spalacidae > Nannospalax > Nannospalax galili. The sequence continues at coordinate 5,325,751 of NW_008353342.1, forward strand.
CATTCAGCTCAGGCTTGTTCTGTTCTTTTAAAATCTCACACAGACAGTCATTGACTGTCCTCCGCCCAGGGCCCTGCCTTCTTCTAGAAGACAGCTAGCCAAAGTGATACAATGCTGTGCTCTGTGCAGTGTGATGAATTCATCTTTGGCTCTTCCTGGGTAATGCCGCCATTTTATGACAGCCTTCCAGAGACCAGCTCTGAATCAAGAATGAATCTAATGCTAGAGATTTTAGGCAGCTTGAAGGAAAGAGATACATGAGGAGCTTTTAGGCATTTTCTGAATGGAACAAGCAAGGATCTTTGGATGGATGGCAGAGTGTGGTGGTGCATGCCTTTAATCCCAGTACTCAGGAGGCAGAGGCAGGCAGATCTTTGAGTTCGAGATTAGTCTGGTCTATATAGTGAGTTCCAGGCCAGCCAGGGCTACACAGTGAGACCTTCACTTAAAGAATATTAAAATAAAAAAGAATCTTTGGATGAAGAGTAATTGGAACCAAGCTCTTAAGGGTAATTAGCAAAACACTGGAAATGTATAGGTGATAAAACCCTTTTTCCTTTATCTTTCTAGGCTGAGAACCTGTGAATTAGACTGATAAAAGATAGGTTAACAAAAGGGAAACAGTTTATTAACACCTGTAGTGGGTATACACACAGGGTAGCACAGTGTGAATGGTTCACTGGGGTGGTTAGAAGCTGTGCAACATCTTAACAAAGGACAACAAATCCACAAAGAGGTAAGAAGATAAAGTTTTAGGCATTTGAGGATTGAAATGATCAGAAAGTAAACACGTGAGGAAGACAAAAGGAATAGCTTTGGTTGTTTGGTTGGTTTTTGCAAATCCATTGACTATCCATTTCCTTCCTGGCCATAAGACTTCTCCAGGAAAGGGCATTTATTTATAGTACTCTTCATCTCTCAGAAGCTTATGCTTTTTATCATAAGAGAAGCTCTGGAACGGATTCTTTATGCATCTGCTGAAGCTCAAGTGCTTTCAGCTCAAATTAATCCTTATGCCAGAGTGACATGTTTTATGATAGAATTCTATGATCGCCTATAGAAACAGCAAAGACAGAAACCCTAAGGATATATAGCGTTACGGAGTACAAAACATAGCACCTTAAATAAATGAATAGGTAAATTTCTCAAGTTAGCTAAATCCTAAAAAACCTAACATTGGATGAAAATGGAAAGTTATAGAAAGAGTCATACAATGACAGCATTATGAAATTTTAAATCCTGCAGAATAAATTTTAAAATACATAAATAGGAAATGAATATAGTATTTTATGACAGATAGAAATCACATCTAGGTGAGAAAAGGAGAATCTGGGAGAAGCACCAAAGCTTCTGGAACCTGTCTTTAGTGTCATCTAGCATACGATGCTTCACACATTTGCTATAACTGGGTGTTCATCATATCACGTTCTGCTCAGATGTGTACTTTAACATCCCATACATTTCTTTAAAAAGGAGCAGCACATTGGCTCATATCTGAGTATCTGACTGTGAGTCTGGCTCAACCCAGAAGGCCATTTGGTGTTGTCAGGAGCTCTGTCTTCATTTCACAGCCACACTTTCTTCTGTCTGGGTCTGAGCTGCTTCAGATCCTTTACTAGTGATGGAAAGAGGCCTCTGGCACCACTAGGCCCATGTCTTAACCTTTGGCATCTCTTACAAAACGTACTTCTCTTCCAACAGCTTTAGTAAGTCTCTGAGAATTTCATACCATGTTGTTCTGTGCCCCTCCTTAGCTTCAACTCATTTTTGAGAGGGCAGTGAGCTGATCAGCTGGGCCTTGGTGATCTATCATCCCCGAATTGGTGAAATAGCAGACAAATGTCCCTCAAATGATATTAAAAGGAGAAGTTTTGCAAGGAAAACAGGGCGGTGTCAGTTATAGAGGAGGAAACATTTGGGATAATAAGAAGCAGCTGATATCTACCACAAACATTGAAGCAGAATAAAATAAGGTTTATTATTATCACCATTATTTAATATGATGTTCCAAAGTTCTAGTCAATGCTAAAGGACAATCAGATAAATAAAATATAAAAAAGCAGATGCAAACAGGGAGGATTTTTCTACCAACAAAACACACAAACTAAGGTTCAGCCTAGGTTATCGGCCAGGAGAATCAAGTACAAGGACACAGGCTTCTTCGGAACAGGGAAGAAGGAGTGTTAGGTAAGTAGTCAGGTCTTTCTAAGAATTACCTCAGAACAAAAGAAGAACGGAACACAGCCCCTAGGCAACAGGCTGGCAAGAATGCACCTGGAAGTGTGGAAGTGGGCTCCGGCCTGCTGGCTCGATCCACAGATCTCTGACACCTTAGCTGCCAGATAAAGGAAGCCTGTCTTTGTGAGTAAAAGCGAGGCAGGGCAGGTCCCAGATCTGTCATGATGGGGATTTGTAAATTTTGGAGGAGACATGCTATTTTGGTTTTTAAATTAATTATGTATTTAACTCTTATGAGTGTTGTTCCTGCATTTATGTACGTGTACTACATGTGTGCCATGCTCACAGCAGAAAAGGGTGTCAGATCCTCTGAAACTGGAGTCACAGACAGTTGTTAATGGCCATGTGGGTGCTGGGAATCAAACATGGATCCTCTGTAATAGCAGCCAGTGCTCTTAACCACTGAACCATTTCTCTAGCTCCGACAGCTAGATATTTTAATACTCTTTTTTTGATAGTAGACACAAAAGAATGGAATAGCATCCATGAACTGGATCAGACAGACATTTATAGAACTTTGAAACTAGCAGAAGCTGGGTGTGGTGGTGCAGGCCTTTAATCCTAGCACTTGGGAGGCAAAAGCAGGCAGAGGGAGCTATGTGAGTTAGAGGCCAGCCTAACTTACATAGTGAGACCCTGTCTCAAACATAAAACAGAACATAAAAAACTAAACATAACAAAACTCAACAGACTCCCATTGCTTTCAAGTGCACGTGGAACGTTTGCCAACAGTGGTGACATGCCACTCTACTGCACGAATTCTACCACATAGAAAGCAGATAAAACTGTAGAAATAGAATCAAAGTGGAAACGTATAACAAACTCCAACTATTTAGAAATAAAGCTTTTATGTATGATACAATTCCCAGGTCAAAAATGAAATTTTGGGAGAAAGGGGAAATGTTTTGAAATAAGATGGAAATGTACCACATTTGAATTTATGGGATATAGATACACTAGTACTTAGTGAGAATTTTCTGGCATTCAACGCTTATATTAAAAGAAAGCTGCCAAATCAGTCCACACAACTTATGTAAAACTATAAAAACAACAAAATAAGCAAAGAAATAGAAGTAGAAGCAAATAAATAATAAAAAGGGATATCAAAATAAGTGAAGATAACCAGAAAAACTAAAAAAAAAATCAAGAAAACAAAAGCCATTGTTTTAAAAGATCGATAAATTTGACAAATATCTAGCAAATAAGAAGAGACAAAGGGCCAGGCGTGGTGCTGCCTGCTTTTCATCCTGGCACCTCGCAGACACGCAGGAAGAGTTCTGTGAGTTCCCAGAAGTCTAAGGAGAGGAGACTGCAAGTTCTAGGCCAAAGAGAAAAAGGTTAAACTCAGAAATCACTAACATCTGGAAAGACACAGAAGAAACTCTGCACACCTCTCACACTTCAGGAGGTGGATGAACTACCCTGCGTATACATTTGACAGTTTGGTCGAACTGGACTAAAACAGAAATAAACAGCAACTATCTATCCAAACTGACTCAAGTTGAAATAGACAGCCCACATATTCCTGTAACAATATTAAATAATTCATAGTCATAAAGTTTCTAGAAGTTGGAATACATTTTTCCAGGCATGCTCAGCTCTAAATGGGCATCTGTATCACATCCCTCCCCACCAAAGCTCAGGGATCATGGTGGAATAGGGGGCAGAAAGACTGTAAGAACTAGATGGAGTACATGTCTGCAGTGAAACAGTATTTGCCAGACATGACAACGCCATTACACACATGAACTCACAGCAGCTGGAACTGAGCGCACATGACCTCAGAGGATCAAGCCAGCCAGCATGGATTGGGCAGTGGGGGGCTCATGAAACCTCACTCCTAGCTGAGGCAAGTGATGGAGGCAGGACTAAGTGGACATCAAAAAAAAGAACATAGCCGGGCGTGGTGGCGCACGCCTTTAGTCCCAGCACTTGGAGGCAGAGGCAGGCAGATCGTTGTGAGTTCAAGGCCAGCCTGGTCTACATAGTGAGTTCAGGTCAGCTGGGACTACACGGAGACCCCGTCTCAAAAAGACAAAAAAAAGCATGAAGTTGAGAGTGAAATTGGGGGGAGGGGGAGGCATTGGGGGAAGAGGGGATGGGATGAACTCGATCAAAATACATTATATGCATGTGTGAAAATCTCAAGAAAAATTCATGAATTTTCCAGGCCAAAATAGTCTTACTGATAAATCCTACCAAACACATAAAGAAGGAATAGTATCAATCTCCTAAATTTCTAAAGAAATTGTATAAATAACAGCCTCACCAAAATTTATAAAAATGCACTAGTGAATTTTACACTTTTGTTTTGTTTTTGAGACAGGGTCTCCCTGTAGCCCCAAATGGCCTGGAACTCACTATGTAGATCAGGATGGCCTTGAACTCACAGAGATCCACCTGCCTCTGACTCCTTACTGCTAGGACTAAAGGCGGGTGCCACCACACCCGGCAAATTTTACACATTTTTAGGGGAAGAATTAAACTTAAATTGTGTGTAGGTCAATTTTCTCCAATTCCTTCCAGAAAGTAGATGAAAGAACACTTCTCAATTAATCATCATTACCTTGATACTAAAATTATACAAAAATAATAAAGAGAAAGAAAATCAAAACAAATATCTGCTAAAAACACAAATATAAAATCATCAATAAAATATTAGTAAATTGGGCTGGAGAGATGGCTCAGCGGTTAAGAGCAATGACTGCTCTTGCAGAGGACCCGGGTTCGATTCCCCAGCACCCACATAGCGGCTACGAATCATCCTTAATTCCAGTTCCAGGGGAATTCGAAGCCCTCTTCTGACCTCTGCGGCATTGCATGACACAAGTGTACTCACATACATGCAGGCAATATACTCATACACATAAAATAAAAATAATAAAATATTTAAAATATTAGTAAATTAAATCCAACAATACTTTTAAAGAATAGTAATTAAAAACTGTCTTATCTAGGATTGTAAGAATTGTTCAAGTGTGAAAAATCAATCAACGAAACCCACTGTATTAACAGGAAACAAGGCCATATCAACTGATCAACTGTAACAGCCATGCATAGTAAAAATTCAGAAACTTGAAAAATGAGGAAACTTTGCAAATTTTATTGAAAGCATATCCCCTTGAATCATGCACCATCAAACACCAACCATATCCTTATGATAATGTATCATCAATACATTGTTTGTATATTCATATATGTGTCTAGGCTTTACAGTCTCCTATAAATTAAGAATTTAAGTTTAAGATACAAAATATTCAACATACAAGTTATGGGTATGATCAGTTTTGGAATACCTTCAGATTCTGATACATAAATGAGATATTAAATTTCACTTTTTACTAAAACAAAGAAAGAGGCCAGTCTCACAGAGGTAGAATTGAGAAGTGGCTACCAAGCCTGAACACCTGAGTTTGCTCTACAGCATTCGCAACTCCAGCATTCACATGATGCAAGGCGAGAGTCGGTTCCTGTCAGTTGTCCTCTGACCTCCACAGGCACACTGTGGCATGTGCATGCTGTTTCCCAACATAACAAGCAAGCAAGTAAGCAATTAAACAAACAAGTAAATGAAAAATGTTTTAAAAAGAAAGACTGACATGATGGGAAACTGAGGAAATGAAGGCATTCAACATCTCATATTGAAACGGATTGTAAAAATGGAAACCCTCCTGGTGGATTTCATGCTTGTGCCAAGCATTACACAGTCCAAGAATTCAAGAGACACACAAATCTCACTTAAAAGTGTGGACACAAGAGCGCAGCTCTCCGCACCGGGACTCCCTAAGCCTCATTCACCCTTCCATCCAGTAAATGAAAAATGTTTTAAAAAGAAAGACTGACATGATGGGAAACTGAGGAAATGAAGGCATTCAACATCTCATATTGAAACGGATTGTAAAAATGGAAACCCTCCTGGTGGATTTCATGCTTGTGCCAAGCATTACACAGTCCAAGAATTCAAGAGACACACAAATCTCACTTAAAAGTGTGGACACAAGAGCGCAGCTCTCCGCACCGGGACTCCCTAAGCCTCATTCACCCTT
>NW_008353342.1:5338243-5338539 GCF_000622305.1 Nannospalax galili
AAATAAAAAGGTAAAAAAAAAAAGTGTGGACACAAATCAGATTCTATAGGCCACATTGTATATATAATGGACTATGTCAAATTGGATAAGGGCAGAAAGGGGAGGGGATCTAAATATCATCAAGTTATATTGTACGCAAATCACAAAAATACAATAAAAAATTTAAAAAAACAAAGGGGAAATTGGAAAAGAATGAAGCATTCTTTAGAAAAAAGTGCCCACTTTCCTGTTCAGATACTTACAAAGTAATTTTTATTAAGGTTCCAGAGACTAAAACATGGAAGAATTTAAAGCAA
>NW_008353342.1:5338616-5381161 GCF_000622305.1 Nannospalax galili
TAACATTTAGTTAAATTTTCAATCTGAATTACCAGCATGAAATAAAGTACTGAAAAGTCTTTATTTTTATAAATTGTCTGGGAATAAACATTCCATCCCACAATCCATAAAGTGTTCTCATCATTGAGAGTGCCTATTATCACTCCTGCAAGAAAGATTTGTGATGTAACCAGAATCTCATGACATTTCAAAAGCCTTGGAAAGAAGCATAACCCACAGGATTCAAATCCATACCCTAAATCTTAATGCTCCCTAGGTTCCTTTTGTGGATTGTATTTCTTCCAAGCCTTCCCCGCTGTTCTTATTTCTTGGCGAAATTGAACAGAGACTTCCTATGTGTCTCTGCCCCTGTTAAAGTACAGACTCTGCCACTATCAACGTCCCTTGCCTGAACGGTACATTTCTAACATTGATTGTCTTGCATTGGCATATCACTATCGCTCAGAGTCCACAGTTGGAATTATATAGCATGTAGATTCCTTAATGTTATAATGCTTGGCTAGCACGTATGGGTTTGAGTCTCAGTACAATATGAGGAGGAGGCAGGGAAAGGAGAAGGAAAGAGGAAAGAAAAGGGGAGGATGGGGAAGGAGGAAAGGAAAAGGAGAAGAGCTTTGCTGGAGGTGTTACCTTATCAGATAATCATAGCTTTGGAATGTGGTTGAAACAATTAAAGATCCATCAGCCATGTCCGAAGCCTACAAATGAAGCCTAGTCTTTTCCACCCACTTAAGGATTACAGAATTTCATGTAGAGAAGAGATAAACCTAGGCAAAATAGTTGTTTTGCATGTCAAGCCCTTGACTTCCTTTCTGGTGTCTTGCTATCTGCCATGAAAGAATAAAACCACATCTTCATCTAAAATCTTAGCTGGGCTTACTTTCAATGCTGGAATTGATAACATTTCCTTCCATAACATACCCGTGAGATGGGCTGACAGAAGACTGTGCTTTGAAGGGCCGAGGGGCAGAAACAAAGAAGCAGTCACTTTGAAGCTGTTTTCCCTGTGACATGGGTAGGAGAGACAGAACAATGGGAAAGTAACTCAGGCCCTGCCACGTGGGGTTGCAGTGTTGACACAAGGATGAAGGTGAGAGAACTTCATGGTTATGCTGAGTCAAGCTGGCCTGTTTGGAAAATCTGGCTGTTTTTCTGTATTTGAATTGCTCAGACTGTCAAATATTAACTTACTTTTTGTTTTGATATGCAACCTTAGAATGGATGATGCCGTTTTGATTTTTAGTTGGAACCTGGTGTGGGAGCTTAGTTCAAAACACTGCCCTGCCATTCCTAGTTCAGGAGCTATTTGCAGTTGATGGCTGCTGGGGGAGGGAGAGTCACTTTCCTTTGAGGGTATCACCACTGGCAGGTTGTCCACACCCTGATGATGGCCTTACACCAGTGCACACATGGGCAGCACTAACTGGTCTTAGTGGGTTATTTAAATAAGGAGATGAAGTTAGGAGGGAATGTGTTGGGGGCCCAGGGGGAGATGGAAGAAAAAGAGGGTGGATATAATCAAGAAATATTTTACAGATATATGAAAGTTTCAAAAGATAAATAAATATTATTTTAAAAAACACTACCCTGAATTTTAGAACCACAGCTCTAAAATGGTTCTGAGAAATTTGCCTACAAGGCCCACATTCACATAAACTTTAATGTGATTTAAACCTAATACATTTCCCCTCCATGGATGACTGGTGGGTCTTTTCATGCCATGGATGTTGCCATCTGTGGCAGCACAACCTTTCCAGTATGCTTGTCTAAACTCTACTTCTCATTCGAGTCTTTTCCCTTTCATGAAGCACGTTCTGGTTGCTGGAAACTTCAGTCACCAAATGTCAGTCCTCTGTTGTCTTCAGGTTTCATATCCTCAAACTCAGCCAACTACAGATTGAAGTGTGTGTGTGAGTCTGTGTGTGTGTGTGTGTGTTCATGTGGGTATGTGCATGTTTATACATACAGAAGCCAGAGGCCACCATGGGATGTCTTCCTTGATGCATTCCACCTTGTGTTTTTGAGTCAGGGTTGCCCCTGAACCTGGAACTTACTGTTTGTCTAGGCTGGATGGCCAATAAGCCCTGAGCTGAGGTTAAAGATTCGATCCTGCCATGTCTTTTACCTGGGTGTTGTAGCTTTGAACTCAGTTTCTTTTCCAACTGAACCATCTCCCCAGTCCCTAAGAATGCATAATTTCAAAATTGCATCTATACTGAACATGTACAGACATCTTTCTTACATTATTTCCTAAAAGCTCGGTGGTGTGTGCTTGCCTAGTATGTGGCATGCACTAAGCTCAATCCTTAGTACCTCAAAAAGCAAAAAAACAAAAAAACAAAAAAACCCAAGTACTTTCATGGTATTTACATCATACTAGGAATTATAAGTAATCTAGAGATATTTAAAACATGTGGATATGTGTATGTTATATGGAAATACTACCCCATTTTCTATATAAGGACTGAAACGGAGAGACGGGAGGGCAAGAGTTCTCCAGGCAGAAAAAATACGGGCAAAGTTCTAGATCATTGAAAACTGGAAGTTTAGTTCTACTGGAATAGAGAGGACAAGGCATGGAACAGCAAGAGATGGGACTTGAGGGGTTAAAAACAGCATGACTTAAATCAGCATTTTAAAAATATCATTTTGGCTACAGTACTTGTATGAGGGGAGATGAAATGCAGCTGATATGGTAACCAAGCTAACAGACGATGCTGATGTTGATGGCTGTGGTAATGCTGATAACGATGGAAAAATGGATATATTTTAGGCATGATTTCAGGGGTAGATTTGTGAAAACTAAGCAGATGTGAAGAATGAGGGAGAGGAAATTAAATGGATGTGAATGTCATTCGTGAAGGAGGCCAAGATAAAAACAAATGTTGAGGAGAAGATAATGAATTCAGTGTCAAAACTGATACTTGGCAGTTTTTTTCTTGGTAGACACCCAGGAGATAGCTTGGTAGTTGTGTATGTTGGCCTGAACCTGAGGAGAAATGCCTAAGGCCAGAGACAAAACTGCGAGACTCATCAAAGGAAATGGGAGTGAGAAGCAACACTGATCCAAGAAGACAGCAACGGACAGCACACAAACAAAAAGAAGAAAAAGCCAGATTAAAAGCCAAGGGACAAAACTGTTTAAATAAGCAGCAGGATTGCACAAAATTTAGAAACGGCCATGTGGTAGAAGCAAATACAAACAGCTCAATTCTCATACTGATTCTTCACTCCGTCTGTTTTACTATTAGATATGATGTAGCCTTGCCTTAATTAGGCATTTCTATGGAAGATTAGTGAGTTAATAAAGTAATTATAGTATTTCAGAGGGTAGTGATATATATGAAAATAATGCAGGGACATATAGAAAATGCTGGAGGAATCAAATTTTAGAAGTCTAATTAGTCAGAGGGGCTGGAAAGATGGCTCAGCAGTCAAGAGCATTGACTGCTCTTGCAGAGAAGACTTAGGTTCAATTCCCAGTACCCACAGCTAACAACAGTCTGTAATTCCAGTTCCAGGGGATCCGGACTCCCTCTTCTGACCGCCATGGAGATTGCTCGACTTGGGTGCACTTAGATGCAGGCAATACATTCATATACATAAAATAAAAATAATAAAATGCTACAAAAAGGAAGTATAATCAGAGACTTGACTTCACTAATTGGGCAGGTGAAGGAACAATTAACATCTTAACTTATTCTAATTTTTTTTTTCTGGTCTTTTTGAGACAGGGTTTCTCTGCAGCCTCAGCTGGCCTGGCACTCTGTGTAGACCACACTGGCCTAGATCTCACAGAGATCCGCCTGCCTCTGCCTCCCCAGTGCTGGGACTAAAGGTGTGCGCCACCCCATGTAGACCAGGCTGATTTTGAACTTACAGAGACCCCCCTGCCTCTGCCTCCCCAGTGCTGGGACTAAAGGTGTGCGCCACCATGCCTGGCTAACTTACTCTTAAATTTTATTTAGATGTTTTAACCAAATGTCTGCCGCACATGACATTAGCTGCAAATATAAAGGATTTAAGACAGAATTAATGTTGAAGGCCTTCTTCCAGACACTTTGCTAGGTACTTTATAAGAAGTTCTGGTAATGTCACCGAGATTTACAACTTAATGGAGAGCGGGCATCCACATAACAGTTCTTGCGGTAGTGATGCAGTCGTTCTAATGAACAGGAATGTTTGCTTTGACATTGCGCCAAAGGCTGATATGTACTGGATCTACCTAAAGTTCTGTTTGAGATAAATTAACGTGTGAGTGATATGCTTAAATCTAACAAAGGGAAAGCGAAGACGTTGATACTTGTTCACATCTGTACTATAACACCGGTTGACTTCGTTTTCCCAACAATTCTGATATGCTAATCTAATAGTCTGAGACAGGGAAACAAGCTGAGGAGGCTGAGCAAGGAACGAGACAGTCGTGGTGGCACTGTACCTATATTTAAGACAATCTGCCTCAAAGTGCAGTTTTTCCCACCGCAACACAGCTGTCCTGATCAGCTGCTCAAATAAAGGCTTAGTGATTTCCAAACTACACAACCGGAAGCAGGTGGAGTCAGGGTTGGGGGAGCAGAGCCGGAAAGGAGGTCAAAGGAGTTGCACCGAACTTTCCTTATCTGCGCTTGCGCAAGGGAGGAGCAATCGGGAAACCGCCTACGCCCCGAGACGTGCGCAGCCGCAGAGCCGGCTGGAGGCGGAACCAGGACGTCGGGGCTTCGGTCTCCCAAACACCGGGTGGAAAAGGCAGGCGGTAGCCGCGCCAGTGCGCATGCGCGGGCCGCCCTCGCCTGGTAGGGCGGATCGCTGACGGGGGAGGCCGGCGGGTAGGAGCGAGCGGGCGCAGGATGGACGAGGACGTGTTGACTACTCTGAAGATCCTCATCATCGGCGAGAGCGGGGTGGGCAAGTCTAGGTGAGGCGACGCGGGCGGCCACTCCCTTGGCCTCGGGGAGGCGTGCTGGGCCGGGAACGGTCACCACGGCGGCCGGGCTCCGGGGACGCGGCGGCCCTGCTGCCTCCTCTCCGGCCCGGGCCGCGCGCCACCGCGCTTAGGCTTGCAGGCCCGGGTTCTCGGGACCGCAGGATTCCTGGCCGCCCAGGCGGCGCTCGGCCCGCCGCAGAGCTCAGGGCGTGGCGGGTGGGCTCGGGCGTGAGCCAGCGGCGGCGCCCCGGGCCCTCGCAGGCCTGTTCCCCCCGCAATCCTAGGCCCAGCTGGAGCGTCACTCCGGGCTTGGCCAGCCTGTCGCCGCCGGAGCTGAGCTCGGTACTAACTTCACCACTAGGCGATTTCCCTCGAGCTGTCCCCAGATGCGCAGTGTTCTCCCCAGAAACTTTGGTGACGTCGTAGGTCACATTCCTGGCCTGTTTTGGCGCAGCCTATTGCCGCGTCTTATGTTCATTTTTTAAATTAGTTCGCTAAGAACGCACGGGTTTTGTGACTGCCTGAAAAAGTCTTTGTAAGGCACAGGTGCTTAAGCTGTGGGCCACTTTTGAAAGTGTGTTCCATCTCGTTTGGCCACCGCACCGGCCCGGAGAGGAGCATCAGTGCGTTCTTGTGCTTTTCTGGCTTGACACTTGAGGAGGATTGTTGTCGGTAGAACTGGTATTAGGTGAGAGGTAGACCGAGGTGGGTGTTGCCGGAGAGTTATGATTTCATCTAGGTCTGAACAGAGTTCTCCACGTTAGGTCATCCTTGCCGTCCGATTATCAGCAGACGATAGTCTGGTTTCTCTTGATCTTTAAACACCAGAGGACTTTTTTTTTTTTTTTTAGCAGTTTCATATTTGCCCTTACCTCATGATAAATCTTTCAAATAACTTTGCATCACTTTATAAAGACTGAAATTTTTAGGTGCTTAAGCATTTTCAAGGTTATTAAATAAACCCGAGGGTTTTTTGGTCTTTTTTAAAAAAGCTTGACAATACGTTTTCATAGTTTAATGTGTATTCTTAGTATGTTATAGTGACATATTTACAGATCTACAGCATGGAATAAACGTTGTGGATATCAACATAGTATGGTGTGTATTAAAGTACCGAACAAAATATTTATGTTTACTATATTGGTACATACTGGGATGTTAAATAGTATATTGAACATTGTTTTACTAGGAATTCCATACCTCATGATCTTTTTTCATTTTTACTTGAGATAGAATGCACATCAGGTTAAGCCACAGGAGATGGGTGTGTCTTCTGTTGTCTTTTTGCTTTTTGAAATGGAGCTTTCTATGTGGTCTCTAAACTGGCCTGCAACTTTTTATGTCTCCTAGCTGACCTCAGACTAGGAGCCGCCTCCTTCAGAGTTCAGAGATTACAAGGTTCTATCACCATGCCTGTTTAGAGAGTGCTGTTTTTAAAATCAAGAATAACAATTTTCATTTCAGCCAAGTAAAGGACTGACATGATCTATTGAATGGCTGATGAATTTTAGTATGTAAGAATTTTCTAGAAGATTAGCTGGAGTGTATACTTGACTACATAATTGAAATTCTTTTATGGTTGCTTTATTTTTTCTTTAATTTTATTTAGTTTCTTGTTCCCTTTTCAAGTCTTTCTTTGTCTTCCTTTTTCACTCCTGTAGAAAATCTTTTTATTTTATTTTATGTATGCGTATGCATGTATTGCCTGCATGTAGGTAAGTGCACCCATATCATGCAGTGCCCACAGAGGACAGAAGAGGCCATCGGATCCCCTGGAGTTAAGGACAGTTGTTAGCTGCTTTGTGGGTGCTGGGATTCGAACCCAGGTCTTCTGCAAGAACAACCAGTGTTCTTAATCGCTGAGCCATCTCTCCAGTCCCTCCCTTAAACAATCTTATTTGAGTCAAATATGTTTTAAACTTTTAAAAAATATACTTAATGATAAATTATGACTTGCCACAAAATTTTAACATTTTAGTTAATTCCAAAGGATTAGATTTGGGGAGCAAGAGTATTGGTCTGTGATGGGCTGTGGAAACAGCTTTGACCACACTTACCTTTGTGGATTCAAGAATAAATGACTACCATAGAAGAGGCCTTTGCCTTTTAAGGCAGATCAGTAGAGGAGCATGTGTCACAGATGTGATCTTGCAGGGTAGGCTAACCAGCAGTTTGTTTCTGTTTTTTCAGAGCTAGGCCAAGTGAGATGGTAATTGTGTTGCTGGGGAATTATTATACAGCAAAGATAACTTAGTTTGAATTAGTGGGATTCTTCAAGTTGATTTCAGACTGTTAGAATGTTATAATAGGCATGAGATCAGGATTATGAAACCAGTATGCCACTTGTGTAACCATGTGTGTGTGATACATGGTTAGTCTGAGACTTCATTGGAAAACTGAGGGTGCTGAACAGAAACCTCTCAGACACTGTTAAATGTACAGTTTAAGGCTATGATTCTGTGGTCCAGCCTGCTGAAGTAAAACATGTAGCAGTTTATTAAGAGCCAGAATGGAAATAGAAACCTTCTGTTAATCAAAATTCCTATTCAGTCTACATTCCTTATACTTTTTAAGGCAAATTCTGTTTTTAAATGAAGAAATGCAGATTAGCATTAGTCACATTATTTCTTTTTTTTTTAAAAAAACAGCTGGGTGTGGTGGGGCATGCCTTTTATCCCAGCACCAGGGGGACTCTCTGTCAGGTGGAGGCTAGACTGTTCTACATAGCAAGTTCCAGGCTAGCTGTGGTTGCAGGGAGACCCTTTCTCAAAAAGACCAAACAAACAAAAAAAGTTACGTCAAGATATTAAGTAGAAATAGCTGAATTTTGACTCTGTTGCTTTGACTCTTGTGTTTGTTTTATAGTAAACACAGAACAAAATCAGGGAAAGGAGAGCTAATTCTTGAAATATAATTAATAATGCTGAGTTTTCAGATTACCAGGGGCTGTTATGTTTTGCCAAATATTCTGTGGACAAAAGTATCTCTAGCAGCAGTATTCACAAGCTATAGAAATATTCATAAAATTCTCATTACTTCGGACACCGTTTCTTTGGTTTTATTGATGTTAGCAGGCCAATGGAATAATCTACTTTAGAAGTAAATATGAGCAAAAACTGATTGCTTTTGTAAATTTAAGACTTTATAAAAACCCTAAAGTGTTGATTCTTGAAGAGCCTCTAATAACTGGCCCTTGTGCCTCTCAGTGAGTAAAATAGTACTGGATGGTATGAAGCTGTAGCATGCCTTTCTGGTCATGTCTCTTCATTCCTGCCTTGCTAGTTTCCTTACCACTTCCTAGGTTAGTCCTTCCCTCCCCCTCACTGTAACCATGGCAGTTATCTCCTGTTACTGTGCCTCTATTTTTTTGTTGGCATGAATTTTTCAAAATGTAGAACAATTCTTATCATGCTTTTCCTTTGAAAGTCTTTTCTGGTTCCCAGTTGCCTAATTTGGTTTTCATGCCTTACCCAGCATTCACCTGGCTGTCATCCTTTTCCTCCCCACTATTTTTTACTGTGGTGTTATGTCTTACTACTTGTTACAGGATGCTGTGTGCTTGAAGCTTTATTTTTACTTGATAAAGAGTGAAGCAGCTTGTTCCCGTCTTATCCATGCCAGTGTGATGCTGCAGTATCATTTCTCAGAAGGATTAAAAGAATGGCAGCAGCACAGCTTTCTCACTTGAGGAACTGTACATGAGAGCATGGGGCATATATTTATTAGAGATGCCTTTGGTCTTTGGAATTTGCAATCCATTGATTGCCTTTCCAATAATTTAATTCCTCTGCATATGCCTGCACTGACGTGCAGGCCTACATCAGTTCTTCTTTCTTCCAACTAATTAGTACTTTGTGCCAAAATGAACTCATTTATCATGTGATTAGAAATAAAAAGTTATGGTCCTAATCTGTTTTTTAATTCTCTTCTAGCCTACTCCTCAGATTCACAGATGATACTTTTGATCCTGAACTTGCAGCAACAATAGGTAAGCTGAGTTTAAAAATCAGTAGAAATGCCCCACATTTTCTTGCCTTTGGGCTGTTTCATTTTAATCCCTCTGTTCCCTTTTCAGGGTTTTGGTGTCTAGATCCCTGAAGTCTTCTAGATCTCAAAAAAGAGCTTCCTTGTCACAGTGCAGTGACCACAGTTCAAGCCTGATGGGCTTGGGGACCCCGACGGATAGAAATCAGAACACAGGGGATGCAGAGGTTTATGTGCCAGTGCATGTTTATTATGAACCAAACCAAGCTTATATAGGAATCAGATCTGGAGTAACCAAGGAATAACTAAGGATACACCACTCAACAGAAAGTAACCAAGGAATAACCAAAGATACATAAGAATACATTACTTCACCAACCGAAACTCACCCGATGTTTACAGTATCCAAGACTGAGCTGCATAGTATCTTAGATATAAGGTGTACTGTTTGTGATTACTCTTAGCAACTACTAGAATTCATTATTTCTATATAGAAACCAAGTTATCAGTGCTGA
The DNA here is from genome assembly GCF_000622305.1 of Nannospalax galili. Taxonomy (NCBI): domain Eukaryota; kingdom Metazoa; phylum Chordata; class Mammalia; order Rodentia; family Spalacidae; genus Nannospalax; species Nannospalax galili. Next base: position 5,348,040 of record NW_008353342.1, read on the forward strand.
GAAACTCCGGTGCCCATAAACTGAAACAGAACTCTTTATGTTTCCAAGACTGCCAATTAATCAGGGAAGCACAGCCTGTCAACTCAGACCACAGAAGCAAAGAGCAGGGAAAGACCCAGGGTGGAAGCATTCTTTTTCCAATGCTTAAGTCAAGGCAAACTGCCACAGCCTAATGCAGCAATGGCTGTGCCCATAATAATAGTAGCTCCCAACACTACCTCTTCTCTTTTCTTGTGGCACTTGGTTAGCATGACTAATAGATATTTGTACATATATTTCATTCTTGTACTGTGGATGTCTTGTATTCTGCAGTATACCATGGTAATTTTAATACTTATTGCATCACAACCACAGTTAGAATGACGAATAATTCAAACTTGGTCTGTGTCAGCATGCGCCTAACATTGGGGTCTGTTAATTTTATACTTTTAATGTTTTCTACAATATTTGGCGTGTATTCTGAACTCTACATACTTGTTGATAATAGTTACTAGTTAATAGGAGCAATGATACCCAAGTGTGGTGTGTGGGGTGTGTATGTGTTCGTGTGGGAGCGTGCAGGTGTGTGGAAGACAGAGGTTGACCTTGGATATTTTTCTTTGTCACTTGCCACCTTATTTTTTGAGTCAGAGTTTCTCACTGAACCCCACGCTCTGAGACTTGGCTAGACTGCCTGGCCAGCGAGCCCTAGGGATCCTCCTATATCTACCTCCCCAGTGCTAGGATAGGCCACCATGCCCAACTTCTTTGTGGGTGCTAGGGATGTTAACTCATGCTTGTGCAGTAAGCATTTTACTGACTGAACCATCTCCTTAGCACCCCAAATTTATTTTAAAAATAAAATTTAGAGTGCCTAGAAGTGGTTTGTCACCCTAGACTATTAGAATATGGGAGGAGGCAGGTACATACTTGACATTACATGTTTGGGGAGAAGATAGCACTATAAAGGCACCAATAGAGCGTGTAGAGTAGTGAGCATCTGGTGGAATAGAGCTGGAGTGTCTTCATTCTGCTATGGTGTGGGCATCATTGAGCAAGCCATACTTGTTTTCGTCTATAAGCTATGAGGTGGGGGAGAGATGTTCTTCCAATTCTAAAATTTGATGATCTGCTGAGGATATAAAAAAGAGAGTCTTAATATTATTAGGGAAAATAGAAAGTTCCTTTTAATTGGCTTTCTTTTTATTTGTTGTGACCCTTGCTTTTTTTTTTTGTCTTTTTTTTTTTTTGAAGCAGGATCTCCCTGTAGCCTCAGCTGACCTGGAACTTACTATGTAAACCAGGCTGGCCTTGAACTCACAGAGATCCGCCTGCCTCTGCCTCCCAAGTGCTGGGACTACAGTGCGCCACCACGCCCGGCATGTTCTCACACTAGCCCAGATTGGCCTGGAGCTCACTGTCTAGCCCAGGGTGGCCTCTACCTGGTGGTAATACCCCTGTCTTGGCCTCCCTGTTGTTGGGATGATAAGCATGAACAACCATGCCCAGCTCTTGTCAGTCTCTCATTTTCTAAATTTTTAAAATTTTTTATTGTTTTGAAACAGGGTCTTGTCTCTACAGCTGGCCTGGAACTCCCTATGTAAACCAGGCTGACCTCAATCTCTCAGAGATCCACTTGCCCCCACCTCCTCTGAGTGCTGGGATTTAGGTGTGTGGCACCACGCCTGCTCTTTTTCAGTCTCTGTTAATCGCAAGTTTGTCAGTCTTTGGTGGTCTGTCTTTGACAGTTTTGAAGCGTACAGGCCAGTTATTTTGTAGGATGTCTCTCAGCTCAGCACAACTGGTGCATCCTCAGGTTAGGTTTTACTTACACATTTTTGGCAAGAATTCTGCAAAGGTACTTCTTAGGGCATTACATCAAGAGGTGTGTGGTCTGTATCTGATACTTTTTTTTAAAAAAATATTTTATGTGTACGCATGTATTGCCTGCATGTAGGTAAGTGCACCCAGGTCATTCATGTAGTGCCTGTGGAGGCCAGAAGAGGCTGTCGGATCCCCTGGGGCTGGAGTTATGGACAGTTGTTAGCTGCCGTGTGGGTGTTGGAATTTGAACCCGAGGCTTCTACAAGACCAGCCAGTGTTCTTAACCACTGACCCATCTCTCCAGCCCCTGTTCTGATACTCTTGATGGGCCACTGGTCACACAAGGTGCCAGTTTCTACCACTGTGACATTTTTATCTTCCCTTTTGTAGTTTTCGTGCAGAAAAAAATTGTTTTGAAATTGTCTAGATAGCCTATTTCTATGGTCGCACGGAGGAGCGTCAGCTGCTGGCTGGCGCCTGTCTCTCGTGTGCTGCTGTGGGTCCCATGTGCCGCGTTGCTGGGGTGTGCGAGTGTCGCGCACCGCGTTGCTGAGGGTCTCTGAGGCTACTGGATGCTGGCGACTCTACTGGTCACTGCGCTTCCAGGCGTGATCCGTTCCAAGCTACTGGGCACTCCCTCTAGGTTCGAGACCCATCGGCCGCCGGGTCACGAGGGGAAGTGCGGGAACGGCGAAAGCAGAATCTCCGCAAGTTGTTGTTTACGAAGGGACAGCCCCCTCTGGAGAGACTGAATCGTAGGCAGTAAGACACAGAACTCAGCTCAGTCAGACTCAGTGGTACAGCTCCTTTATTCAGTGACTCAGCTCAACTCCAGGTCTTAGTGATTCAGCTCTGATTAATTAGGGGAAACCAGGATATTTTATAGTGTGGGGGCAGTAGCAAAAGCCTTAGTTGATAGGTGCTTTGTAGGATGCCCCATTTACATGTGGTGGTGGGCTTCTGCCAGGCTGTCAGACAGTGTCTGATTATCGCACAGGAAAACCTGGCAGTTTCATTCTTGTGCCAGAGGCCATGTTTTTGGTAGGGCATCTGTGGCGGCCACTTCAAAAGGTGAGTCAGGAAGAGAGTAGGGAGGCGCCCAGCTGAGAAAGGGAGTCTCTGCATATGAACGCCGAGCTGACTTGCGGCTATCCGGACATGTAAAGACTGCTACCTTAGACAGCAGGGGTCCCCAACATTTTTCTTCTCATGTCATTCTACGCTTGTCTTAGCATCCACTGATAATGCTTTCTTGCCACAGGTGTAGAGGATATGTAGTCCTGTTGTACCAGCTGTGGTTGTCAAATGCCCTCATTCTGTCCACATTTAGTATTTGACTTTCTGTAAGGAAGCACCCATCTTTGTTTTTACCAGTATGAATTCAAAGCAGCTCTGCATTTTTTTTTTTAATTTTATATGTGTGCATGTAATTGCCTGCATGTGGGTAAGTACACCCGTGTCGTACAATGCCCACGGAGGTCAGAAGAGGCTTCCCTGGGACTGGAGTTACAGACAGTTGTTAGCGGCCATGTGGGTGCTGGGATTCGAGCCCAGGTCTTCTACAAGAACAACCAGTGTTCTTAACCGCTGAGCCATTTCTCCAGCCCCCAACACGATTTTCAATGGCTCATTTTTGCTTATCTATTTGCTGTTTTAAATTTGTAATGAGCTGGGAGTGGCGGCAAACCCCTTTAATCCCAGGAGGCAGAAGCAGGCATGTGTAGACCAGGCAGGGCTTGAACCCACAGAGATCCACCTGCCTCTGCCTCCCAAGTGCTGGGACTACAGGCGTGCGCCACCACACCCGGCTAGCTCTACATTTTTAATATACTGTATCAGGCATTACTTAGCATCTGTGTGATGTTAATACTAAAGACTTGTTTCTGTGCATATCAGAAGAAAAGGAACTATTTAAGACCTAGCAATTCAAAGTCCATTTTATTCCAGTTTTGGTATATTTGCTGGTTTAAAGTTACTTGTAAATCTTACTTTTTCAGAGCATAGGTAGTTTTGTTCAGTAACCAGTGGTGAGTAGCATGAGTCACAATTGGCCTGAGAATAAATGTGACTGAAATGAAACTCACTGAAGAAATGAGCCCATGGATAATATATCATTAACTCGGCACAAGAGCTTAGAGAATGACAGCCATTGTAGGCTATCCATATTACTGAGAAGGCTTTTTGTCTTCTACCAAAACATGCACTAAGGTTACTGCACGCTAATGGAGGTTTATACAGTTTCTTCCCGGAAGGTCTTTTGCATTTAGGCATCAGATTACTTTCTGCTTTCAGTTATAACTAATACACACGTGGGTTTTTTAAAAATAAAAAACCAAGCTGGGCATGGTAGTGCATGCCTTTAATCCCAGCACTTGGGAGGCAGAGGCAGGCAGATCTCTGTGAATTTGAGGCCAGCCTGGTCTGTGTAGAGAGTTCCAGGCCAGCAGGGGCTACAGGGATACCCTGTCTCAAAAAGACAAATAAATAAATAAATAAGTAAATAAATAAAATTTAAAAAAATTAGGTCAATTGTTAATGTCGTTATAGAAATTAGTGTTTTGTGGAAAATTTCTATTTTACCTCACAGTAAGTAGACTCATTAGGGACATATATTGGGTCTTTTTTTTTTTTTTTTTTTTTTTCTTTCTTTACCATACAGGGCCTGACTATGCAGCCCTGGCTGTCCTGAAACTCATTATGTAGATCAGGTTGGCCTTGAACTCATAGAGATTCTACTGTTTCTGCCTCTTGAGAGCCAGGCGTGCCAGGACTTAAAGGCCTAAACACCATGCCCAGTAATAAGGGAGTACCAATCCCAAGGAGCCAGCCAGGAGACAACCTTAAAGAAACTTTTAAAATAATTGTTGCATTTGGTTTTGGACAGTGCTACTATAAGCTAAGCTGGCATTTTCTTTTGTTCCCTGGAAATCTGCTAAAATAACAGAGATGGAAATAGTAAGACACAAACTCAATATTCCACTAAACGAGAAGACAGCTGAAACCAAGCATGAGGCAGATGGTCTTACCACCAGAAGCAGTGGAGAATCCTGCATGCTGCAAGTGGTGAGGAGGCCATATTGGACTCAGAGCCAGTAAGAAAGGCTTCTTGAAGCTGAGGCCAGGCCCCACAGGGTAGAAAGCTAAAACCCCTTCTTTCTAAAAACTGTCTGTGGGGAGACAAAGCTGAAAACTCATAGAAACAAGCCGTCCTTTTTTTTTTTCCAAGAGTAAGCACCTAGCTGGGCATGGTGGCATACACCTTTGATCCCAGCACTGGACTGGGGCTCTGAGAGGCAGGTGAATCTGTGTGATTGAGGACAGCCCAGTCTACATAGCAAGTTCCAGGCCAGCTGAGGCTACAGGGAGACCCCGCCTCAAAATAAAATAGAGTGAGCACCTTCTTTTTCTTATTTTTATTTATGTGTATGAATGTTTGGTGTGCATGTATATAAGTACATCTGTGCGTACAGTTCCTGTAGAGGCCTGAAGAGACTGTCAGATCCCCTGGAACTGGAGTTATGGATCTTAGCCACTATGTGGGTGTTGGGAACCCAACCTGGGTCCTTTGTAAGAACAGCCACTACTCTTAACTGCTGAGACATTTCTCCAGCCTGGAGAACTCATACATTTAACTATCTTTCAGATTGTAGTCCAGTAAGTGTGCATTGATACCTGATTGTGGCTTAATTTGTATTTCTCTGATAACTAAGGATGTGGAACATCTTAAGTTCATATTTGCTGCCATGTCCACATCTTTGTCTACATTTACTACTTTCCATCATTCCATTTATTAAATATATGTGATAGCCATCAAAACAGGTGTTATGTAATAGCTCATAGTAGTGTAACACACCTGTCCCTAATCACCAAATGATGTTGTGCATATTTTCTTGTGCTTAGTTGCCATTTAAGGTCTTTGCAGAAATGATTGTTGAAATCCTGTGTTGATTTTTGAATTAGATTGCTGTTGTTCTGTTATAGAAGTTCTTACACATATGTACTGGACTTTTATGTCTTACCAGATATATGGTTTGCATATATGGGAATGTTATTTTGAGGGGGAGGAGTGAGAGAGAGAGAATTTAGAATTTTCTACAGATAAAATAATTATGTTGTCTATGAACAATGATAGTATAACTTTTCCCTTTCTAGTTTGGACCTTTGCTTTTCTTTCTGAATGACTGACAATAGCTTTCACATCTTTGTATAATGAAAGTGGTTAAACTCAGTATCCTTGTTTTTATGATCTTTGGAGACAGCCTTTTAGTCTTTCACCATTGAGTATGACTTCAGCTATGGACTTGCTTTAAAGACTTGATAAAAGGGGGTTGGAGAGATGATTCAGTGGTTAAGAGCAAGCTGCTCTTGCAGAGGATGCAGGTTCAGGTCCCAGCACCCACATGGCACCTAACAACTATCTTTAACTCCAGTTCCAGGGGATCTGATGCCCTCTTCTGACCTCCCTAGGCATTGCACAACACAGGTGCACTTACATACATGCAGGTAATACACTCATACATATAAAATAAAAATAATAAAATGTTTTTTAAAAAGACTTCATAAAAGGCATAATTTGAGCTGAAGAGCTTGTGAAAGCTGTTTAGATCATAATGGCTCTGACCTAATTGATAGAGCAGTTCACTGATATATTCTTAATTTGATAGTGCTATCAGATGTTAGAAACTTGAGGTGGTAGGACCTAGTTTGAGGAAGCAGGCTGTTGGAAGTATGTATCTTGTCCCTGACTCCTTCCCCTCTCTCCCTTTTGCTTCCTGGTTGCCATGAGCAAGGCAGTTTTGCCCCATCACACTGTCCCTGGAATGAAGTTCTGTGCTGCTGGAGGCCTGCAGTAATGAGACCAAACAGCCATGGCACCTCCAAAACTGTGGGCACCCAAACTCAATCTTTTTTCATTTAGTTGTTTTTGCAGCTATTTTGTCCCAACAACAGAAACCTGACTAACACAAAGGCCTTTATTATTTTGAGGAAAATTTCCTTCTAGTTCAGGTTTGTTGAATGTTTTTATTGTGAAAGAGTATTGAATTTTGTCAAATGCCTTTTCTTTATCAGTTGAGATATCATGTTTTTTCCCTTTATTCTGTTAATGTGATTTTGTTTATATGCAGCCATTGTTGCAGTCTGAATAAACTTGATTGATGACTGATTGAATCTCTTCTGGTATGGAATCTGTTCAGATTTTCTATTTCTTTGAGTCAGTTTTGACAAATTAATGTGTTTCTAGGAATTTGTCCATGCCATCTCAAGTTATTCAATTTGTTGTCCAGTATTATTTAATGATCTTTTGTAAAATCAGTGCAGAAGTTGAACATCACTGTTATAAAAATCTAAAATCTCAAGTGCTCCAAAGTCTGCAGCTGAGCACCAGTGATAACAGTGTCTGTGGCTTTCACAGTCCTGAAAACTCCAAAGTCATTGGTGTCTCTTTTCCAAGCATTTCAGATTTGAGAAATGCCCAGCCTGTAATCCTTGCAATTTTTGTTTTTGTTTTTGTTTTGGGGGGGGGTTCTTCCTGTACTCCTAACTGGCCTAGAACTCACTATGTAGACCAGGCTGGCCTTGAACTCACAGAGATCCTCCTGTCTCTGCCTCCTAAGTGCTGAAATTAAAGGCATGCGCCACCATATCTGGCCTTATGTTTGATTTTGTAATTTTAGTTTCTTCTCGTTCTTAGGTTTACAGCCTGTTGGTTTTGTTGATCATTAAATGACAAAAACAAAAAACTTTGGGCATTAGTTCTTTTTCCTGTTGTGTTTTCAATTTCATTTGTCTTTGCTGTAATCTTACTATTTTTGTCTTACTAGCATTGTTAGTTTGCTGTTTTTCTAAGATGTAGGTTTTGGTTGCTTGAGAACTTTGCCCTGTTGTTACTGCTGTCTTCAGTACTGGGGACTAAACTCAGCCTTGCTTCTGCTAGGCAGTGCCTTACCACTGAGCTGCATGCTGAACCCCCTTTTTACTATTTATTTTGAGATGGGATCTCACTAAGTTACTTAGACTGGTGGTGAGCTTATGCTGTAGTCCAGGTAGCCCTTAACAGTTGTGATCCTCTTGCCTCACTCAGCCTTCCAAGTAGCTGAGATTGCAGTCCTGTGCACCAGGCTCTGCTCTCTTTGTTCTTATATCTGTTTAAGACAGTTGTTTCTTCTCCTGACTAGTGATTTCCTTTGCTACATGGAAACTTTCTAGTTTCATGCAATCCCATTTGTCAGTTCTTGACATTTTTTCTTGAGCAGGTGGAGGCCTTTTCAGAAAGTCTTTGCCTGTGCCAGTTTATTGAAGTGTTTTAGCTATGTTTGCCTCTAGCAGTTTTTAATTTTTTGTGCAAGGTAAGAGACACAGATCTAGTGTTTTTCTTCTAGTTGTGAAAATCCATTTTCTAACACTATTTGCTAAAGAGGTTATCTTTTCACCAATGTATGTTTTTGATACCTTTGTAACAAAAATTAGGTGGTTATGGCTGTGGGGGTTTGTTTCTGGTTCCTTTTATTCTTTTCCATTGGTCTGTAGGTCTATTCTTGTGCCATTATAATGCTGTTTTTGTTCCGATGACTCTGTAGTATAATTTGAGATTATTATTGCTTGTTCTGCTTAGGATTGCTTTGGCTATAGTGGGTCTTTTGTGCTACCTGAAATGAAATAAGAATTTTAGGAATGCTTTTTTCCTAGAAACAAGAAAAATGCCATAAATAATGAACATTTAAAAATTCAAAATATTTCATTGTAAAAATCATTCACTTCCTTGGCTAGGTTTATTCTGAGGATTCCATCTCACCTCAGTCAGAACAGCAGTCATTAAGAAAACAAATAATAGGGGCTGGAGAGGTGACTCCAAGGTTAAGAGCACTTACTGCTCTTGCATAGTATCTAAGTCCTAGCATTTAGGGTTGGGCAGCTCACAACTGCTTGTAACTCCAGCTCCAAGGTATCCAATAACCTCTGGCACTTGCATTCACATGCATAAAACCCCTTCCATATACACATAATTAAGAACAGTTAAACATATACACATAATTAAAAATTGTTAAAAAAGAAAAGAAAAGCACTGGTGGGACAGTGAGTGCAGCTGCTGTGGAAATCAGTGTGGAGTTCTCAGAAAACTGAAAATAGCCCTCCTGCATTACCTAGCCACAGCACCACTCCTGGTACTTAGCAGCATATGGATGAGATACCTGCACACGATTGTGGCAGCACCATTCAAAATAGCTAAGGTGTGGAATCAATCCAGATGTTTGTCAGCAGAGGAATGGATGAAGAAAATGTGTATATGCACAGTAGAATGTTATTCAGCCATAGAGGAACAGAGTTATATCATTTTTACAAAAATGAATGGCTGGAGATTTACCATATTAAATCAATTATGTTGGGACTTACATACTAATATCATGTTTTCTCTCACCTGTAGATTCTAGATTGTGTATGGGTACATGGAATCGTGTGTATATGACAGGAAAGGAGAAGCAGAACTGTCCTAGGGAACAGGACTAACAGGAGGGCATGGGGGGAGGAGAGGGAGAGAGAGAAGGAAGGGGCAGAGGAGGGGGAGGGGGTGGTAGTAGATTTGACTGGGAAGATGTGGACAAAGTACATTATATACTTGTATGAAAATGTCCTTCTAAAACCCAGTACACTGAATATATACCGGTTGTTTATTTGTTTTGAGACAAGGTCTCACTGTGTATCCCAGGCTGGCCTTGAACTCTTAGAGATCTGCCTGCCTCTGCCTCCCAACTGCTGGGATTAAAAGCATGCACCACCATGCCCGGCATATACCAATTTTTAAAAATAATATTTTTGCTTCTTTATACTTTTTCAAGTTTTGTGACCAAGATACTGCCAAGAATTTGTTACTTGTGTTGCTCTTTCTATTTTTATATTTTTAAAGTATCAAGCATTGTTTCCTCTCTTAAGTGTCCAAATAAATACATTTCTTAGCATGCTTTCTTAGAAGTCTTTGAATTTAATTGTAAGGCATCTGTGATAGGCTAAATCTGTGCAATATCTACCAGTTGCCTTAATTGAGTGAAATCCTCTTCCTATCTTGAATTTTATTTTTAAACTACAAAAGCAAAATGCACAGGATTTCATATTGTTTATGCCAGTGCTTTTGCATAAAGGGTCATAGTGTTTCTTTAGAACCAGTAAGATGAGATTATGTGGAATGTAGGGCTTTGGTTGGATGGCTGGTTGGTGATTGGAAAGGAATTTCATACTTAGGTTTTCCTTGGACTGTGTAATCAGCACTGTCCTTTCATTAGTGGTTACTTGTTCTAAGTCCTTTATTGCTCTAGCTCAACCTACCAAGCGTTTTTTTATATGTGTCTGTGTATGTGTATAGCTTTCTGTCTTTGGCACACAGGAAGACTAGGTATAATGCATACTTTGAATGCTTTTTTTTTTATCTTTTTGAGACAGTGTCTCTCTGTAGCCACAGCTGGCCTGTATTCACTATGGAGACCAGGCTGCCCTGGACCCTCCCAGAGATTCGCCTGGCTCTGCCTCCCAAATGCTGGGACTAAAGGTGTGCGCCACCACGCCCAGCTTGAATGTACATTTTTATCCAATTTGTATCTTTACTGGATGCCAGAAGTCATCCCAAGGGTGTACTTGTAAGTTGGTCACATTTTCTTTTTATTTTGAACTTGTACTTTTTAGAAAGCATTTAGCATGTTAGGGTGTTGTTATCTTAGTTGTAGGTAATTGAATTAATTATGCAAGATCTTATGTAAACTTCTTTTCAAACTTGTTTGGCTAATGTTTCTCTCTGGCAAGTAGAGTAGCCTACACATTATTTTTGATACTGTCTAAAGACATGTGGGCAGTTACTGTTCATTTAGGCCATGTGGCATTTGCCAACTTCTTTTCCTGGAAAGGAGAGGATATGATGCAACTTGCCTTATTTGATTTCTTATGAAGCTCTTAACCATCATTGAATGGTTACAAATGAAAATTTATTGGGCTGGAGAGATGGCTCAGCAGTTAGAGCACTGGCTGCTCTTGCAGAAAACCAGGGTTGAATCCCAGCACCCACTATGGTAGTTAACAACTGCCTGTAACTCCAGTTCCAGGGCATCTTGCACCTTCTTCTGTACTCCGCAGGCTTTGCATGACATGGGTGCATTTACACACGTGCAGGCAATATACTTGTACACATAAAAATAAATCATGTTACGTGTTACTGAGATTATAAATAAAATATGAAATCTATGTTATGAAGAATATAGGGGAGGGACTTGACACAAACAGTTCTTTTCCTAGTCTTCCTCTGAGAATGGTCAATCAGAATTTAATGAATCAGACAGTCTAGAGACTATAATATTCCTTAGTCTTATATTTTAATTTCGCTTTAATTTCTGAAGTGCATAAGAGTAATTACAACATAAATGCATATGTCTATGTAAACTGTGACTTTCAGAAATCACATAAAGAAGTTAACAGATTTAGTAATGACTAAATTTTTTATCGTTGGTACTCAGAATGAATAATATATTTTTTTATTTTATTATTTTTTATTTTATATGTATTCATGTATTGCCTGCATGTAGGTAAGTGCACCCCTGTCATGCAATGCCCACGGAGGTCAGAAGAGGCTGTTAGATCCCCTGGGACTGGAGTTACAGACAGTTGTTAGAGTTGTTAGCTGCCATGTGGGTGCTGGGATTCAAACCTGGGTCCTCTGCAAGAACAACCAGTGTTCTTAACCACTGAGCCATCTCTTCAGCCCCGAATGAATAATATTTTTATATTCAGAATGAAAATTATTTCATGTCCACAAATCCTCCTCTCTTATCTTTGTGTAAAACATGTGGAATACTCTCTTAATTTGGCTTGCTTTTGAGAGCAGTTCTGATCATCTCATATTTTATCTAATAGCACTTACCCCATTCATATCTTGCCAGCCCCAGTAGACAACATTCTTCACAGTCGTGTGTGGAGTCCCTGAAAGCAGTCATGATCCACAGTCAGCTAAAAATACTCTTTTCTGTATTAGCACTTTAATTCTAGTTCTTCAGTTTTCAGTATGCACAGCCATCACCTTAAATTGGGTTTAATTTTTTTTCTTTTTGGAAATACAGGTAGGTATTTGAATTCTAAACATTTTGTTTTCCATTTATCCTGATCAAATCCTGGGCTGCTGTTATTGTCACTTTTTCTTCTATCTTCATATCTAGAATTCTCAGAATTTATGCATTTGATAAGGAGCTTTCTGTTTTGATTTTTCTCTATAATGCATTATAAAATTATATTTTACGAGGCTGGAGAGATGACTCAGTGCTCAAGAGTATACTGTTCTTGCCAAGGACCTGAGTTCAGTTCCCAACACTCACATTGGGCAGCTCATAGCTGCCTGTAACTCCAGCTCCAGGGAATCTGACATCTCTGGTCTCTGCAGGCACTGTAGTGTCACACACACACACGTACAGGTAATTAAAAGTAAATTGAATCTTTAAAAAATTACGTTTTACTGAATGACTTATCAAAATTTTCATTTCCTTAAGGTGTTGACTTTAAAGTGAAAACGATTTCAGTGGATGGAAATAAGGCTAAACTTGCAATATGGGTAAGAGTTTTAAATGTCTTCTTATAAATGTTAAACTTCTACTTTTTATTTAGTGTTTTAAAGATGAATGAACAACTTGTATTAAATAACTTTACTACTTGTATGTAGTAGCTTTTCTTGGGAGATTTGATATTACTTAACGCTTATGTAGTAAATACACTGGGTAATTAGGTAAAGGCTTTTTTTACTTGAAATTTTGAAATACATAATCCCTTTAGAGTATTTCCAATAGAGTATTAAAATTTTTGCAATCTGCCAGAGGTCATTGTTATTGGATACATTGCATCATAGTTAAAAAGAGCATTTAGACTGAACCAACACTAACGATAGTTGTTAAGGGGAAAAAAAATGAGGGGAAAAATTATTTCCCCTGTCTGTTGTTACAGGTACTTATAAAATTTGAGTGGATTTTTGGATTAACTCTACCATTGTGATGTACACTGTGATCAGCATTGCTTGCTAACATGACTGTTTCATACTGTGGGAAAAACATCCAAGAGAATGAATATCTATTTGCACCTGTCAGTCTCCAGGTGTGATTGCTAATACATAAATATTATTTTGCCTGTTTTGGTAAAATGTGTTATTTCTAAAATGCCATGAATAAATGCATATGTATATTTTATAACATGATAAGTAGTAAAACTGATTGAGACATACTTATGGTCAGTGCTGCCTCAGTGACAGTCATAGAGTGAAACAGCAAGTGTGATGTCACTAGTGTTTTCTGAAATGTTAGCCTATTTGCCCCTCTCCGAAGTATATTTAGTATCAGTGAAAACAATAACGCTGAACAGAAAACGTTCTGGAAAATGTTGGACTAGACATAGTAAAATATAGTGAACTATTTAGGAATCTTCGGCATGTGTACTGAAGCAGAGCTTGACTTTCCATGTTTTTTCTGTCTAGTTTGTTTCTCCTTTCTGCCCTCACTATGCTTTGGGAAGTGTGCAGATTGGAGTAGTATCTGACCCTAGCTGACGGCAGTAGGAGTGTTCTCTCTACAGGACAGGAGGGTAGTTTTTGGTTTTGCTTGTGCTAAATTTACTGTCTACTACCTGCTTAGTGAAAAGGCTGGCAGGTATTTTTGAAGAGCTGTCTTTGTCCTAGGTGTATAAATAGTTTTTTTTTTTTTTTTTTTTTTGGTCTTTTTGAGACAGGGTCTCCCTTGTAGCCCCAGCTGTCCTGGAACTCACTATGTAGACCAGGTTGGCCTTGAACTCACAGAGATCCGCCTGCTTCTGCCTCCCAGGTACTGGGATTAAAGGCATTTTAAACATTGGTTTCCCACTATTTAAAATAAAAAATAGTTCTAGAACAATAATACCAGTTCATTCTAAAATGATAAGTAACACAGAAACTGTTACAGAAAGTTTATCTTTAGTATGTGCTTGTTAATAAACATGCTTTAAAATATCTAGTTGCATGTGTGTATATTACACATATGTATATATGCTATTTTCCAAAAGAAAGGAGCATATTTTAGGTTTTACCTTGCTTTCCTTCTCTTCCCACCTATCGGTTTCATGGTGTCCTTACTGTTCTGCTTCATGGCTGTATTTTAACCTCATCAACTCTTGGGCGAAAGTTTTTAACTGCTACCAGTTGTTCACAGAAATAAGCATTGTTCCAGTAAACACTGGTTTATACATCTGCATCTGCTTAAGCACCAGAACGTACACCTCGAAGCACAAATACTGCCTGAAAGAATGTGAAGACTTAATACTGATGCACCAAAAAGTCTTGTGTTTTACTCCCTGCAATCATATTTCACCAAATTTATTTTTGTATTCACTCTTCTAACACCCTAATCTATACTAAATGTTGTTATCCTTTCTCATTTATGTCTCTGTAATAGTTTTTACTTGTATTTGCATTTCTTAGTTTTTCGGATACTGATCATATTTATAAATGGATTTTTCTTTTTTAAAAAAATTTTTTTGATTTATGTATTTTTATTTTATGTGTGTGAGTACTATGCATGCATGTGTGTAAGTGCACCCCTGTTGTGTAGTGCCTTCGGAGGACAGATGAGGACGTCGGATCCCCTGGAACTGGAGTTAAGGATGGTTGTTAGCTGACATGTGGGTGCTGGGATTTGAACCTGGGTCTTCTGCAAGAACAGCCAGATCTCTTAACCCCTGAGCCATCTCTCAGGCCATAAATGGATTTTTCTTTTGCTATACTTGGCCAGTTTTTATATTATCACTCCTCTTTTCCATGTTTAAAATCTTTATATATAAATAAAAGCTTTTTGCTTGCTACATTTTTCTACTCTGTCATTTATCCTTAAAACCTGTCTTAAGATAAATATGTGTTTGTTCTTATGCATGTGTACAGCACTAATTCTCTGACACTATAGGCTTTTTTCCAGTTTGTCATATCACTGTCAAATCTTACTGAAGATGAGATGGGATGAGAAGGGAACCAATAGGGTACTCTGGCCACATAAAGCCTTTGTAGTATTCTATGATGGGATCGTTTGTTTCCTTCTAGGAATCCATAGTCTACTCTGACTCTGCTATGGTGTTATCTGTGTAAATACCTTGAGGCCCTCTCCCTTGTTAGCCTCATGCCCTGCCCCCACAGCCTCTGAAAGTGCATACTCATCATGACCCACACTGCGGCTTTCTACCCTTTCCTCACTTCCACTCCTAGCATTCTCTTACTTAGGCTTTCGGAATCTTTTTCAACCCTTGGTTTATCTATATCTATCTTCAGTAATCTCTTCTCTCCTTGCCTTACTCCATCAGAAAATAAAACCACAGCACACAGGCAAAAAGATCTGCCCCATTCATCTTGAAAAGATGCCATTACACTTGAAACTTATTCTGGTTTTGAAAACAAACATAAGGAAACATTTCATGTCTGACTATTAAGTATATAGTTATTGCATATACTAGTTGAAGCCTATGGCCCAGAGTTTTGGATTTTTCCCCTCGAAAATTATGTCAAAACACTTTTATAAATGAATCCAAAAATGTCAAGACTATAACATCTGATCTTAATTAAGTTTTCACATATAAATTGTCAAAATTCCATGTATTTTAACATTTTTAATATTTGCCTTTACTTTTAAAATATCAAATACTATTTTAATTATTGTAATTGGAATCGCAGTTCTGATTTTTATGTTGTGTATCATTAAGACAGTTTTTGCTTTTCAGTATTGGGGATAAATAAGGCATTTTATATGTATTATGCATGATATGTACACTTTGGGACAGAATCTTACCAAGTTGTCCAAGCTGGCCTTAAATTTGCTATTTAGCCCAGGCAGACTTCAATCTTCCAATCTTCCTGCCTTGGTCTCCCAGTTAACTGGGATTTTAGATCTGTGTGTGCCACTAAGGCAACTTTTGTTATGTATGTATTTATTTATTTACTTATTTATTTAGTGTGTGGATGAGTGAGGGTACACCTGTGCCGTGGCACACATGTGAATGTCAGAGGATAACTTCTCAGAGTAGTTTCTCTCCACCATGAGTTCCAGGATTCTCAGTCTTGCAAGGGCAAGCTCTTTTACTTTCTGAACTGTCTCACCAACCCTAAGGCAATATCTGAAGTTGATAAGTCTAAAAATTAATTTACTAAGATTATGGAAATAGGTTAGAGAGATTGCTCAGTGGTTAAGAGCATTTGCTGTCTTGCAGAGGACCTGAGTTCCCAGCACCAGTGCTGGGCTTACAGCTGCCTGTAGCTCTAGCTGCAGGAGATTGAACACCCTCTTCTGACCTCCATGGGCATTACACTCACATGCACATACTACCCACTCACAGATATGCACATTAGACATAATTAAAAATAATAAAAATAAACCTGTAAAAGTAAACTTATGAAAAAGCTTAAATATGCAAATAAAGTTACATTATGCAAATAAAAGGACTTTTTTCTTATGACAAAGAGGTGTGTTGGGACTAAGTTGTTTCAGATTGGGTCCTTGCTCCAAGTTATTTGTTGCGAGGACGGAACAGTGTTCCCTGTGTGGAAAAACAGCTAATTCTTTAATTTCCAATTTTTCTGTTCCACAACTAATTTTACCATTGGATTTTGGAATAAATAGCTTTTCTTTCTTTTCCTTTTCTTGCTCTTAAAAAAAAATCTGGCATTCAGAATGCTTCTCCTGGTAGAGTCTGAAAGCTAGTGTTGTGGACTCTGAGTGATTTGTATGCTGCCAATTTATCATATCTTTGCATGTAAATGAATTGCTAGAGTGTGTTTCTCATGCAGTATAATTTTTCTGTTTTTTATGAGTCGGATTTTCTCAAATAGATGCAGGTCTAAGTCTGTAACCACATGATAATATATATTTTCTTAGTTTCTGATGAAATTGAATTCATGTGTGATTAAAACCTTAAATCTAAAATGTCAGAGAACCTTTATCTAGATGCATTATATATATAGGTTGATAGCCAGTTGCTTTCTAAAGTGATGGCACATCTAAACATTCAAGTCATATCATTGTGGTTTCAAGTCGATTTATTTTTCTGCAGACTTGAGTGTTGATCACTTCATCATAATCTGGTTATTAAAATACTGACCTATGTCATTATCAATTATAATCTGCTGTATGTAGTGCATTTTTATGTAGCTTTTTGGTTTTTTTTATGTTAAGTATATATGCAAATTGAATGATTTTACGTGAGAGTGAGGTTTTTAAAGAAATTTTGAAGCCAAAATATTTGAGAGGAAGGAATCATTTTTAAATCACAAACTTACTGTTTGGAAAGTTTAATTATGTTATGTCTTCACTTGAACATAGCATGATTGTGGTTAGTTTCCATGCTGTTAAGAATCTGGGAACAAGGACTTTGTATGCTTACATATCTGTGAAAGAATGGTTATAACCAATGTTCAAAGCTGTTTATATTGAAAGCTATTTTCCTCTTTAAGTTTTTCTTCTGGGACTGTGCATTTCCTCAAATTCTCTCAGTTGTCTTGTGGCATTTCTCTTAGGCCAAGCAAAGAAACTCCATTTTGTTGTTTTAGAATTCTTCAGTCTTACAAACTTCTTAAAGAGTCATTCACACTTTCTATGTCTGTAGGAACTTCTACTGTCCCATAGCAAAATGTGTTTTTTTTTGGGGGGGGGGTCTTTTTGTGTTTGTTTGTTTGTTTGTTTTCTTTGTGTTTTTTTTTTTTCTTTGAGACAGGGTCTCCCTGTAGCTCCAGCTGTCCTGGAACTCACTATGTAGACCAGGCTGGCCTCGAACTCACAGCGATCCGCCTGCCTCTGCCTCCCGAGTGCTGGGATTAAAGGCATGCACCACCATGCCTGGCGCAAAACGTGGTTTTGTACAATAATACTTACTGAGAGCTAAGATGAAGTTTGATGTGTGTCTTTTCATCAACAGACTGCAAGACCTTTTCTTTTTTTCTTTTTCTTTTTCTTTATGGTCTTTTTGAGACAGGGTCTTCCTGTAGCCCCAGCTGTCCTAGAACTCACCATGTAGACCAGACTGACCTTGATCTCATAGAGAGCCTACTGCCTCTGCCTTCAGAGTGCTGGAATTAAAGGTGTGTGCCACCACACCTGGCTGCAAGACCTTTTCTTAAAGTGCCAGATAGTAAATATTTAGTCCAACTCCCAACTGGGCCTTATGGTGATATATAAACGTATGGGCCTGGCTGTTTTAAAAACTTTATTTACTAAATTCTTTTATAATAAAACAGGTGGTAATGGGATGAAGCAGCAGCTTGCCAAACCATGCTTTGTAAGGTCCTGAGTTCCTAGAAGTGCAGCACAGTGAGGGAGCCCTCCATCCCTCCTTTCCTCCCTTCCTCCTCCTCCTCCCCTTCCTCCTCCTCCTCCTCCTCCTCCTCTCTTTCCTCCTCCCCTTCTGTCCTCCCCTTCTTGTATTACGTAGTGGTTTTATGTATTTTCCTAGAAGAAAATACATAGAATCCCTTTTTAAAAACCAACTTTAAAATCCCTCTCCTATAACAACTCCCTGATTACTCTTTAAACCAGTGGTCCTTGGCTTCAGTTCTTCATTAGAATAACCTATGAAGATTCTTTTAAAAATTCCTGTTCCTAATTAAGTCAGAATCTTCAAGGATTGGACACAAAGATTCCCAGCTGATTTGGTGTGTCGCTGAAGTTTAGAATCATGACTTTCAAAGAAGTGGTTTTCATGTATGATAAAAATCTTTTAAGTCCATGACAGAGTACATTTACTTGGTTGCATTTTTCTAGACATGACCCAGTGTTCATTTATTTTATTTTTGTAACACTTACCAGAAAACACACATCTAGCTCCGGATGGTTTTAATACTATTTGACTTTCTTCTCTTAAATGAGTTCATTGAACTAACGTTTTTTCTGCTTTGCTTTACTTAATAATAATTGTTACTTTCAGGATACAGCTGGTCAAGAGAGGTTTAGAACATTAACTCCTAGCTATTATAGAGGTGCGCAAGGTGTTATATTAGGTAAGTTTTTCCTTTAACATACTGTTTAAAGTGTTATTTATTGGAATTTATAATTTTCATAATATAAGAAAATTAATATTTTAATTTTCTTTAGGGCTACATTGGCATATATGTGTACATACATTTAAAGTTGTGACTACAATTTAGTATGAATGAATACTAAAACTTAATTTTCAACTCTTTGCCTAGAAATTTAAAAATAAAGATAAGACTATTTTTTATCTTTGGCTTTTAAAATTTTTTATTACTTTTATTATATGTGTATGAGTGTATTGTGTAAGTGCACCCATGTTATGCAGTGCCTGCGGAAGTCAGAAGATTGTGTCATATCCCCTGGATCTGGAGTTACAACTGGTTTTAGCTGTAACTGAGTGCTGGGAATCAAACCTGGGTCCTCTGCAAGAACAGCCAGTGCTCTTAACCACTGAGCCATTTTTCCAGCCCAGCCTCTTATCTTTGGTTTTAAAAAGCCATGTTTTTGAGGTTATAAACTGAGAATTAACCCGCATATGTTCTTCTGTCTTGAAGTATTACCAAAACCTGTTTTCATCAGTGAATTAATATTTGCTTCAGTCTTTAAACAAAGAGAGTGTTTGTTATCGAGTAGAATCTGCTTTATCAGTTTTGTTTATATAAAAGTAGCACTCTTTAACATTAAAGGTTTATAGTCAAATGAAACTTGGAAGCCAAATGTGAACTCCTGGCATGAAGTGCTGAGACATTCATAGTCACTCTCCCATTTTGGTTGAGCATCTCCTAAGTCTAGCAAACAATTTAAATGCTGGCCTTTATGTGCAAGGTGACACAAGATGAAAGTGATAACAGAAAGATCCCATCCACTCACTAATAACTGGATCCCATCCACTCACTAATGACACTCATTTTTTTTTTAAGTTGCAAATTCTGGTCCTTGTAATAAATTTAAGAGAGTCATGGGTGGTTTTAGTTATGTAATTTTTGGTATCTTATTAAGATTTGGATCAAAGCATTGTCTTTGGACAGACCTCTCCTTATTATCAGGCTGCTGTTTACTATAACTAGTTTCACTTGTCACATAGGATATAATTTCCTTTTTATTGCTACCTTGTCAGTAAGATTGAAATTTGACTCATGTGCTTTTTAAACACTCATTGTTAAGCCTTGAAGGCTTAATAGAAAACGGACTTCTTCTAGTGCAGATCAGAAGTCTATCTGCTTCTTATTTTGTATTCTTTTAAAATTAATCACTTTGCTTCTATTTCAGTTTATGACGTCACGAGAAGAGACACCTTTGTTAAACTGGATAATTGGTTAAATGAATTAGAAACATACTGTACAAGAAATGACATAGTAAACATGCTTGTTGGAAATAAAATTGATAAGGTAAAAAGGCATCCACTTGGTGTTTAGACAGCTCTTTTTGTGGGGAGGTGGGACTAGTAAATAAGATGTGATCTCAACACTTCCTGCATGCTGGACACATGTTCTACCACTGAGCTAAATCTCAACCCTTTTTCTTTTTATTTTGAGTGGTCTTGCTAAGTTGCCTAGGCTGGTCCTCTTCTTTTGGCCTCCCTGGTAGTTCGGATTATAGTTGAGCATGCACAGGTGGCAGCTTTTGAAAATCACTGCCTTTGTCTTTTAGGAGAATCGTGAAGTTGACAGAAATGAAGGCTTGAAATTTGCACGAAAGCATTCCATGTTATTCATAGGTAAGTGTGTAAGTGACTCCTTCCAATTCTAAGGAAGGATTTTAAAAATATTTTATTTTTATTTTATGTGTATGAGTGTATTGTCTTCATATATGTAAGTGCACCCATATTGTGCAATGTCCATGGGGTTAGAAGAGGGGATCCCCTGAAACTGGAGTTATGGGTGGTTGTTAGCCGCTATGTGGGTGCTGGGAAACCTGGGTCCTCCACACGAACACCCAGTACTCCCAACCACTGAGCCATCTCTCCAGCCCCAAAGGAAGAATTTTTAAATGGAATTTTTGCAGAATTATTTCCTTAGAAACCATAAGATATATTCAGTTCATAGTCGTCTTGTGCCACAAATATCTAATCGTAGAATGAGATTCTTCTTCCTTTAGTAGAAATAAAATAGGTTCATGTTATACATGAAATCACAGACTACAATTGAATCATTCCCCTTAGCATAGCATGGCATTCAGTGAAGTTGGCACCCAGTTTTGAAGTTGTGGTATGTTGATCCATATGCTGAAAGTATCAACACCATCTGGGAGTTGGTTCTTAATAGAAATGCCTTCTCCCAGGCCCTACTCCCAGGCACTGTATTAGTTACTTTTCTGTTGCTGTGATAAACACAATGACCAAAAGGAATTTATAAAGGGAAGGATTTATTTTGACTTACAGTTCCAAAGCTAGAGTCCATAATGGCAGGGGAGGCATGGCAGCAGGCTACAGGAGAAGGAATCTGAGTGATCACATCTCCAACAGCAAACAGGAAGTTGAGAAGTGAACTGGAAGTAAGACCAGGCTGTACATTCTCAAAGCTCACCCCCAATGATGTATTTTCTCCAGCAAGGCCATATCTCCTAAAGATTATATAAACTCCCCAAGCAGTGCTACCAACTGAGATCCAAGCGTTCACATACTTGAAACTCTGGGGGACACTGCTCATTCAAACCACTGTTCCTACACTTTTAGAATTGGAATCTGAATTTTAGCAGCGTTTTCATGTGGTTCCTGTGCACCTTAATATTTGAAGCACACGGTAGAGTGTGGATTGGCAAACTAAAGCATGTGTCAGTGCTACAAGACTCTCTCCCATTATTAAACATAGTTATGCTCATTACTCACTGCCTTTGGCTGCTTCCATGCTTCACCATAGTTCAGAAGTTACCACAAAGCCACCCACATAGTCCATAAAGCCTAAAATATTTATTCCCTGGCCCTTTACAGAAGTTTCCCAACCCTTCATAAGAAAAGTAGCCTGACTCTGCCTGAATCATCTGTGGATGTTTTTCAAAGTCTCTCTGCTGTCACAGGACTGAAAGAGTTCTTTTGAAGTACCTGAGCTTGTCTTGGAGAGATGGTTCAGCAGTTGTGCCTACTGCTCTTGCAGAGAGGCCCCAGGTTTGAGTCTTATCACTCATGCTATATAACCCACACCACCTGTAACTCCAGCTACTCAGGGATCTGACACCTCTGGCCTCTGAGGTCACTAGCATGCATGTGCACAGTACACATACACATACACATAATGAAAACCAAAAGTATCCAAGCTGATTTTGATCTGGAGGCAACTTTAGAAATTACTGATGACCTATTCCATGTTATTACCTATTCCATGTTATTACCTATCCCATGTTACTAAAAGCTACTAGGAACATATTGGAATTGCAAGAACATCCTAAATCAAAGCAGGATGGTTTATGTGAACAGTATGAATGTGTTCAGAAAAGAAGTAAATGTTGCCTTTGCTGTTTAGTTGCTACATTCTCACAGATTAGCTGATTCCATACTTTTTGGACATGGAGGATATAACATTCAATGAAACAGACAAACTCCCTGCCCTCGAGTGCATTCTACTATAGGAAAAGGTTAAGCAAGTAGGAGGAGGAGAAGAATGACTGGCATGGTAGACAAATAGGGAAAGTTCTCTGAAGTAATGTAGTTTGAGCAGAAATCTGTCAGTGAACATCTAGATGCCAAGAGAATGGCAAATATTTCTAGAAGTAAGAAGCAGCTTAGTGTGTTTAAGAAACAAGATGCTTGTGGGCTGGGCTGGAGGTTATCATGTATTTGGGGGAAAGAAGGCCAGTAGATGAGATTAAAAGGCCAGGTCAGACCTCTGGCATGGCAGTCAGAGCTGTATCCTGTGTTGGCAAAAAGCAGTGGAACGAAGCTGCTGTTTCTATTGCAGTAGCCCGGAGAAGGAAGCTGTACTTTGACCAGCAGTAGGGAGTAGAAAGTTGACAGTTCTAGGAGATACTGAATGTAAAACTGACAGGATATGTCAGTTGGGATTAGGGAGCTAAGGAAAGAGAATGATCAAAGACAGCTCCAAGCTTTTAGCATGAACAAATAAATAGGTGGATTGTACGCCAATAACTTGGAGTATGGACAATTGAGAATAAAGCACGTTAGGAGTAGGGAAGTGGGAATCAAGAAGTTTACTTAGATGTAGAATGAGACATTGTTCAGATACCCAGTAGACATGCTGGTCATTTAGGTGGCACAACAGGGGTGTGATTAAAGACTTCAAGAATGTGGATCCAAAGAAGAAGCTGAAGATTGAACCCTAGAGTACTCAATTGAGGGGTTAGCAGAAAGAGATGGATGAAAATAAGGCCGTGAGTGACATGCCAGCTAGACAAGATTACCAAGAATGCTCACTGCCCTGGAAGTCACAGGCGCAAGAGTTTTTAAGGAAAAGGGAACCTCTACACCTAGGGCTCAGGGACCATCACAGAAGAGGGGATGAAAAAATTATAAGATCCAGAGGAACAGGACACCTGCTGCTAGATAATGCATTCCAGACAGGATTGGGAAGCAATACCCATGAAATCTCCACAGTATGGTAGCCTAACAAGATCTGCATAATGACAAAACCAATGACATGCTGGTATAGATGGGGGAAATTTCACAGGGTCCCACCTCTAGATGAAAAGCTATAGGTAATCAGCGGATGCTGAGGGAGAGAGAATCAATTTTGTCTAGGGACTAGCTCCCTGAGAGATTATCTAATCCCAAGTGGGCAGCCCTGAATGCATATACACACAAGCACCACTAAATGAACTTGGTGCATTTTAATTATGATATATTATAAATGTATGTATATATGTGTGTATAAGAATAAAGAGGACAAGAAAGTGAGAGAAAGAGAGGGAGTAGGGGAGACGTTGGAGAAGTTGGAGGAGGGACTGGGGAGGTAGAAATGATGCAAATACAATATGCAAGTATGGGATTCTCAAAAATTAAAGTTTTTAATTTTTTATGTTTATGACTGTTTTGTCTGCATTGTATATTAGTGCACCTCATGTGTGTAAACCCACAGAGGCCAGAAGAGGGCACTGGATCTTATTGAACTGGAGTTATAGATGGTTGTTAACTGCCATGTAGGTGCTGGGAACTGAGCCCAGGTTCTCTGGAAGAACAGCCAGTGAGTGCTCTTAACTATGGAGCCATCGCCCCTGTGAAATTCTCAAAAAATTGGAAAATGTTATTAAAAATTTTAAAGTTATAAACAAAAGGAGATAAAAGACAAGGTTGGCATATAGGTTTAGAAAAGGAAGTGATTAGTAGTATCAAATTTCAAAGCTGTCAGGTACGGTTAGGAGGCTTGATTTCAGAGGAAAAGGATATTGGTGGTTGTGGAGGAAATGATCCTAATGGAGTGGTGGGGACAAAAGCACAGTCTGACCTTAACAGCCACACACAGTGTCCCTTCTAACAGTTCCAGTCACTGGTCAATTCTGGTCTGAAAATAGAGGAAGAGTTTTAGAAATAAACAACTCAGGATTCTAAGTGACTTTCATTATATTGTTACAATTATGTTACTGTAGTTGTTGTTGACCTCTTACTGTACCTAATTTAAAAGTTAAACTTTATCATAGAAAAAAACCTTAGTATACATAGGAGTGTCTTGGTACATATACCCCTTAGATGGGGTTGACTGCTGCCATTTGGATAAAGCATGTTATCCTAGACAGTGAAAGCAGTGTATGTAAACAACTCTCCAGAATGATGTCTCTATGCACAGTAGAGACACTAGGTGACTTCATGAAAGGTACGAGGACTCTAGGGCAAGTCTGTTTGTTTTGTTAATATGCTGGAAAATATTTGTCAGACAGTGAGGGTGATTGGTATGTTAGAGAAGAAAGAGTGCTTGATCTTTGAGTGAGAAAGGGTGGTATCAGGCAGCAGCTAGGGCAGCTCATCCATTGTCAAAGGAGTGAAGTCACATTATGACAGACCTTGCAGATTTAACATTGGGGTGCCCAGGGAGAACTTCCTGGAAGGCTTCAGTTCTTTAACGTGAAGCTGGCTCTGGGTCTGGGGGCCTAGCTCAGTGGTAGAGCACATGCTTATCATGCACAAAGCCCTGGGTTCAGTACTCAGTATTAAAGAAAATAAATCTAGATCAGCAGCTGAGAGACGAGTAAGAAGAAATCACCTCAGATGGTAAGAAAGGTAGGTAGTAGGGTTAGAGGGTTGCATCAGCATCAGTGAAATGGAGCCAGTGTGCCTGGGTGTTGGCATTTTATCCAGACACCTGTAACTGCTTAGTTGCCTGTTGAAAATGATCAAGTTGATCTGTTAACATGACATATAGATTTCCTTACTTTAAAAGAGGAGTAATATCTGCTTTGGGGCTCATTTTAAGAATTAACTGAAAACCTAAGGGACAAGAGCTTTACATAATGCTTGAGAAGGGCCTTATAAGTTACAATTCTATCACAAAGTTTAGAACTTACATGCCAATCTACTAATGGATAAAGCTTAAGTAACTCAGTTTGGAGGGTAGGAGGAAATTCACTAATGCAAAACCTGTGGGGAAAAATTACTAATTTGATTCTTAGTGTCTTGTAGGCTTCTATTTATGCTATAAAAACATGGGAATATGGCCAGAAAGGAATATAATCTTTTTCCTTGATTTTTAGAGGCAAGTGCAAAAACCTGTGATGGTGTTCAGTGTGCCTTTGAGGAACTTGTTGAAAAGATCATTCAGACTCCTGGACTGTGGGAAAGTGAGAACCAGAACAAAGGAGTCAAGCTGACACACAGGGAAGAAAGCCATGGAGGAGGAGCCTGTGGTGGTTACTGTTCTGTGTTATAAACTCTGGGAATCCCATCTCTTGCATATTTGATCAGATAGTCACATCTTTCTGTATATAAACTCTAACTGCTATTAGAGACCTTGCAGTTTGCACATAATTGTTTTATCACGGCAGTGAGTATTTGCAAGAAACCCCCTCATCGGCTTTCCCAGGTGAAATGTTAATGGTAAGCATGCACAGTTGGCAGTCTGTAGTTTTTTATGTAACGTAAAATAGGTGTACCTTCGTGAGTACATTGATTTTATGATCTGCATTTATCATGTCATTTTTTAAAACATCCATCTGTCTAGTGTGTGTTGCTACAGGTCTGCTTTTGGTTTCCTTTTTGCTTAAATTCTCTGATCAATTACTGAATTACTTGGTACGTAAAACGAGAACCATGGGGAGGTATCAGACATCATCAAACCTGTCCTGTTTCCTGAGGATAACAAAGCATGAGTCCACAGCTTTAGGATGTTGGAGATTCTTAGTACTAAGTCCAATTCTCAGAATAGAATGTAGCCCAGGCCAATACCTAATTAAATCTCTCTTTGTTCTGATGATACTTCCAAAATAGTATTGATATATTAAAGCTGTTGATATTTTAATTTGCTTCAGTGATTAGCTCTGTTAACTGGAGCTTTAATCCTGTGATGCGCACATTGGATTTATGATCCTTGTGCATTATTTTGGTTATATGGCATTTGGCAGAATGGCAGTAAGGTTTTCTCTCATTTTGGTTTCAGAAGATGTGAATGGTGTCTTTATTATAACTCCTTTAATAGTTCCACTTTTAAAACTAACATCTTTTTTTCATAAATGTTAGTAATGTTTGTCCAGGCACCTCAATTGTAGCTTATATAATGTTTATGACTGTATCTTATGGCTTCCATAAATGGCTAGTTGATATTAAAAAAACCAATTCCATATTTTGAGCAGTGGAGGAAAAAACACTAAATGACAATTTGAGAAAGGCATATTGCTTCCAGATTCCAACATGTGGGAAAATGCTGTTGCAATGCAAATGTTGATAATTACTGTAACAAGTAGCCAATAGTTTATTAAAACCAACCTGTACAGAATAATAAATCTTTTCCACAGTATTCAGTTTTCTAAGCTCTTGTTATGGTGCACTATGTGTGTTTTTCACTCACGTTACTTAATGTACATCGACCTTTGCTGTGTAAGCCCCAAATGAGTAAATAGTCTTAAGGGTAGTCACTGTAAATCCCTCACTAAGATTCTGATTTTAATTTTTGGCAGTTTATTCTCTCTGTACAAATGATAAACCTTTTTCTGTACCTTTGCAATATATGTGTTGATGGATTTACTTCTAATTGGATTCTTTCTGAACAGTATGTCGTCACATATGAAACCACATTGTAGTTCAGTGGTACTAGGTGGTCTACATTACATGTGATAAAAGGTTTTATACATTCTGTATATTTTTTATTAAATATAAAATTTTGCTTCTATAATGTTAGAAAAAGGTAGCAACATGTGTACTTATGATTTGGCCACGTTACATTAAATTTTAGATTTATGTGTGTTTTAAGTCTGTACCTACAAGGCTTTTCTTCTTATTTTTGCTCCATGAGTTATGTCTTCTTTGTTTGTATTGAATTATTGTCTCGATTTGGTCAGAATTCTGGTACATATGAATCACTTGAGTAAGACTTCTAAAAATTAATCCTAGGGGCCTGGGAAGATGGCTCAGATAAAGTACCTGCCTCACAGGAGTGAGGTCTAGAGTTCAGACCCCCAGAATCCACCTGAAATGCCAGGTAAGCATGGTAGCCACCTGTAATTCCAGCATTAGAAGGTGGAGGTAGGGGCTCAGGAGCAAGCTGGCTGGCTGGGTAGAGTAGTCACATTGGTGAGCTTTGGGTTCAGTTGAGAGGCTTGCTTTAAATAAAATGGTGGAGAGTGATTAAGGAAAATTCACAGTGTCAACCTTGGACCCTTGACATTCATGTGCACACAGACACACATACTCGTATACACTCGTGTGCCCATACACAAACATGCATATACCTACATACAAAAAAAATTAATTTTTGCCAGGTGTGGTTCCCTTTGCTTTTAATCCAAGCCCTTGGGAGGCAGAGGCAGGTGGATTTCTGTGAGATTGAGGCCAACCTGGTCCACATAGTCACTTCCAGGTGGGCTGGGGACTAGGGAGACCCTGTCAGGAAATTTTTTTCGATAGGTTTATCTTATAAGCTTTATAATTTTTAAATAAATACAGCTTGCTATTCCTAGATGGGTCTGTGCAGGAACTATACCTGCGCTCTTACTCTCATCAGCAAGAAAACGTGAATATAGTAATCTAATTCTTTAATGTGGCTTTTATTTCACTATTTTGTTGCCCAAATTAGTGTTTCATAGTGGAGGTTTTGTAAGTGATCACTTTAATAACTAAAATCAGATTCCCACATAACAGGATTTTGTTAAATCTTTTCAGATTTTTTTTTGTAATCTTAGCTTTTTGCAAATGGTGTTAGAACATAGTACTACTTTGAGTTCAAAGAGTACCAGCATAGGCTTTACTATAGTTTCCATTAATGAGTAGTAGCTACATTTATTGACACTTCCTGGTGCTTGGTATCTTAAGTACTAATTATCTTTTCTAAGCCTTATAGCAACATTATGATATGTATGTTTTGCCCATTTCATATTTTTCTTTTGTTTTTTTGGGACAGGGACTCCTTGTAGTCCTACCTGGCCTGAAACTCACCATATAGACCAGCCTGACCTCGATCTCACAGAGATCACCTGCCTCTGCCTCCCATGTGCTGAAACTAAAGGCATATGCCACCACACCCAGCCTCATTTCATTATTTTTTTTAGAGTTTGTTTTGTTGTAGTTTGTTTTATTGAGACAAAGTCTCTCCATGTGGCCCACACTGACCTTAGATTCCCCGCTTGAGCCTCCAGGGGATTGGGATTGTGGTATCCACTCTGTCAGGTTGTGTGATTTTATTTATTTATTTTTAAATATTTTATTTATTATTTTTATTTTAATGTGTATGCGTGTATTGTCTGCATGTAGGTAAGGGCACCCGTGTCAGTGTTGTGCAATGCGGAGGACAGAAGAGACTGTTGGATCCCCTGGAACTGGAGTTATGGACAGCTGTTAGCTGTCATGTGGGTGCTGGGATTTGAACCTGGGTCTTCTGCAAGAACAGTCAGTGTTCTTAACCACTGTGCTCTCTCTCCAGCCCCAGGTTGTGTGATTTTAATGAAGAGGATGATGAAACAGGTATGTGGCGGAACTTCAAAATCACACTGCACAGTAATGCACAGTAATGGAGCTGGATTCCAGTCAAGGTGTTTGCACTCTTGGACCCCAACTCTTGTTCTCTTACTGTGGTTAGTTACTAGCTCTTTAACAGAGCCGAACTAAGAGATCACCCGCATTGCATTAATTTACGTTCCCTTTGGCTTAAGTAATAGAAGTCTTTCAGATTTGTTGTTTGTAGAATAGATCCCACATACAGAAACCTATTCCAGGTTGACCTAAAGACTTAGGCAGTAGAGTAAGTGGTCTTTCAGTTCTTTCACTTTTCTGAGTGGAATAAAAGTCCCTGACTTAGGAAAGGTACAATGGTCAGGAACTTAAATGGCACCTGCACTCCCCATTTGTAATTAGTTGTAGAAAAAGAAATTCCACGTAGAAGGAATCATTTACTTAAAATCGAGATATGGGGTGGGGTGGGGTGGGGTGGGGGTTTATTTCAAGAACTTAATTGCCTTCCATGGGCTTATACTTTATTGACATTGCATTTAAATGCAGTGGTTAGACTTGATTGTGGTTTGCACACTCAAGAATCACACTGTGCCTCCTTGATGTGAAACCAATGACCATACTCCCTCTTACAACAGTATTTACTGCCTTGTGATAGCACAGGCTTGCTCATATCCACAGTAGCTTTTAAGAATAGTTGAAGTATGTGTTTTTTCCTATGTGTTTTCTAAGTGACTTGGGAAAAAATCCTTAGGTATTATGGTTTAGCAGTCTCATTATTCAGGTATTAGGCTTCTATTAATATTTATTGGGGCCCATTAATTAGTAATACTTGGGAAGAATTTTGCCTGCATATTTTTCCTAGCTAGATATATGAAGTAAAAACATTGAATTCATTTTCAAAGAGACGTCTTTGTTTTTGCTTTTGTTTTTTCCCTTGAGACCAGTCTCACGTAGCCTAGGCCCTTCTGCCTCTACAGGTATGTGCCATCATACCTGGTTTATGCAGTGCTGGGGCTCAAATCCAGGGTTTCATGCTAGGCAAGAATTTTACCAAATGGTTTATGCAGTGCTGGGGATCAAACCCAGGGTTTCATGCTAAGCAAGAATTTTACCAACTGAGCTATAGTGCTGACCCCCAAGAGACATTTTTCCATTTATTCATTTGTGTGTGTGTGTGTGTGTGTGTGTGTGTGTGTGTGTACAACATGTACATGCGCCACGGTACACATGGAGGTCAGTTCTTTCCTTTTCCCATGTAGGTTCCAGGGATCAAACTCATGTCAGGCTTGGTGGTAAGCACCTTTATGAGCCGAACTGTCTCTCCAGCCCTAGAGACATTTTATTGAAGGCTTCACCTTCATAGCTTCAGGCAGTGGCCTTGCAGAGCCTTTACACAGAAACTTCCCTGCTACATGCTGCCTGGCCTCAGCAGGTCTCTGAAACTGGGGAAGAAAAACTGATGACACCCCCCCCTTGTATCTTTCATGCTTCTAAAGCCAGCACCACACCAATGACACTACCAGGTTTGAATATCAGCCAGGTTTTGACTCATCATCCACATTACCAGCGGCTTTGTTGGTTGCGGTTTTCCTAGGGATAGAAAACTCCTTAGGCCTTTTCCTTTCAAAAGGAAGCTTGGTGGGTGGGGTCTTGCCCTGAGGGTACTCCTTCTATTGTACAAGAGAAAATCTGGAGGCCTCTCCTTAATGACTAATCTCCTTATGCTAGAGAGCCTGTCAGTACATGCCTTGGCTCAAACATTAAACTTCCTAGTCTCTCCACATTGTACATTCCATATTCCCTTTTACCCCATTAGCTTGTTTTCATTGTAGATCTGCATAATATTCACCATTAATAACCACACCACCTATTCAGTGTTAGGCTGTCATGAGATTTCCTCCACCAAAGAAATTAGTCCATTACTTTTTATTTTAGCCTCGCAGGCTCTCAGACTGTAGGCAGACGGCAGCCAAATGCTTTGCCAAAATATCCCAGTTGCTGTTTAAGTCCTTGTTTCCATCTCTGGAACATCTCGAGCCAGTTCTCTACCAGCATGATCCATTAAGCTCTGATTACAGCCTTCAACTGCTTTTCTAGTCCAAACTAGCAATCCAACTAGCAGTGTCTTCCATAGTCCTGTAAATAACAGGGTCAGGCTATTCACAGCAACACTCCATTCTCAGTACCAGCTTCTGTGTTAGTTAACTTTTCTGTTGCTGTGCTAAAACACTATGCCCAAGGCAACTTAGAGAAGGAAGAATTTATTGAGTTTATGGTTCAGAGGGATAAGTCCATCATGGAAGGGAGGCATGGCAGTAGCGGTGGCTGGAGCAGCAGGCCAAGCATCTTCAAGCAGGCACAGGAAGCAGAGGGAGACAGACTGGAAGTGGGTGTGGCTGTACTCTCAAAGCCCGTCCCCAGTGTTGTGCTTCCTCCAGCAAGGTTGCACCTCCTAAAACTTCCCAAATCAGTGCCACCAACTGGGGATAGAAATGTTCAAATATGGGGCTGGAGAGGGCTCAGCGGTTAAGAACACTGGTTATTCTGCAGAAGACCCAGGTTTGAATCCCAGCACCCACATGGCAGCTAACAACTATCTGTAACTCCATTCCCAGGGGATCTGACAACCTCTTCTGTCCTCTGTGGACATAGCATGACACAGCTGCACTTACCTACATGCAGGCAATACATACATACACATAAAAAAATAAAACATAAAAAAAAAGTTTAAAAAAAAATGTTCAAATACTTGGAGCCTATGGGGGACACTTAAAGCACCACTGGCTCCAGTGCGAACTGGAACCTCTGCATCAAGCTGGATCTGAAGTTAGGTTTCTAGACTGGTTTATGTGAACCAAACGATTCCTATTTTTGTTTAAATCAGTTTGGCTTGGATTTTCTTTTTGGAAACTATGAGTTGTATTTGTTTTGTTGTCAGGGCTTCTTTGCATGTGGGGTTCAATTTGTTGTTCAGCAGGAAGCACAAATTAAATCTGTTCCCTTGAAAAGCCAAGACTCAAGTATGTCTTAACATTTCAGTAAAATTATTTCCGTGTATGTGCGTGTGTGTGTGTGTGTGTGTGTGTGTGTGTGTGTGTGTGTGTGTGTGTTTGGTCTTTTTGTGACAAGGTTTTCCCATAACCCCAGATGACCTTGGAACTAGCTATGTAGCACCTCTACATCTGTCTCCCAAGTGCTGGGATAAAAGGCATGCAGCACTATGTCTTTTTTTTTTTTAACCTATTTATTTAATGAGTGTTTTGCCTGCATGTATGTGTGTTAACCCATGCGTGCAGTGCCTATGGGGGCCAGAAGAGGGGGTTGGATCCCCTGGAACTGGAGTTACAGATAGTTGTTAGCCACCATATGAGTGCTGGGAACCGAACCCGGGTCCTCTCCAAGAGCAGCCAATGCTCTTAAGTGTTGAGCCATTTCTTCAGCCTTCAAGTATGTATTTATGGATAGGTGAGTGAGTTGCTGTTAAGAACCCCCTTAATGGATAGTTGTGCTCTTTTTCTTTTTTTTTTCTTTTTTTTTTTTTTTTTTTTTTTTTGAGACAGGATGTCCCTGTAAAGCCCCAGCAGGCCTAGAACTCACTATGTAGACCAGGCTGACCTTGAACTCAAAGAGACCCACCTGCCTCTGCCTCCCAAGCACTGAGATTAAAGGTGTGTGCCACTATGCCTGGCCTAGTCGTGTTCTTTGAATTTTCTGCCTCCCTCATGCAGTCCCTCTTGCTCCCCTGCCCATGTATCAGCGTTACAACTCAGCATGTATGCCCTCTGCATTTCTGCATGCCTCTAGTCACATGTTGCTACAGATACATTGATTTTATATACTTATAATTTTGTTTATATTTTTAAAATATGTTGCTCATGTTAGAAAAATGAGGTTATGGACTCCCACTAAGCTCTCATATACATCACACATTCATTTTAGTGATTGTACAATATTAATATTCCATGATGTGGGTATAGTACAGTTTATTCAACCGTTTAGTAACAGGCATCATCTTGTTTCTTTTAATTTTTTAATTGCCAGTACAGATAGTACTGTAAATGCACAGTAAATGTCTTTGTACAAGTTTTTTTTTGTTTTTTTGGGTTTTTTTTTAGATTTTATTTTTTGGGGTATGCATGTGTGCACAAGTGCAGGTACCCACGGAGGTCAGAGACATCCCTCTGGAGCTGGAGTTATAGGCAGTTGTGTGCTCATGGCTTGGGTTTTGGGAACTGAGTTTGTTCTTAACCACTGAGCTGAATTCATGGGTTAAGCAAAGCATATATATATATATA
>NW_008353342.1:5381242-5381818 GCF_000622305.1 Nannospalax galili
CTAAAGTCTGTAATTTACATTGTTTTGTTTCCTTTTGAGACAGTGTCTCAGTCCTTGCTGGCCCAGACACACAAGCACTGTTGTACAGGGTGCCCACTATGCCCAACAACGGGCTGTATTGCTCTTGTCTTCATCAGCCTTGGGAGAGGGTCTCTTATTTTTCTACTGTGGTAATTGTAAGATGTAATTTGTGAAGAGCTGTTGTTTTAAGTTGTTTCCTCAGAGGAGTTTTCGTGTTTATTTGCAATTACCTTTTTGGAGATGGTTATTTAGCTCCTTTGATAGGCTTTCTGTTCTCTTCTGTCTCTCTGTGTGTCTGTCTGTCTCTCTCGTGTGTGTGTGTGTGTGTGTGTGTGTGTGTGTGTTTCATGAGATGAATTCTCTTCACAGTGCAGGTAGCAATCCATGTGTCTCTTATAAGCATTTTCCAACCTGAAACTTTTTGTAATTTTTTTTTTTAATTTTCAAATTTTATTTTCAAGTTTTTTTTTTTTCAGAAGCATTTCATTACAGCTTTAACATATTCAGTAACACATTCCAGAGCAAGGATACATCTCTTTCAAAGGTGGCTGTAAA